>NC_083804.1:813971-1100985 GCF_015708825.2 Lethenteron reissneri
CCCTCCATCTCCCACCCACACCCTCTCCCCACCCCCCCCCTCCCCCCCCACCACCTCTCCCCACCTCCCCCCCACCCTCTCCCCACTCCCCGCCTCCATCGCCCCCCCACCCTCTCCCCATCTCCCCCCCCACACCTCTCACCACCTCCCCCTCGCATCTCCCCCCACCCCTCTCCCCACCGTCCCCCCCACCGCTCGTCCCCACCTCCCCCTCCTCTCCATCCCCTTCCCTCCCCCACCCTCTCCCCACCTCCCCCCTCCATCTCCCCCCTCTATCGCACTGACGCAGGACCCACGGCCCCACGGCAGGGTGGGTGGGTGGGGAAGAGGCGTGACGTCATCACGCACGAACCCGGCTCAACGTTGTGGAATTCGGATGACGTCATCACGCAGATGCGTGTGGCGGCGTCATCTCCGCGTCAGGAATTCCAGGCAGGCAGGAATCCAGCCAGAAAACAATCCGATGGTGTATCAATCTCATTCTACATCGCTTTGCGTACAAAGTACTCAATCCATCCCACGACCGTGCGTGACACCCTCACCTGCGGTAAACCATCAAGGCGAATGGGTCGGAGTGCGTGAGAGCGGAGGGAGGGCCGTAAGTTGAGGTCATGGCATGGGAATGTGGGGGGTGAAGTCGTTTTTCAAACAAAAACATGAACAACGTTCATAAGTGACCTTGCCTGGGAACAGAAAAGATACTGCGTGTTCATAAGATGGGTCCAAGTCGTGTGTCTCTGTGTTACGGAGCAGTGTGTCTGTCTTGTGTGTTGTTGTAACGCTCTTACCCACCCCGACTGGACATCTGCGAAAAATAGCTGGACAGGTCATCGGATTCCTCCAGCACAAAACATATTCTGATTCTGTGTTAATAACGACGACGGTGAGGTTTGTCTTTCTATCATTTGTGTTCAAGTGTACAACAACATCGTCATCAACCATGGTCAACCCACTGCTGGATAAAGGCCTCCCCAAGCCGCTGCCATCTCTCACGAGCCTCAAACAATCCAGGTCGTTGGCCTTCCTCCGCATCTCCGATCGGCACGGTGGGCTACGTAGGATGCGAAAGACGTTCAACGTACACACATCGCACCCCCACGGGTCACGTGACATGTTTGTTCTTGCAGCAGAAGAGATCCCACCAACAGAACTTCGATCGCAAACAAAACGTGGAGAATGCGCCACAGTGTTACACCCAGACAGCTGGACATTCACAATGTCGCTTCTCACGCTAATGTAAGAATTGACTTGGATACGCATTGGGCCGTTCTTGTGAAAAAAAACGAAACCGATTCAATTGCGAGCGGTGTCCCTGGTTAAATCTCTCAACTCAGAAGTAGCAAACGATTTAAACTGGAACCCGTGGTCTGTCTCCGTGGGGACCTCCCTGGCTCCTGCCATGACAATGGCATTGGCGCCACTGGCTCCGAGCCACCGTGGGGCCCCGCATTGCCTCGAGCCATGAGTGGCGACGTCACGGCCCCACGTGGGTCCCATGTTTAACCGTGACGTCACAACGGCAGCATGTGGTGCTGCAGGGTTTACCGTCTTCCGCGGAGCGATTGAAGCAGCAGCAGCAGCAGCGACGACGAAGCCGTGCAAGGTCAGCAACCCCCAGCACTCAACTGCCCCCCACTCCCCAGCAGGCATGCCCCCCACCCCACCCATTAATAGACTTTCCACAATTAGCTTGGCCAGGCTTCGAGACAGCCGCCCCCGTCTCGGCCAGCGCAGTATGCCGAGCGACAGCCATCGTGCGGGGTTTGCATGAGCGCTGTGTTTTTTCTGTCGCTGGAGTTTTAATGTTTAATGTTTTCTGGCTGCATTCGTCCGAATTGTTTTCACTTCCATCGCAGGTCTGTGCTAATTTATCGAGGCTCCGTTGCATTTTCAAGTCACTGTTCGTTCCAAAGCCACATTTTTACTTTACAAAAGTAAAATTCACCTTTTGTAGCCCGAATGCGTTGAATTTAAAATGTCTATTTTAAACAGTAATAAAAAAACTACGTTATGTAATTTAGGCCATCCTGACAAGAGGCAATGGATGTTTCATGGGCCTCAACGGGTCTACATTTCATCTCGTTAAATGATTACTATGATTACTAGGACGATTGTTTACCCAGGAAAACCTCAAAGTCTCAGGACTCCTTTTCAGGAGCGCCCTGCCAAGTTCAGTAGATGGGCAATGTTTCACCATACGTAATTCCAATTGAATAAGAATTTGCAGTTAATGTTTCGGTATTGGGATGTTTGGCCATTACCACGTACATTGGAGATTAACATCACACAGCTCAAGCGGATAGCAGTTGGAAACGAAGACGAAGCATATAAAATGTTACCCTTTATTGTTCAAGAGTTATGTACAGATGTACATTTGTTCAAGTAGGAGTACAAATTGCTGGACACACAGTATTTGGATGCTAAACATCAGGCACCTGCTGAAGGGGAATGTAATGGTTCTGCCGAAAAAAGTGCAGCGCTTTGTTGCTTCATTCACAAAAGTTCACGGTCAAGTTTTCATTTTGAAACGTCGCTGGAATGATTACAGAGTGACGGAAAAAAAAAAATCACGAACAAAAAATTGGTGCAGGAAATGTTACAAGTAAAAAAATAATCCATAAAACCAAAACAAAGCATGCTTTAAAACCTTTTCGGGAAAACAAACGTTCACAATGTCTGTTGTAAAATGCACTTGCATAGTTTCAATGAAACGTAGGAATCGACACATATTGCAAATGTTCATTTTAAAAAAACCTAACTTGGTAATTTCAACCTTCACCTATTTAACAATCAGTGCATATCAGCGAAAACTAAAAACGTCTCTTGTCTTCAATATTTGAGCACCATCATCGAGTAGCAGCAACTATCTATACAAAAACCACGGTCATAGAAACCCTCCGTGAAATGATACATTCGTGTGGGGCGTGCCGTGCGAGGCTGCCTTCAATGCCCACCACGTGCTAGCAGTGCGAACCAGGCACCCCCCCCCCCCCGCCGGTGCGCCCGACGCGGCGTTCGCAAAGCGAGCACCACGGAGGGGCCGGCGATCGAGGCGCTTTGCGGTCACCGCATCTCCAGGTGGCCGCCGGGAGGAGGAGGAGCGGTGCCTGCCGGGCGCATCGCAGGCACGCCAATACTCACAGCATCCCACAAGTTGATGGATTGTCACGATTTTCAAGCCGAGAGATTTGATACGAAAAATATTGTTTTGCCTATTATTCATCGGTGTTTTTGTTTGTTCCATCTCCTTTGATCCATTGGCCTTAATGGAGTACGCTTGTTTGTTTTCAGTCAATTTGCATAAATTGTAAATAATTATTGCGCACACGATTGGATGCTTGTATGTGAACATAGAAATTGATTTGAATCTACTCATTTTTGCCTACTCCACACACAGCCCCCATACTCCACACACACACACAGCCCCTCCACTCCACACACACACACAGCCCCTCCACCCACACACACACATAGCCCCTCCACTCCACTCACACACCCTCCACTCCGCTCACACACCCACACCCTCTACACACACAGCCACTCTACTCCATGTAGGAGGGAGCGTAGGAGAAGCCGACAAATGCGTCGTCGGCCTCCTGGGCGCTGCGCAGCGCCGCCTCCTCCTCCTCCTCGCCCGAGCGGCACACGGAGCCCGGCACGGGCTCCTCCGTGAAGGCCGGGTCAAAGTGGCTCAGGTCCGACGGTCCCAGCTGCAGAACGCGCACACAGGTCAGCGTGGTTCATCATCATCATCATTATAGTCATCATTTAATCGCAGTTGACGAGCACAGGGCCAAAGGCTCAAAGCGGCAAATGGCCAGCAGCAAACAGAACTTTTCAAGTTCGCAAATCGATGGATGATACTGTACACAGGCTATTGAATCCAGCAAGGTGATTACGAGAGCTTGAGAAGAGGGGCCTTCGGAGGGAATTCCAAAGTGAAGCGGTAAAATGGAGCTGAGTGAAACTCGTGGCAAACGGGCAAAGTGCAAGGGGGGGCCAAGGAGATGGCAGCAGTCCTGGATCATCGAGTCTCTGTGGATCTATCATGGTCCTTGCACACGCTGCCAAACTCTCACAAACATCCCAATGTCGCAAGACCCTCCTGAGAATGCTTCGATTCTCGACCAGGATACCCTTGACGCGTGTATGCCAGTTAAAATCTCCAGGTCGACTCGGCTCATTGTTTTGATCGAGTACCACTGTAGGAAGAAGTCAGTAGTGCCTGCCATGGGGGATTGTGCAAGTTCCATGATTGACCAAGGAATACCAGGGAGCGTAGGCCCCTGATGGATACCAATAGAGGAGCACTCCTCATGCTCCGTAACGTGGGAGAGCAGTACATGAAGTGTCACGGGACTGGGAAGGCGGCGGTATAGATTGTGTTTTTCTCCCGCAATCTCAAGCGTACCACATTGGGGTCGAAGGGAGGCTTAATCTTCTTGTTGTAGAGGTCTTCCCAGTTGATCGGTGAAAAGAAGACGTGGTTCTTGATTTCCAGCTGCAAGAGATCACACAATTTATGGGAAGTCAGCCAGCGATTCAACTGCGGCCCCTGATGGGAATACAGAACTTCCCCGGCTAAGTTCACGGCTCTCGATGTAAATGTGCCCACCTCATCCAAGCAGGGCTAAGGAAGAAGGGCCAAGCAAAGGGTGAATGTGGCGAGGGCAGGTCAAGTAGTCCAAGGGCCCACAACAAACATTTTACTTTGCACGCACCACCCGCCTTTGAAAATCGCCCAAGGTGGACTACGCAATAACGTTGCTTAAATATCTATGAAATCATAGGATGCACTTTTATTCTCCATATACAGAAGCTGCTATCAAGAAAACTTTTGTCACCACTCGAGTGATAGTCAATTCTGCTCTGGTCCATAAACTAAAACAAGCCGCCGGGCTGCCACAGAGCTGCTGGGCCACCGGGCCACCGGGCCGCTGGGCCGCTGGCGGACAAAAAACGGGGGGAGGGGGCCGCAGGGTGCACGCCGCTTACAAAGTCCCCCTTGGCGCCGAGCCTCTTCTCGCGGTCCTTCTGCAGCAGCCCCTCCAGGATGGAGCGCGTGGCGTTGGTGGTGATGGGCGGCAGCTGCAGCGGCTTGTTCAGGATGTTGTCGTACATCACCGTCGTGTCCATGTTGTAGAACGGCGGCTGCAACGCGCAAGACAAAGATTCAATTATTTTAGATTCGGGATCGCCCCATCATTACGCAAGTCCAAACACCGTTCATTCTTTGTTCATCTCTTGCGGCAGTTTCCCCGCCCCCTCCCCCATCAAATGGGACAGGACAGGTTCTTGAGCAAACGATCATATACAGAGACTATATGTGCTCAACAGTGTCATTGTTTTATATTTGCTTTTACGTAAAAATGTGGAAATGCAAGCGGCTGGATGATGGAGACGACCCCTGCTTCATGTTATTTTATTTTTAAGTACAAATGAACAAGTTATTAATAGAATCAAGCGAAATTATATCATTAGTATTGTATTAAGTGCACCTGTTAATCAAGACACCATTAAATAAATCTTATTACAGCATCTGATGTTTATATGGAAAGGGCAGTGAAGTGGGGGTTATTTTTGTTACGTTATATGTTTTTTATTTATTTAAACCAAGCACCCTTTGCCGAACGCACGACAATGGGACGTGTTACGCCACAAGTTAACCCTCACCACCACAAAAGCTGTGGCGGTAACCATGTAACCACGGTAACCCGCACTGAGTGGTGGGGGGGGGGGGGGACCACGAGGCCGCCCCCACCCCCGTCCCACTGGGCGCAGCCTCACCAGGCCGTAGAGCATCTCGTAGAGCACGGCGCCCAGGCACCACCAGTCCACGGTGCGGTCGTAGGCCTGCTTGCGGAGAACCTCCGGGGCGAGGTACTGTGCACGCACGGCGGGGGGGCGACGGAAGGGGACAGGGCAGGGCGTCACGGCCGGATCTGCCAAGTGCGCTCACAGAACCTGCCTCCTGGCGACTTTAACCGTCAAAGTGGTTCAGCGGCCGAGCGAGCGGCCTTGCCATCCGAAGGTTTCAAAGTTCAAATCCTGGTTGTGGGTTAACCTTCGCCCATCGCTGCTCCAGGGTGGATAAAATAAGTACTACTTTGAGGAAGTTAACAGTGGTTACCGCTTTTGATGGACTCTCCCCTGCCTAAGGAACATGCCATTTCCACCGCCGGCGACTCGGCTGTTTAATATTAAATAAGAAAAGCACCGTCTCAGTACTCATTTGAGCACAAAATCACCAACATTAAAATGCCCACCTCAGTTTGTACAATGACATGTGAAACGAGGCGATGGGTTAGTTGAGAAACTGCTCAAGGTGTGTGTTTAGTCGTGGTGGGTGTCGTCACCTCTGGGGTTCCACAGAACGTGGAGGTGGTGTCGTTGGGGAGGATGCCTTCCTTGCACAGCCCGAAGTCGGTGAGCTTCAGGTGGCCCTGTCACAACCGCATTGCAACAAAGCGTCAGCGGCCACAACTTGAAATCCCGCAAGAAAACAACTCGGCAAGAAAAATAAAACAAATCTGCATGCGGCCGAGATCAACTGAAGCTCACCTCATGATCCACCAGTATGTTCTCAGGCTTCAGGTCTCTGTGAAGACAACAACAACACGCACACGTTAATTACAGAAATCCTAGTTTTTCGCATTAAATTTGGAGCACGCCAGAATGGGTCCCCCAAGAGAGGGAGCGATGAAATCGGTTCGCGTGGAGGAGCTGGGTGGAATTGTTGCTAGCACAAGATCGCAGGAGGTGGAAGCGGCTTGGAGGGGGGGGCGGGGGGCCTTCGTCCAGCAGTAGAGCGAGCATGGCTGACGACAACGATGTAATGACCCTCTGGTAGTGAGCTGTGCGTGGGGGGGGGGGGGCAGGGTCCCGCACCTGTAGACGATGTTGAGGGAGTGGAGGTAGCCGATGGCGCTCGCCATCTCAGCGCTGTAGAAGCGTGCACGCGGCTCCATGAAGCACTGCTCCCGCTGCAGGTGGAAGAACAGCTGCAGCGCACGCGAGAGAGAGCCGGCCGTGAGCAACAGGGACACAATCAATCAGCCCTGCTCAATCCACCGATGGATGAAGGCCTCCCTCGCAAACTTGCGATGCGATCATCGACACAGGGCCTCCACCCGACCCGTGACCTCGCTGCTCGTTCTCATCGTTCCGGCTGTTCGGGTTCGAATGTCTCCTCAATGCTTCTTTATCGCTGCTCATTTCAAGAAGCTGAAGAGACGCGTTTACTTTAACCTACTACAGTTTTGATCGTGCGGTTAGTTGCTGGGCAGCCTTCTCGTCTAATTCGCCACGTGCACCGACATTGACGTCAACGTGACCAGCTGGGCCGTGTCCCGTGCTGCCCGATCGAGATACCGAAGACACCCCCCCCTCCTTCCCACGGCAGCGCGGGCCTCTCCGTGCCACTCACCTCGCCACCGTTGATGTAGTCCAGGACGAAGTAGAGCTTGTCGGTGGTCTGGAAGGAGTAGTGGAGCCCCACCAGGAAGGGGTGCTTCACGTTCTTGAGCAGCACGTTCCTCTCCGCCATGATGTGCTTCTCCTGCAGGATTGGAATCAGAATATTTATGGTGGAGGAATCCGACGAGCGACAAAGCTCTTTGTCCCAGATGCCCCGCACACGGAGACCGGCAGCAGCAGCAGCGGCGCGCCGCTAGCAGCAGCAGCGGCGGCGCACTGCTCTCATGTCAGGCCCCCCCCCCCCCCCCCCCAGCTGCTGCTGGACGAGGGCCGCCCCACCGGGAGTTGTTGTCGCTGCTCACGGCGCGACGTTTTACTTGCTCAAGTTAACGGGAAGTGGTGCCAATCTCGGTTGATGACCCCGAGCCAGCAGTGGAAATATGACAGTCGACTTTGCACAAAGTGACGTTCATTAAAAGTTACACTCCGGAGACGCTGGGAGGATGCGACCTCAAGAGAAATACCGAGAGCACATCATGGCTAATTGCCCACGCCTATGCCAAGTCACTATTTGCAGCACTCCCAATGAATAAATGCAACGCAAGTTGACGCACCTCTTTCCGTTTGAGAATGGACTCCTTTTGCAGAACTTTCACAGCAAAAAACTTCCCATCGGCCTTGTGTTTGGCCAGAAGAACCTGCAGAACACGGCAGCAACATTTAATAACGATTCATAATTATTATGATTTGCTAAAACCGCAAATTTGCACCTCGAGTGAAGAAGGTTCGGCGTCAATGAAATGCATACAGCAAGGCGATTAGTTTCAGGATAAAAAAAACACAAACCTTTCCAAAGCTGCCTTTGCCAATAATTTTCATGAAGTCAAAATCGCTTGGTTTTGCACTAGAAACATAAATGACAACACGCATATTAGAACTTGTACACAAGACCACAACATTGTACATCCTAACAACCGGAACAGGTGTGAATGGGAGCAAGTTTCTAGAGATGAGACACTCACTGAGGGTTTGCAGATGGCCCCAGGTTAATCATCTCAGTTGGAGCCACAGTCTGCTGCTGCTGCTGCTGCACACAGAAGAAAGCGATGCAAATTAACCAAACGCTCCACTGATGTGACAGCATCTCCCACCCCCCCTCCCCCCACCAATGGTCCCTCCCACCAGAACCAGATCCAGCGAGAGCCGTCCGGTTGTTGTGCAGACCCCAGGAAGAGCCGGGGTCTCCGGTGACACCAGCAGCATTCCCATGAACACAGAAGTCTCACGGTGCCACACCCCCCCCCCCCCCAATACCGCTACCAGCCCCCCTCCCCCAATACCGCTACTAGCCCCCCTCCCCCAATACCGCTACCAGCCCCCCTCCCCCAATACCGCTACCAGCCCCCCTCCCCCAATACCGCTACCAGCCCCCCTCCCCCAATACCGCTACCAGCCCCCCCCCAACTGTGCAGCTCCATCAACTCCCAACCTCTTCAGATGGAGGTGGCATCCAACCCCACCATTATTTTTAGCCATGACCCAGATGTATCGACACGTCAGACTGCCGCTGGTGGGTTATTTTACATCTTTGCTCGAGACTGCTAGAACCAGACTGTCCCAGGGACTGCACAATGATTACGGTGCAACATGGCGAGAGACATTCACCCAGCAGCAGAAAATGAATCATGGCCCATGCTGCCGATTATCCGATACACAAAGGTCCTGAAATCAGAATGTCTCTCTCGACTGGAAGAGGAATCCGATGAGCCATGACGCTCTGTTCAATAGATGTCCAGGACGGCCGGGTCAGCAAGTTACAACAGCAATGGGCACATTCCTAGGAACGCCTGCGCCCTGGCCATAGTAACGTGGCGTGGCTGCTCGGCCCGCCACTCACTTTGTTTCCATTGTCGTGGTCGGCCTGTGTGTTGGGGCCGCCGCTGGTGGGAGGCACGGAGGGGCACGTGCACGTGGCGGCGCTGCAGTCACGGACAGCAGCGTCAGTTGGCGTTCACCACTCACGGCGCTCATCAGCAATGATTAGACAATAACAACGAGCATCACTTATCTAGCAAAGACGTTGTAAAAACACGCAACTGGCTCAGTTGCAGCGTTTAAGAGATGCAAATTTAGCAAGTCAATGATAGCAATTTAAGCAACGTTGTTTTGTAGGAGCATTAAAAAAAAACTTTCATTCACACGCTGGCGCCGTTGATTCCACAGTAATTGCTAGGTGCAATATATGCATACAATCAATAGAATACTCGCATGAACTCAATACAGTACTCGTGTTCACTTGTAAGGCGCTGCCGCACGCGACTCGCTCTCGTATAGAGAGAGAGAGGAGGAACCACAGACGAGCGGGAAGGCAGCCGGCGACAACAATTGCCCAAGCTCTGCAATCCTCTCTATGTCAGGGTGTTATCGGCAGCAGTCACGCGAGCGTGCTGCTGCTGCACGGCGCCGGGAGTTGCGGTCGCAATTCGACGCGATGTACAACTTGGGATGATATTGTCGAAAACACGTGCAGTAGGCCGACGTTTCAGATAACGCTTCCTATTCAGAGCAGAAGGGCCATTGCACGAAAGTTTTAAATTACCACACAAGTGTTGGTAGTATTTCCTTTGCTCCGAGTCCGTGGTAAATGTTCCATACCACCAACCCACACAATACACATCTACGAAGTCGGGCAATAACAGCGCGACTGCGTTCAGAGCGTGACGAGCGGGATGACGGGGGGGGGGGGTGTTCTAATCAGAGATCGCAACAACCGGAGAGCGACCGTCGTGTCTCTTCCGTACGAGCCACGAGACCCGGCATGGCTCGGTAGCTGGCGTGCATCTCGTTTGGGAAGAGGAGCACAGAGGCCAACTCACCTTTTACACACGGCTTGGTGGTGGTCCGTGGCCACGAGCTTGTGCACGAAGTCATTGAAGCCAGCTCCCCTCTGCTTGAGGAATCCTGCGCCGGGAGCAAGCCGCGTGGGTGACAATTAGCGAGAGGCAAACATCACGAAAACATCGCCCAGCGCGCGTACCCATCGCCGCACGTGGCTGCCGCATCGCCGCTCGGCGCCGGTGTCGCCTGCGCCCTTTACCCAGCAGCACGGAGGCCAGGCCCCTCATCCTCGTGGAGCTCAGAGCGCCGACGATGTCTTGGTCCACCAGCATCACGCACCCGGCGGGCGGTGTGGAGGTCGTGGCTGGACGGATGGGCGAGCGAGCGCTGCCGGATGGATGGATGGATGTATGGCTGGTTTGGTTGAAAAGGTGGCTGGGCGGACGAGGAGTGTGTGGCTGGTGGATGAAGAGTGTGTGGCTGGTGGATGGGCGGGAGGGGCGCGGGGCCAAGCGGCTCCGCCAAACCGCTGGAGCGCCCCTCCGAGCCGGCGAGCCAAGGCAGCGTTCACAGTGTCCACTGCCTTGCGCCTGCCGGGCAGGGCTTTTATAGCGAGCAGGGAGGTCTCACATCTGGTGTCTGTTCCTCCTCCCGCTATCCCCATCCCCCACTCGTCACACCCCACCCCCACTCTCGCCATACTGGTAAATCCCGACCCCTCCTCGTCTCTCCTCCCTTCATCTCACGTCGCGTGTGACGCACAAACCCCCATCACATCCACACAACGCCGCGAGGACGTTCTGTACTGGACCGCCTTTGTCTTGCCCGCGAGATGCGAGCCGGACTGAACCTGCTATAACCGGGCCGCCGCATCAAGACGCACTCTCCCATCGCCGCGGGCTACGCTGCCTCGCTCCCCGATCTCGGCTTTGTTTACTTTCTCAGTCGGCCCGCCCCTCCTCGTGTTTCTTGCTGGGGGGGGGGGGTGAAGTCTCGTGTCACTGTCGCCGTTTGACGGGGGAGGGGGGGGGGCTCTCTCCCCTAAATGCCTCCACCGTGGCCGTTCCACCACTACCCATGGTGGACGATGCCACACGATCCCCGGTTATAAACTAAATGTAAAAAGGAGCACCACGCGTTCGTCAATAACGCTGGCTTAAAGAAGTTCGTACTGGCGACGTTTAGAACAATGGATTTTCTTTACAGGAGAGAGATAATCGGTGGTGCTTGTGCACCACTGCCAACGTGGAATAAACAAAACGACTGTTGACCTTGGTGGTTTTAGTTCTCTTTGTTTAGTTAAAATGGTGTTCTCTTTGTTTAGTGATTGACGAATTGTTGAACTAAATCAAAGTTGCAACGCTCAACGTTGGTTTTGACGTCGGCACACCGCTCGTAATATATCCAGGATGCCTACACGCAATGTAATTGTTTCGCGTCAGAGTGAACTATCTTCTAATTCTTCTGCTGATGTCCATGGCGCGCGCACCGCGCTCTTTAGTCAACGATCGTGAATGAGTAGCATACATCACGGGATCAGAATCAGAATATTTGTACTGCAGGAGGAATCCGATGAGCCATGAAGCGCTTGTTCACAGACGTCCGGTAGGGACGGGTCAGAAGGTGACAACAACAAACGGCACAAACCCACGGTGGGAGGGCAAAGTATAGGAAAGGTAATCAGAAAACGTATATATGCAAATAAAACTAAACTATTGTTGAGCTTACCAGGTAAAGCCCAATGAGCTATTAGAATTATTTTCCAGAAGCGACCTGGCCACAAATGATAGCTCCACCAAGGGGTTGATCACGTGGAGCTTTATAGCAGCAACCTCGTGGGAGGTTGTGGAGTCTTGAGGAGGCCTTCAGCCAGCAGTGGATTGACCATGGTAATCGTTGCAGACGTGAACACACCGTCCGCATTTTTCACACGCGGTTGCTGTAACTTAACCTCATTCTCACCCAACACGAATTAAAAAAACAAATTCCTGAAGCCACCGCGTGGGCAACGGATTAAGTTTTACTGACGTGGTGGAACAGACCCCGCGCCTCTCTTATTTAAACTGCATTACTTATGCAGCGCAAGTCACCGTCTGTATTATCTATCCGTTAATGAGGGTCTATACACAACTGAGGCGCTGTGGCTTTCGCAAGCGAGGCGCTCATCGCCGTGGTCAACGTTGTCACGCACCCGGCTCCCCTGCCAGGTGGAGAGGCCACCCCGAGCGATCGCCGCTCTGGACACGCGGATCAGAGAGAACGGCGGAGGCAGGTTGAGACACGTACAGTGGAGCGAGCGCCTGTTCAGGTGTCTCGGTGGATTGTTACGTCGCGGAGGGGAGGGCCTTCATCCAGCAGTGAATCCATCACTGCTGATGATGATGATGATGACAGCTCTCATCTCGAGAGATGAGCCGAGTGCTCAGCTCGCGAGTTATTCACGCGGCCTCACCACGGCTGCTGCTGCCGCTGCTGCTGCCGCTGCTGCCGCTGCTGCTGCTGCACGCGGAATTATTGATGGGGCCGTCTGACCCGGGTCACCTTTCAACAAACCCGAGCCCCACGCTGAGCAGCACAGGGGCACGGCTTGGTATCTCGTCGCGATCAACGCGTTCTCTGGATTACAACAGGCCACGGAGAGGAAGACGCACTCCAGAACAACCTCCGTCGAGGCGTGGCGAATTAACCTCATCCAACAGTGGACTGACATCAGGGCAGAATATTTAAATCGACAAACTAGAAGCAATAAACAAAATAGGGTGACATTTTGGGCAGTGACCCTCCCAAGGTATAACTGGAGTCAAACTTTAACATTTTAAAGCCATCACCTACTTCCTGTATTGCGTGATATGGACAGGTCCATGGTCCAGTCTTTATGGACTCGTTCTAAGTAGGTCGGACACCGTATACTGTCGGCTTTAAAGCTCTGCGTGCCTTGCAACTCTGCGGGTAAAGGGTGCCATGTGGCTGGGAAAGGCCCTGTTTAATATTTGTGCCATTTTCAGGTTTCGCTAAATCTATGACGTGTTCGGTGTTCTCTCTCGTCGTTGTTGCAGAGAGGTTCGCGACACAAGTGCCACGGCCGTCCTAGTCAATACTGCGGGAATAATAATGATGATGATAATAACCAAAGCACTCAGCGCCGTCTGCTGTACGATGAACGTCAAAGATCCCGTGACATTATTCGACAAAGAGGACGAGGCATGTGCCGGCGTGATTAGGTCCACATTTGAAGAAGAAGAAGAAGAAGAAATCCCTGCAAATAGCTCAGTGGTAAAACACAAAGCTACATCGCTCCCTGAGTGGAGGTTCTCCTGGGTAGATGTACGCGAGAGTGTTTACAACAACGACAACAACAACAACGACGACAACAACAACAACGATCGTCGCGCAGGTCCCAGACTCAGGGGCGGGCCCCCTCCCCCACAGCCACTGGAAGGAGATCGCGCGCCTCGAGACGCGTCTCGTGTCAGTGTGCGCTCAGCTGATGACCAACGCAGTTGAAATACAATGGCAGTCGTGGTGGTGGTGATCGTTAGAGCATCGTGCAACACTGGGCGATTACACCACGGGCGACGCATCACCTCGGTCTGCTCTTGTTTTAATTTACATGTGTTCATTATTTGGTTGAAATGAGATAATTGAGCTTATGTTTGTCCAATAAAGTATTTTACTAGAAAGAGATGTGCGCGTGGATATAATGATTACATTGTACAATATCAGTGGCTACAATTTGAAGCGGTCTGCGCCGTGTCTCTGAGTGCCTCGTCAATTGCTATCGGCAGTCGCTGGGCTCATCACCGCGAGGGCGGCTTTCATCTCAGGATGCGGCCCATTGTTCTCTGCCTCTCAGGAGCTCGCCGATTGCTTCTCCATCCCGCGTCACTTCCAGTTTTGCCAGCTGGGTGTGGGGCCCTCCCAGGGCGTCGCTCTCTGGCTGATGATGACCCCGCGAGTTCATGCAAATGGGGCGGTGTGTGCGTGGCACAAAGGCGCTCAGCGTGTCTGCAGGCAGACATTGAGCAACCGGCTTCCTTGTAAAGAAGCGCTGATGGGGGGGGGTGGGGGGTGGAATGACACAATAGTGCACAACACAAATAAGCACACATTTGTTTCCCCGCGTAAATGGAATTGTGTACACATCCGATCGACCACATGTCCGTCGAGTGAGTGGATTCTTTCCGCGGTGTTTCGTCGGCAGTCATACTCGCTGAAGGCAATGCCGGGGCGGACTGCCCAACGTTTCGATATGGGTCCGAGCTCAGTATCATCACGAAGCGTCGTCGTGGGGAATGCAGCAGACTACGCCTCGTTCCCATACCTCTCTCTCCACAACAATGACAGTGTGTAACACCGCCCCCACGCTCACCGACTCGGGGTCACTGCACTCATACCCTGGGTTAAGGGTTTTTGTTACTCATTATCAATAAGAGACCCGCACTAATATCGTTTTTGTGTGAATTCTAGGGAGGGCAGGGCTGCCTGCGAGTCATGTTCCAACAGGTATGTGCCACGCGTAGAGGTGGCGTTCACAAACCTCCTGTATATCGCAGTGATATGTACGGTTACAGGCTGTGCTGTGGTGTGAATATTTCACAAGACAGGAGGTATTTTAAGACCAAATACTTCCCGTTGCAATAGTCAAAAAAACACTGACACGTCCACAACTGCTCGCCAGCATCTTACATAAGAGATATTGCATTAGTGTTGTCACTATTATGATGCAAGCCCTTCAATAGCGTTTTCATTCACTCACAAATATTATTTCTGAACCCATTCCACACGCAGTGCGCATCAAGGCACATAGAGGAGCGCCCGTTGCCCAACTGCTGCGCTGTTTGGGACACGGTGTGATATGATAATGGGGTGAGATAGTGGTATTTTATGTGACGTGCTGGTGTAAGATGCGGAATTTTTGTAAACACTGTGTGTTTTGTAATTGTGCGCACATCTCGCAATGTAAATCAATCGACTGTAGATTCGCAATCGCAAGGTGGTTGGAAGGGGATTAGTTTGGTCCAATATTGGGATCGGAGAGAATCCGATGGGGATCATTTACATCCTGAATCCCAAATAGGAATTCCCCTTCCCTTGCTTCGCCTATTCCAGTCGGAGCTCTCGATGAGCGAGCGCCGATGATGTCCCACACAGCGCGCGACCCTATTTGTTTCCCCAGTACGGATGTTCGCCCAGCCCAGCGGCGTGGGCTGCTCGTTATAGGCAGAGTCAACATCGGGGAGGTCGCTAGAACAGGTCCAGATGCCGCGTGCCATGGCCGGGACTCGAACCGAGGTGGTCGAGATTTGTCAGTAAAGTTACAGCGGCGTGAAGAGTGATCGCGTCGCTCGCGCGTGGCCGAGTTCCCATGGTGTGTGTGTATGTATGTGTGTATGTGTGTGTATGTATGTGTGTCAGTCTATCTATAGGACGACACCTGTTGACGTCACACAAATCAGTACCTATTTTATCAACCCTCAGTAGACGATGATGACGATGATGGACCTCCCGTCCGACTGCGAGCACTTTTACCCCCAGCAGCAGAGCGAGTCTGCCGGACTGTAGCGCGACACAGTCCCTACTCGACTCTAACAATACAGTCTGTAGCGCACTGTTGTGTCAAGCGAGGTTGTGCTGGTTTTGTAGACGCGTGTGTAAGTGCACAGGCCCGGCCGATGCTCGCGACTCCAGCCACCTGCAGCCGCGGAGGCGATGCGCGCGGTGCAGCAATGGGGCAGCGCATGCGATGGATAACAGCAGCTGCAGGTGAGACGCGATGCAGGTGAGCGGCGAGAAGTGACGGCGTGTTACCTTTGATGGAGTGGCTGTGGTGGTGCTGGTGAGTGGTGGTGGAGGTGGAGGAGGAGGAGGAGGCTCGCTTCATGATGCCTCCTTCACGAGCCCCGGCTTCTGAGCCTCTTCTATCCCACAGCGAGCGCTTCTGGCACGTCCCCGCCGTTACCGGTTGGGTAGGATCTCAGCGCTTCAACAAAAAAAATAACAGCAGCAGCAGAAGCAGTCAAGGCTCGGGGCTGTCTCGCCTGGCTGAGCGGGGCGGACTTTGGCAGCGCGCCTCGTAGTTCCTTGGTGTTCTTCTCTGCTCCGCGTCACCCCGCACGCATTCCTCTTGCGCTGTGCATGCCCGCAACCTCCACAGCCTCTCCACGGATGCATCGATCCCTCGAGAGATGGCCCCTCTGTGTTGTAACCACGTTGCTGTTCTGCATCGTGTCCGACGTTTTGCCGCACGTACTGGGAGCTGCTTCAGGAATCACTCGCGTTCTCCACGAACTGTGCTGGCTGCCTGCTTTAGGTGGTACAACCCGAAAACGTCCTTGTTATTCCATTCATTGTTAACGTGTTTCACGTGGGAAAAACCCGCGAGGATGGAACGTCTCGTCGGCAAGGGTGGCCAGGGTGATAATTGACACAAAACGGCAAACGCGAATGACACTCAGAAACACACACCATCACAGCCTCAGTTCACGCCAACGACATTCCTTTATAATAATATTGTATTATTACATCAGAGACTTATTAGGTACAACCGTGAAAACCAACACATTTGCCAAATTAGAAAGTCACCTGCAAATTATTCAATTGGGATTACACTTGGCAAACATCGCCCCCTACTGGCAGAATAATGCCCCTTTGCAGGCCAGGTGCTTCACGAATGTAAAGCATTATACACGCGTCAGTCGCATCGTCTTCAGCTTGCTCTGGCCAGGACTGAGTATCTCGCTCAATACATTCTGGGTCGCTGGTAGAATGCGAGTAGGAAGGTAACGAGCAACCACAACACCAGAGCGAGATGAATACTCGATGTGGAGTGCCGGGTGCGGAACTATTTTATCCGTCCAAAACATACGTAGGGGAAATGCAGCCCTGGGCATGGTAACGATGGATTTTGTTTGTGCCCTGCTATTTGTGGAAACAAATGTGTTTGTTCTATTCGAGCCAACACACAGCCCTGACCGTCTCCGCGAAGGCCAACTCGGCGGCGTGGCTGCGTGGCCCGACTCGGGACACCTGGGGGCCCGACTCGGGACACCTGGGGGCCCAACTCGAGACACCTGGAGCCCACATCGTCTCCACCACGCGCTGGGTCTCCACCACGCGCTAGTGACTCAGAAATGCAAGCACTCGGATATCTCCCCCGGAGATCGGGCAGGGGGTATGGGAGTTCTGCTTCCTTTTTGCTTTAAATATTACACTTACGTGTTAATCATACACTGCAGTGCATTTTCAAGTAGCTGTGAACTCCCCCGTGTACAGTTTGCACCAGTGGTTCAGTTTAAACGTGGTCTAAACATCGCCGCGCCCCGCAGAGCGGCAGCTTGCGAGTCTAATAATCTTCCAAATTAAACTCTCCTATCTCGTTATTTGCTTAATCTTCGTCGACGGCGCTGGTCACACGGACGACCTGCCCCCATGACGGGAGAGCTTCTGACCACAAAGCAAACAGGCCGCAGCCTCCATTCAGCTTCCCCAGGCAGACTTCATGCGAGCCTCCTCCAGGACGCACGCCGCCACACGAGAGACACCCCGTGCACACATTGGCCCTGCGTAGATCACAACGCAGATGAGCAGGCATTGTGTCTCCTGCACATGCCGGTCTCTCCGCGTAAAACGAACTAAATAAAACAATCTTTGTTACACAATCTGTGTAGATAAAGTCGTCATTCATTACTCCTAGTCGGTGATCAGAGACAATTCATCTGATTAGTGTCACCGTCTGCAAATACATTGTATCTTTTACAAATAAACAGTAACTGGAGGCACACATAACAAACTTAGCGCATTAGTCAAAAATACTGTGATCCTTGGTTATAGCCCACTAGATAATGAGTTTAGTTGCTGGTTGCGTACGTTGATTGATTTCATTGAAATTAATACACGTGCAGCCCAGCACATTGTCATCATGAGTCCTTACAGGGCCCACTGCAATGTTACTCCGAGCGGAACGAGTGTCCTTACCAACTGAGCATTGCACAGACTCGGACTCTGTATTCTGTATCTACCTCGCGTTATCAATGGGGCGGGGACGTGGCCGAGCGAGAAGGCGTTTGTCATCGCAAAGGTTCAAGGTACGAGTCGAGTGGCCGCCCGGGTTATTCCTTTAGATGTAGTAACCATATATAATCTTGATTTGTATATAGCCATATATACATTGCGCAGTCTGCTTCTGTGCACGTTCAATATCTCGCGATGTAATTCGCAAGAGTAGACGACTGTGTGCCAGCGTCATGGTGCAAATTTGGATTTAAAAAATTCGCTACATTTGTAATATTTCTCACAAACGACTCAAGTGGCATACCAGCATCGCCAGGTTACTACAAAACCTGCAGGACCCGCCTGGCAAAAAGGAATCAGCCTCAGTGTGTAAATTCCTGTGTAAACACGCGTGCCAATAAGAATACATATGAATGAGCAATATTGCATCATGTGGACATAATAATAGGAAGTGGTTTTTTTGGGTCTATTAATTCAACGACGGCGAGTGGATCGTTTGGAGAGGTGCGAGTGGTGATGCCGTCCGGCACCCTCGGGGCACTCATCTCGTCCTCGACCCACATCGCCGAGGGCCACACTTTCCATCTCAGCGCGAGCTGAAGCTCATGGAGGGGGCTCCCAAGACTAGCAACAGCTTGTGATCCCACTTAGCTAAAATCAATATTGATCAGACGATGGGTGATACGATGTTTGCGATCGGGATCTCGTTTGGACTTTGTGTTGACTCATTTACCGAATGCGTTGATTGCGTGCTTGAGCAGACAATAGCTTTGTAAAGTCTCCTTTGTAACGAGAGGCTGTTTCTGGAGAGGTCGTCTCGCACAGAGACGGAGAGGGCACTCAGGACAGCAGGGGCCTTGGCAGCTCCCATGCATGGCAGGATGACGAGATATTACCATAACCCATAGGTTTGTCAATCAAATAATTACAACTTAACGTAATGGCCTCCTGGTGTACGAGGACACCCCGCTTATCCATCCGTGTTTTTTGATTCTATGATCTTATCTTTGGCGACTCCTTGATCTTCAATTTATGGGGGAGATATCTAGACAAGTTCCTCCATGCACGTGTTGCTGTCGTTGTGGGGTCGCGGCTGGGAGCGGTCTCTACTGCGGTCAGTGTCCCGTCGCCGGGTCGTCAACAAGAGGCGCTTCTCGTCCCATCGCCGCTGCTGCTTTCTCGACGGAACCCGACGGGCTGCTGCTGCTGGGGGAGTCTGCTCCCCGGACACTTTAAAAGCCCGACGTAAAAAATAATTTACCCGACCCATCAGCCATTCGGCCTTCTGGGAGTGCATCTTATCAGCAGCATTGGTTCAACACAAGAACACTCTTGGAGCGAATTTGACACAGTGTGTCGTCAACCTTCGTTATGGCTACTTTATCAAGGTTAGACGTGCCGATTGCTCTCTTGAAGAAAAGACATCAGAGAGCTGTGCAACACAGCCGTGATAACGTATGCAGTGTTTTTAATGTGTCCTGTACTAAAACAAATACTCTGTGGAGAGATTGACTTGCCTCTGTCTATTTGTAACCTGCAATGCAACAGCACGTCACAAACATGCTTCGTACACTATTTCTGTTTCAGGACATTCCTCGAAGACACCGGTGGTGTAACTATCAACCGCATCAGACCATAAACAGGCCGATGTGCAAATCTTTTTCCTAAATGGAAAACAAAAGGGTACAGCTTCAGGAGTCCGGCTGTGGCCACACAATACGAACTATGGACCGCAGAGTAAACCGCTGTGGTCAGCACTCCTTCAATAGAGGTGGAACAGCAACACCGCAGCGACTCTCTCACGAGGCCCTCTCTCGTTTCTAGCGGGCATCGGCATTGGTGTTTAGCTCCTGAAAAAAAAATCGCCATTCTAAGCAGATAATAGTTTATGACACTCTGTAATACTGGCACCACATGTTTCTGTTTCACTGTTCATCTCAAGCTAAACATGATTACTCTATTGTCCGAGGCCAGAGGTGTTTCTCCGCTCAAATACACATTAAGCCGTGCTCATATTTTTCTATAGGTCTGAGCCAGTGGGGGAAATTCCGCATTCCTGTCAGGAATCAATATTTCAATGAAACAACAACCAATGCTGGCTTCCCACGAAGCGGTTCCTGTTTTATCCATCCTGGAGTGTGCTGAATTAGTCCTCTGCAGTGTCAGTTCGCCGGATGTATATACAAACAAGTAAACACACACGCACGCGGGGACATGCTTGGGGATCAAGTGACAAATTATCTTCATTTTAGAAAGTCTGATGTTGGCCACATCTACCCACTAATGATATTTGCACAGTGTTTCCAAAACACATCATCGGCTCATTTAGGAGAAAATAAACACGCTCAGCTGTGTACCGACTCGACTCGGTGTGTGCAGTGGAAACACGCTCGGAAAATTCTAGTTTCCACATTTAAAAAGCCACCACAACTTAGCTGTTTTTTCCTCCCCTCTTTTGTAATACGATTCCGTATAATTACAGTCCGTTCATGCTACGCAGGCAGGGCAGCAGTGGTGGGGTGGTGAGCGCACTGCGCTATGAACCCGGTACACCTGAGTTCGATTCCCGGCACACGGCTAACATCAGTGGCGAATGATGTCTGAATGGATTCTCCCTCACCAACCCGTACTAACCAGCAGGAGGAAGCGTGGTTACACAACCCGTATTTCTGACATGGCATCGCTATCATCCAGCAGTGGATTGACTATGGGCTTTGAATTTTTATTTTTAAAATCGCACTCAAAAGTTTCAATTAAAAATAGACTTGCACTCATAATTTAATGTGTATGGATGGAATAACGAATAAACGTTTTCAGAACTTAATATGATAAACAATCCTGCAAGGTGCAACGTTCGGAATGCAATAGGACAGAGATACCCCGTGTAGCCTCCACAGACTTTTGGGGCGAGTTCTGTTCGCGAGCACCTACGGAGGCCGGCACGGCTCACAGGGCGGTGGTGTGTTCAGAGCCATGCCCAGCCACCTTTGCCTCTCTTTGCCTCTCTTTGCCTCCCCAGTATGAACGTTTACTGCAACTGATACTTATTTAAGTCTAAGCAGACCTAGGGGGAGGCCCAAGACCAATTGGCCATGAGCAGGAATCGAACTCGGGTGGCCACGTCCGTAGCGCAGCGCACTGGCCACTCTGCTGCCGCCGCGGGACGCGAGCACGCGAGACGTGCCCAGTGTCGGTGTTCGTGATCACGCCGCTGGCCGGGCTCCTCTGCACGAGATCCCCCCCCCCACCCACCCGTCACCCCGACAAGCCACTGCGATGCGGGCGCTGGCTGCATCTGGTCTGGAGCAGACTTGTGATGGCTACAAGAATGGAACTGTCATCGCACAATCTCCACACAATGACACTGATGCGAGATAAGTGCGCGGGTCGCCCGCTGCCCCGTCCATCCCCTGCCCCCGGGGCGGAGGGAAGCGCGACACCTATTATACTGCCCCCTGGCTCTGGCTGGAACCCGTTCTGTGTCCTCGCGGGGGCGACTGCCCAATAATCGCGATAATGAAGTGTTCACCCTGCATTTTAGCATCGTGCTACATGAGCAGAACACGGTGTGTGAGTGCTGTTTCATGAGATTTAACAGCACACAGAGAGGAGCGCAGCATTTGGGATATTTGGACATTTAAGATATATTGTGTTCTGCTGTGTCAGCCCCCGTGGACGGATCTCAACTCACTGGCAGCGTCTGCCTCGAGCCGCGTCAGAACATAGCACGAGAGACCGTTAAGAATCGCGCATTCACGAATCTCAGAGCGTGGCCCACACAGAGCCGCCTCTGCCCGTACCACCTGGGCCTTGGCCACTCATGAAACCGACCGCTGGCTCGCTCACCAACCCCGACACGAAGATAACCGACGCTGCCAATCGACTCCTCGCCACGCGAGGGCAAACAGAAGTCGCCGATTGGAGCCGCGTGATTGCAGCGCGTTTAATGCGGTCCCGAGCCGCGACCCCGAGTGGGGTTGTGCAGCGACTTTCTGTCTCCGGGTTTCCAGCCAAGACATCCACGTGGTCTCCCAGGAGAACAGGTCTGGCCGGAGCCCAGCAGCAGTAGCAGCAGCCACCGGTGCATGACTCATTACCTCCGCTCTGCTATTGTGCCCGAATTAATGAACCACCGGCTCGAGTCACCTGTGAATACAAAACCTGCGGTGCGGCTCACTGCCTGTCCGAACTGGAACCGCGACAATGATCACTCCCACCCCCTTCCACACTGATTTAGTGAATGAACAACATTTGATAATATAATTTGAAAGTATGGCTTTATCATAGCGTCCTTTTAAATGGTATACGGTGTACATTTAAATGGCTTGAGCCATTCGTGGCATTTTCGCGGTGAGCTGAAGCCTCGTTTCACTCCGGGAATGCCATCGCAGCATAATCAATACCAATGAAGCGTCTATACTGAACACAATGAGTCGTTTGTCACTATTCACTTGTTAAAGAACCGCATACAAAGAGGTGTGGGGGGCGTCTCTTCCTATTGGCGCGGTGCACTCTGCCGGTGACTGGGTGAGGAATGTTCAAATTGCATTTCTCTGACCAGAAGAACTGGGACAGTGAGTTGCTGCATTCGTGGTTTGCGTCATTTGACAAGGGGCACGTAGCTCGCTCTCCGACAAGAAGAGCGCACGCACGGGACAATTCTAATCGGCGCTCCTCCCGAGTTGAAATTCAACACGCGGAAGCGGATTTGCACTGAGCGAAATACAGATGGTATTTGGCCTACTCTTCCGTTGACCGGACGTGTTGCAATAGGTTGGTGTACCCACACTTTACCCAACCACACGCGATTAACTGTGGTGACCCATGACACTTCTGGGTAGATAGAGGCCCGGGGTTGGGTGTGGAGTAGATTTCAGAAACTCGCCCTCATTATCTTAATTGCTGCGCCAGGAGATGGGATAGAACACGTGAGCTCCGGATCGTTGTTGCTTATCATTACATCACGACAGCTTCTCCTCTAAGCTACTCATTTAGAACATATCTTTAAGAAAAAAAGAAACAATTATTGGGAAAACATCTTTGCTACGCATGCTTTAACATAACTCAGGCACTCTTTATGCTTCGTTTGCTCTAACCTTTGTGAAAGATCCAACGCAGAAGATCCCTGGTTTTGATCTTCCACGAAGCTCACGAACCACGCTAAACCGCATCCACTGCATATGGACACGTGATGCACAAATGGAAAATTAAAAACTCTCCAGCGGCGTGCCACTGTGGTCATCCAGAACAGGGACCGTATCACGAACAACGAATAAGTTCCCGATGCGCAAACACGACGGAGACATCACAGCGACGATGCACTCCGCTGTTCCCGACGCGCTCGTCCGGCTTGACCTCCTGCACGTGACATTGTAGCTGCAGCAACTGCATCGACTTGGTGGTCCAGATGTGTTGTGATCCCCAATGGATTGGCCCCTAACATTTTTTTCCTTTGCATGTTAATTTCTATTGAAAATAAACCTTACTTCTAAAACAAGTATTACGTTTTAGAGAATTAAAAGGAGGTCACAGATATCTGGACCCCTCTGTACATCAGGCAGTAGTAAAGAAGAAGGTTCGCACGCTGAGCTGCACAGCTGGGTTCGATTTCTGTCCAGCTCACATCAGTGGCGAGCGGAGCTGAATAGTTCACACCTCCACCGCTTCCATACCCCGCAGACCCTTTACCCTAGACCCGGGGGGATATTTTCTCAAGTTCAGCCCCGCACAACTCCGCCTGGAAATCAAGTCCTTGGGAGTCGAGTGATTGCGTCATCTCGAGTCGTGTCCCCGACGCTTCACCAACCCGCACAGACCAGCGTGGCGAGGTATGGTCAAACGACCTGGACGAGCGGCATCACGCAGAAGGGGCAGTGGGCTGCCAAGGGGGCTGGGAGTCGTGATGGTCGAATCGCCACGCTGTGCATCGCACCGTGGCGCGGTTTGTGAGCGACACGTTTGGCAGCCGCTGTGGATTGTTCTCGTCTCTGGCTGGGAGCAGTTTCTTACGGCCACGGTGCGGGAGAGGGAGCCACGGGCGGGGGAGTCAGCAGCTGAAGGAAAGGGGTTTTATTTTTTAAACATTTATTTTTAACAGGGGGTTTGCAAAAGGTCAAAGGACGTTGAGCACGTGACCCCTCGCGTGAGAAGCCCCCTCTCCTCTGAGCGTTCCCAAGCATGCAAAGGTCACCCAGGTGTTGAGAACTGGTGGCTAAACACGTGGTGTTGAAGTGCTTATTTAACAAAAAAATCCTCTGCTTAAATTAAATAAGGATTTAAAATTAAATAAAGATGTAATTGTCTTGCATTGTAATAACTTCTGGCCGTGTTGCACTTCAACAGAACGCTTTAATTAGAGCTGGAAAGGTTGCAATTTCAATTTCCAGTCGGGGGTCAAAATAACTCACCATCATCCCTTCCATCATCATCGTCGTGAGTATAACTTTTGCCCATGAGTATGAATTTGTTCTCCGATAGAGAGACCAGTCACCACCAAGAGAACGTGGAATGTTCGCCAGTGGCAAAGGCGGAGACGAGCATCGTCCATTTTTGAGTCACGGTACGTTGACGTCTTGGAATCATAACCGCGACAAGCGAGTGCTTCGTGAGACGGCGCGGCACGAGAAGGCAGTGTCCGGGGATTCTCCGGGGGCTTCTGTTGAGTGACGATTACAAGGGGAGCCGCTGTACACGCTGTGCCCATTCCGACTGCAGGAAGCGTCTCATCCGAGTTCCCATCAGCGAGAGAGAGAGAGGGGGGCAGTTCGCCCGGGTTCAAACGCGTGTCACGGTTGTCGTCTGTGTCCCCGTGGTGCCTGTCGCATCACGATGAATGTGCGATTGAACGCCACGCATGCGTGACAGCTCGGACTGCGTAGCGCAGTCATGCTGACAGTCGCCGGGCATAGGCAGAGTCAGAATCTTTGTTTATACTGCAGGAGGAATCTGATTAGCTATAGCGATCTTTTTCACAAATGTCCAGTAGGGGCGGGTTAAAAACTCAAAACAGTAACAAACAATAGAAAAACACGATAGGAGTGTATAGAAAATGTAAGCAAATAAAAATACACTATTGTCAATTGTACCAGGTAAAGCCCACTCAGCTACAGAATTAACTTGTTTGTCAGAAGCGACCTGGCCACAACTGATAGCTCAACGAAGTAGATTATCACGTGAACATTTCAATCAGCCAAATAATGATCTAAGTCATCTAAACGC
Source organism: Lethenteron reissneri (assembly GCF_015708825.2). Taxonomy (NCBI): domain Eukaryota; kingdom Metazoa; phylum Chordata; class Hyperoartia; order Petromyzontiformes; family Petromyzontidae; genus Lethenteron; species Lethenteron reissneri. The sequence goes on from NC_083804.1 coordinate 839,454, forward strand.
GTGTTTATAAATGTGAATGGGGGAAAACTGGAGGACCGGGAGAGAAAAAAAATCCACGCGCCCACGGGGAGAGCCGTCGGCCCCGTGTCTGGAGTCCTCTTCTCGTGAGCGCGTCGCGGTGTTTGTGCTGAGCAGGCCCCGCGTGGCACCGCCCGCCCTGCACCCGCGCCGAGAGAGAGTCTTGTGGGTCAGAGGCGAACATCGGCAACCTCCTATTGCATGGCTGCTGTGTCCGAGAAGACGTCTACCGAGGAGATGGAGTGATCACGTCAGTCCCGGTGCAGGTACCCGGTGGATTGCTACAAAGCAGGATCGTCGGAGGTGGCGGCGGCTTGGGGAGGCCTTCATCCGATAGTGGATTGACCACGGCTGCTGATATATTCATTTGGTTTGACAACTAAGAAACGCCTGTTCAAACTATAAACTAAACGACAAGCTGCAGTCCTGTAGAATGCCAACCAAAGTGACAGCAAACTATATTGCCTGTTTCCTTTTTAAATAATACAATTGTTCAAACTTATTTTTTGAAAAGTTAAGAGAGCCGGACTAGGTAACAATAGAATAGGATTGCACGGGAGGCAGCAATAGCGTGCTAATCATACCAATGACTCGAGCACGAACAAAGGGGTGATGGTAATTGCAGAAAGACGTTGAGATATTCACCTGCACGCCAGAGCACATGACGGGGATGTTGTTGTTGTTGTTGTTGTTGTTTTTAAGTTCCGCAATGGAACTACACTTTAAGAATGTTTCCCCAAGTGGCAGTCTGACTTTACGCGCCTCGAACGAGGAGGTCACCTCGTGTGCGTATTTTAAGCACCTGGCGTCTCAGCGGCGCTCCAAGTCTGAGCGAGGGGATTCCGTGGTGCGAGCTTCGCAGCTGCATTCTTCACGACGCTTTTTTTAGCAGCCGTTGAGACGCAGTTGCTGTGCACAGGCCCCCAGAGGCCCCCAGAGGCCCCCACAGGCCCCCAGAGGCCCCCACAGGCCCCCAGAGGCCTCAGACGCCGAGCGGGCAAGCAACAAGCAGCGCCATGGAACGTGTTCAGCGAGAGATGAGAGTGCGACACGTGGCGAGAGATGAGAGTGCGACATGTGGCGGGTTAATGGGCAGGGTTCTTGTCAGAGGGACGAGGCGAGGGAATGACAGAGTGGAGCAGTAGGAGGGGAGAAGCAGCGAGAGGAGCGATGAAACCTGCGGTGCGATGGTGGTGGTAGTGGTGGTGGTAGTGGTGGTGGTTGTGGTGGTGGTGGTAGTGGTGGTGGTGGTTGTGGTAGTGGTGGTAGTGGTGGTGGTTGTGGTGGTGGTGGTGGTGGTAGTGGTGGTGGTTGTGTTGGTGGTAGTGGTGGTGGTAGTGGTGGTGGTTGTGGTGGTGGTAGTGGTGGTGGTAGTGGTGGTGGTGGTTGTGGTGGTGGGGGTGGTGGTGGTTGAACACCGCGTGAGTGTGGATGAGACGAGGCGGCGAGTGTCGGGTAGACCGAGTCCTCGACAAGGGTGGAGGAGGAATCCGTGAGTGAAGTTCACGGGCAGAGTCACCGTGGCAGGAGCGTTAGGAGAGCAGTGTTTTTGGTGGGAATGCGTCGCGTTGTGATTGCACTGCATTCGCCTTTTCACAAACTGGTTCTTGCGTGCGCTGGCTCATTGTGAGGCATAGATGCCGCCTTGGAGGGCTTACAGAAGCTACCCGAGTAACTCTTCAAGTCACGCTCATCCTGCAAAAAAACGTTTCAGGCACCGGGAAAAATCAATGTCGGGTTACTTAAGGACATCGCAGCTCGCTCTCGAGGGCGTGTCACGGGTTGATTGGACAAACGAAGTTTGCTCAGTCATTCATCATCGTCAGCCACGATCGATCCACCGCTGGATCAAGGCCTGCCCAGTCATTGGGATCATATAAACATTTAATCTCACACAGTCACATCAAGCTGTGCCACGTGTCTATTACTTCGTAAACTCTTGAACCAAAACAGAGTTGCGCAACATTCGCTGCGCTTGCACAGCCGGAGCGCCTTGTGTGGAGGAGGAGGAGACGGCGGTGTGGAACACGCGCGAGTTTGTGCGATCGCGCCGTGATGCTCATTGCTGCGCGCTGCCCCGGCCCTCTCGTCCCTGCCCTTGACAGCGGAGCACATCGTACACACGCGCACGCTGTGAAATCCGCGGATACCCCAAGTGGTTGGGTACGCGTCGTTATGTGTTTGCCATCTGTGCGGCACGTGACAGCATGGACACCCTTGCAAACGAGAAATTCCAACTCAGGGGATTATCCAGGTAAAATACTTTAACAACAACAATAATACTGTACTATGAATGGCTACATCATGGGACCTCCTTTGCCAGTACCAAAATATGAGAATACTGTCGCTTTTCCCCTTTTTTTCTGGCAACAAAACAGGTGTTGAGATGTTAAAGCACCAAACTGAAACCTTTAACTAGGAATCATGTCTGCATGAACCACAATACTTGTGGTCAGAATACAAACAAAAAACATACTCTGATAATATATGCATTGTCTTTGAAGCTGATTGGTCCACACCAGAGACAGCTTTCTTTTGAGCCTCGTCTCAAAACGGTGTTAGACCAGAGGACGCCTTTTGGCCATTTGAGACGAGGCTCAAAAGAAAGCTGTCTCTGGTTTGAACCAATCAGTTTCAAAGACAATGCATATATATTCTTAGGTTTTTTCGGTAAAGTCACTTAGGTTAGAAAAAACCTAAGAATATGAATCCTTGCAGTCACGAAAGCTTCAAATCTAGAAACAATGCATATATTATCACAGTATGTTTTTTGTTTGTATTCTGACCACAAGTATTGTGGTTCATGCAGACATGATTCCTTGTAAAAGGTTTCAGTTTGGTGTTTTAACATTTCAACACCTGTTTTGTTGCCAGAAAAAAGGAAAAAAACCTCTTCTCATAATACTATGAATGTTGCATCTCGGCTGGATCTGCTGAGATAATAGCATCAGCTGCTCCCTACTCTGTTGTGTTCCTAGCAAAGTCCTCGTCCCCTCAGATGCCTCGCAGTGAGGATTCTCGAAGCAGAAACACACTGAAAATACAAGGCCTACACTCATCATTACCCCTGCCCTCACCACTGCCTCTACAAGGGAAGCTCAGTGCGTTTGGCGCTTGTGTTTAAATTCAAGAGCCCACCCTACGTGTCCCTGATTTGTACTCACAGTCCGAGTGATGATATTTTTTATGGAGCGAGATTTTAAGTGGGGTCTGTTGAGCCGGGGTTTAATCCGTCACCCTCTTTAACCAGAACACGCTTGCGTGGCTAATGCTGACTTGTCACACAGCGATTCATTTGAACCTCCGCGAAGCTGGTAAATGTTTACTGATGTCAAATAATTATATTAATGGTTCATGTAATGCAAACCTGGGACATGTTTACTGATCTTCTTGGTTCTTTCGGTAAAGTCACGTAGAAAGGAAATACAATAATAATAAAACAATGTACACTGATGTTAAATTAAAATGCAACTGTTCGGGATGATTCAAGCAGCGCAGAGAGCAAGAGCGATTTGAGGAGTAACAACTCAGCAGAGCGCGACGATGCGAGGCATTGCTGTGTCTGCTGCTCCGTGCCATTGAACGAATAACTCACACAGCTGACAAAACAGCACACAGAGCTGACAAAACAAGCGGGGGGTTTGGGCATAACCGTGGAAGTATTCATCAAAGAGGTGTTGCTATTTGATCATGTTTGAATGACAAATTGCACTCGAGCTGCGAACGCTGCGCTCGCAATGACTCCGCCTTTCGAGACTCGTGATCGATCGCGTTCGTGGGCCACGGCAGCTGGCGCCGCAGATTCTCAGTAAAACCAGTTCCGAGTAACCACACCGCCGCCGCCGCCGAGTAAACTGGGGCAAGAAACCAAAACAGCCCGGGTCTGCTGTGGGCACTCAGAGCGACTCCCCTCCGTTGTGTTTTCTCACGAGCGATCGTCACGTGGCGTCTCCGTGGTGAGAGTGGCTGCGGCCGAGGTGTCACCGCGGCTTCGCGGCGACATTGTCGATGTCCCTCTTTCGCCACCGGGTCGCGAAAATTCAGTGGGTTGTTTTTTTTGACAGCTGAGCGACCGATGGGACTTCTATGGCTGGAAAGAGTTTCAGAGATGGCATGCGCGTGACTTTGGTGTGAGATGGCAGGGCAAAGGGGGCACTCTGTATACAAACACTTGTCAGGCAGCCAAGGCAGTTCTGTCCGTGTTTTGAGAAAATGTCGTGGCGCAGAGGTGATGGGGCGGGGGGAGGTCGTGCCCGTGAGAATGTCGTGCTGGTGATTTGGGTCGCCGCGTGGGTCACGTGGTTTGGTTTGGGGCATCGTTCGCTGTCTTGTTGAGCAGGGAGATCATTCTGGCCAAACAGCATCGTGAGAGAACAAAAATTATACAAAAGATCGCAAAGCCGCTCATGGGATGTATGGAATGTTCAATGGTTAAAATTACGTCTTTGCTTAAGTACCAACGCTGTAAAAGTGTCGCTTAATAACTTCCACTGAACAAAGCAATCCCATGTAAAGTGCAGCCTGCGTACGGTCCACTCGTGCGGGCTCTCTCTCGTGTTGTGTTTGCTCACACGCCAGCGTTTACATTTCCCTGGACGTCATCATCGGTGGAAGCAATGTTGTCTCTGCTCGGCGAGAATTGCCCAAACAAAATGCAGTTCTGGCAAGTAAAACTCACTCGCTTAGGGTATCACCAGCATCTGTGTTTTTTAATCAGTGGTTCCTCAATATAAAAATGTCTCACATAACGTTTTGCCAATCCACTGCTGGATGAAAGCCTCCACACCATAACAGTCGTGATGGTGGTTGGAGGGGTGTCCAGGTCTGGCTCAGATGTCACTCGCCACTGACGGTAGCCGTGACGGGGAGTCACACTCAGGTGGTCGGGTCCATAGCGCACTGTGCTCACCACAGCGCCACCGGTCCACCCCACGCGTTATTAAAATCAACCAAATAACACGACTTGACGTCGAGATAAAACACAACACGTGATGCACAATAGGTGAACAGTTTGCGAGTGGATGTTTGCTTGATGTACTAGTAGTGGTACCGCGTAGGAAGTTGTGTTGTGTGGAACGTCATTGGTTCAGACTGAGAGTTTTCTGCTCGCGGTGGAGACCGCTGTGTGTGCAGCTGTGGGTGCAGCTGTAGGTGCAGCTGTGGTGCAGCTGTGGGTGCAGCTGTGGTGCAGCTGTGGGTGCAGCTGTAGGTGCAGCTATGGTGCAGCTGTGTGTGCAGCTGTAGGTGCAGCTGTGGGTGCAGCTGTGGTGCAGCTGTAGGTGCAGCTATGGTGCAGCTGTGTGTGCAGCTGTATGTGCAGCTGTAGGTGCAGCTGTGGTGCAGCTGTGGGTGCAGCTGTGGGTGCAGCTGTGTGTGCAGGTGTGGGTGCAGCTGTGGTGCAGCTGTGGTGCAGCTGTAGGTGCAGCTATGGTGCAGCTGTGTGTGCAGCTGTAGGTGCAGCTGTATGTGCAGCTGTGGTGCAGCTGTAGGTGCAGCTATGGTGCAGCTGTGTGTGCAGCTGTAGGTGCAGCTGTAGGTGCAGCTGTGGTGCAGCTGTGGGTGCAGCTGTGGTGCAGCTGTGGGTGCAGCTGTGTGTGCAGCTGCGAGTGCAGCTGCGGGTACAGCTGTGGGTGCAGCTGCGGGTGCAGCTGTGGGCTTGTCGGAGCAACCCGAACTTGCCCCCCCCCCCCCCCCCCGCTTCTTCCTGGGTGGCTGTACCGGACGAGAGCTGCAGAGTTGTTTGCAATGAAGCCCATTTCAAAAGCGTCTCTTCTGCTCACCCAAGCATTGCCGCCACTCTTCTCAATCGGCAGCTGTGAGCTCGTCGTGAAGATTCCTCATTACTATGACGGGAACCGGCCTCTGCACAAGACAACTACAATTACAAATCACGTCCTACAATGACAACGCAACTGAAGATGTGGATAGCGACTGAACGCAGTTGCAACTCAGGATGCGGTACAGAAGAGTTTGATGTGTGTGTGACCGTGTCTCGCATTGTATCAATACACACACCTACTCTGGATATATGTTTTTTTAGAGAAAAGGGCCGTTGTGGTACTCATTTTCTATCACCTCTGACGGATTATGGCCCAAGTCGACCTTCGACTTCCATTTGAATGTTCAACCTCTTGACCCTGAGTCACACAATGCGCGGTTAACCCCGCGCAGCTTACACAACAATACATCACTTTCACAGTTGTATTTGATCAACCTCTGCGCACCTTATTCGTACGTGAATGCAACTGTAAATCATACGAGGCAGGTAGAACTCGTGACAGCCTTTATTATAAATCCCCGTGGAACGTCAATCTCAGTGCAGTGCTAATACAACGCACACTCAAACATGACTTTGGTTGTTCGAGTGTAGAGATGACAATCAGTAGTGATTCATCATTTAAGAACGGTGTAAATTCCAGTGCAGAACGCTCATGCCCGTGAAAATGTGTAATTATAGTCGCTAACTCGTTATGTTGTCTATTCGGCCATGAATCCTCCCATAACGGAGTCTGTGGTTGAATTGCTGGATCTGTCGTGCCGTCTCTGCCTCTCTCCGCTCGCTCGGATTCTCTCCCTGCTCACAGGGGCAACGTGGCAGCGCTCTCATCTCTGCTGGTAGCCCTGAGCGAGTCCTGGAAATTCCACAGTCCCATAGCGGGACCAGGGCTCTTCGCGGAACCCGCGCTGTCTACTTCCGCGATGCGGTGTTCGTGGTGCCCGCTGCGGGGAGATGAGATCGGCGCTGACCCCCAACAATCGCACCCAGCGGAGAGTGGGGAGCACGAGCGGCATGGGGGCGCCTCTCATCCCCACTCCCACAATGCATGTTCAGACGCCCTTGTACATTGGCTACATTCGTGTGTTCACGTCCTCTGTTCACGTCGTCTACGAGCGGTGGTGGTGGCAGTGCATCGTGGGGGCGTTCCTCGAGTCCACAGGGAGTGAGCACGACACTCGCGAATCCACCAGAGACTAACGCAGATCGTATCGTTGCTCATTCTGCTCAGCGCCAAACATTTGTCTCACGTTTGCGTGACGCTGCCTGCTGTGCCGTGCTCCCCTGAGTGCGCCTGGAACAAGGTCACAGCTCCAGGAACGGCTCGACCCGCAGCGCCGTGCGACTTGGCCGATGCCCGTGCGCTCACCCAGGGGTGGACAATCTGCGGCTCGGGAGCCGCACGCGGCTCTTCACGGGCTGCTGCTGAACGTTCTTATTTCGTTCGGGTCCGTCTCGTATCCGCATTGCGGCTCTTCACATAGTTGTTTTACCGAATTTAAAAAAATAGTGCTTCGTGTTATTTTGGTGACCTACCCCTGTTCTCATCAAACAGCCGCGTGCACGACAGAGCCTGCCGACTGCTGCAGAGCCATTGGCCAGCAATGGACACTGTTTTGACTGTAAGCCGTGGTGTTTCCGTGAGATGTAAGTAACCCCACGACTGACACACACACAGTCTGCAGAGATGCTATCGGGCCCCTTCAAACGTGTTGCTGGTTCCCGCCGGTCTGAACCGGCCGTGGCTGTCGCTGAGAAGTCGCGAGCCGCCGGTTCGCTGCGTGGATGCAGGGGCTGAACCCGCGCGCTCTGCTCCGCTCAGCGGGCGCCAGGACCCCGCAGTGACTTCTCGCGTGGCCCCAAGTATTAAGGGCAAGCACCCGTTTCAAAATAGATGTTATCAGCGCCCGTATGGATAATTTGGAATATACTTGTGGTAGATATTCGGCGTGCAATGTTTTGGTGAAGGTAGTGACGGGCTGCTGTCTGGTCGTGGGTAGCTTTGTTATAAAGTTGTGTTAATTCAGTAGCGTTTTAATGGTTTGTCGAAGCATGTCGTGACGATGTCTCAGGGCCGGTGTCTCCACGGAGACGTGGTTTTACACACGCGCTAATATTTATCACAGCAATAAAGATCAAATAGATTTTGTAAAAAGTGGAACACATTGACGAATTACAGAGCCTTAATTTCCCCAACGTTATTTCCATCAGCAGTCACCAAAAGGTGCGGTCGGTAATGAGCGGAATTGCAGTGTGGGAGTGGAGGGCATCATTTGCCAGGGTGCTCATCGGCCAAATTTGCAACATCTCACTGCGCAACGGATGATTTGACACTTTTTCAGTGGTTATGCATTCCCACAATCTGTAGCACAGAGCAGTGTTCGCTAGTGGCGGCCCCTGATTGGCCTTTAGTGGGGCCCCTGACGTGCCACCCTCGATAATACGCAACAGCTGTGAAAACATCGCCCCATCGTGCTGTCAACCCCAGTGGTTTCAAATGTATGGCGGCCCTAAAACTGATGATGTCTTACCAGCGAAAGTGGCCACCCTCTGATAATTAGTGAAGACCACTGGCTTTGAGACAATTTCGTTTGGAACAACAATGGCTCCTTGAATGCCAATGTTGGTAGAGCAAATTAACCAAAATAATCATCGCAGTTCCTTTGTGCATCTGAGCAATGAAACGGCACCCATCTCCATTGGCAGCACCGTGGTGGGAATTCCACATTCCGATTATTGTGGCCAATCCATTCATAGCAAACCTATTCTTGAGATCCCACAAAGCGGCACTCAACTTACCAATCCCAGAAGAATAACGGGCTAAGCCCAACCCCCAAAATGGCCTTGAACGTATGACCTTCCAATTGTGGGTCAAACACTCTGAACACAGTGCCGCCTGATCTGTTGCAAAGATATCGAGCGTTTCCATCATTTGTAAAGCCATTACATAAAACAGAACAAGCCGCGGCCGCAGGTAGTAAGGGAGAGGCGTGTGTTCCCACACAAGTGTGGGGCGATCCAGGTTGCCCACTCACTCGCTGCTGAGTGAGTGGATTCACCCGGCAGCGTTCAGGCGCTCGGCTGAGCGCCCTCCACGTCCGATTCCTCAGCCGTGCGCCTCTCCGTGCCGCCGTCGCCGCCGTCATCGCCGTTATTGACATCGATGGGCGGCTTCGTCTTCTTCTTTTTCTCGTCGGTTGTTTTTTTTGGCCCCTTTTCGTTCTTTGGCTTCGTGGCTGTGGGAGCATGAAAATAACGCGGAGGAATGTGGAGCCATCCCACAGGCACGGACAGGGCCTCGCTGCCAGCACGGACTGAGCAACGTTTGCTCAATCCGTGCACCGAAGGTGGAATGCGAATGTAAATAACGAGTGCCCTTTATTTAATCAAGAACACCTCACCGATGCGCAAGACTTATTTCAGGACGGTTCTGCATTGTGATGTTTGACAATTTTTCGTCACGAATGTTTGGCTTGATGTGGGGAGGAAAGCAAAGGTACCGGAGAAAACCCATCATGCAAAGAAAACCACGCACAGATAAATTTAAGAATCTATTGCGTTACTGCCATCTCTTAGCCACCTCGTGACAAGGTTGTCATAACCTGGCTCATACAGAGAACGAAGGACACTTCACAATGCGCAAGAGGTGGCAGGGTTTCCCCACGCCCCGGTACTATGGGCACGGCCCCACGTGGTACGTGTGACTCAGCAGCAGCAGCTCGTCTTTGATGAGGGCGCATCAGCCCACGAATGCGTCTCCTTCACTCGAGGAAAAATGTAGAGGCGCAGCGCTGCAATTGCTTGCTCACGCGACTGCCGGAAAAAGGGCCTCCACGAAAGAGAGAGATAGAGCTTTGGAGAGGCACTCTGGAGGGCATTTGGCCAACTCTTCAACGCTGGCCAGACATTCGGGCAGTACCCACACATTACCCCACCACACATAACCTGCCTGCCGATTGACTGTGGCCTTGGATCAAACCCATCATTTTTTCAGGTCGCTTAAATACAAACTCATTTTGTGGGAATACAAAAACGACGGACAGACTGATCCCTACCATAGCGATGTAAAGTCTTCACAATTGTTGTTCAAGGGCTTCCATGCATACCCACCCAAGGCATTTGTACTCAGCGAGCAGCTTTGACTTCAATAACTGCAGTATCATGCTGTATGGGACGGCCTTAAAGGGTCCATTGTGACGGCCGTTTTGTCAATTCATTCTGGATGGCCTCCCCATGAGGGGTCAATCATGGGGGTGTTCAACCATACTTCACCATGCTGGTTCGTGCAGGACGGTTAAGTGGTCAGGGGGGTGGGGCAAATGCAAGGGCCAGTTCAGACATCAATCGCCACTGATGTTAGCCGTGGTCGTGGAATCGAACTCTGGTCACCGGGTTCGTAGCGCAGTGCATTAACGCCTGCGCCACCGTTCTCCTCCGATTGGTTCCTTGCAAGACTGCAAGTTTGTGGAAACATCGCAAGGCCGCCCGCATCCCGCATGCGGCACCTGTGCACGCTCGCACGCTCGCACGACCGCACGACCGTGTGCATGACCGTGGTCTGATTGCACTGCAAAGGCAGATGTCCATCGCAATGCAGCAGAGCACCACATTACAGTGTCGCACATCGACGTTGTCAAGGGGCCTCCGTGAGTGTCGTCGTCACCTTGGTACTTGGGTCGAGTCTCCGGCTCCTCCGGCTGTGGCTCCGGGGCCGGATGCGACACCTCGGAGACGCACATGGCCATGCGGATCTCACCCACGGCCCGAGCCACCACCACCTCGAGCACGCGGGACACCACACGGCAGGCGACAGGGTCGGATTACTTTGATACGCGGGATCCGGTCTCAGATTAGCTGATTAGTCGAGGTGTCAGAGGTAACGTAATGCTCAGAAAGTTCATGTTTTAGCCGTGGCTGGCAATCGATCTCGGGTGGCCCAGGTTCATGGCGCAGTCCTCTAACGACTGCGCCACCATCACCCCCTTCCCCCTCACAATTGAATAGACCATGCATGGTGAACCTTGTCTCTCCGTGTTGTGTGTGCCATTTTTGGTGACCGCGCTGAACAAATCAGCTCGCTGCACCTGAAAACCTGAAATAATCACAGGCATCTGATACCCGCATTCGAACCCAGGTTCTCAGTGTCAATTGCCACAGAAATATCTTGCCTGAGCAAGTCGAGCACCTGTTGTTTTACTCCTTGGGAACGTTTACATTATTTTAAATAAAAGTGATCATAACACGTAATCAGCCGATACGTGGATCGGTAACGGAGGGCTGCTCACACACGGCAAATTGAGTAATAGCAGCCCGCTATGATTGGCGATTAGCCCCGTTTACTTGAACATCATTGGCATCATAGCCGATCAAACCAATCACATAACCATTCAAACACTCCGGTGTAAATCGCAGGCAGCTGCGTTGGCTGCAGAGATGATGGCCCTGAACGAGCCGTGGTGTGGTGCTGCCCTCCGTCGTACAGATTGAGCACTGCAAGCCACTGCAGTTGCGTCGACAACCGCGCTATGGGCCACGGATTACCGGGGTTCAAAGGTGTCTACTTTAGTAAATACAATACTGATTGTTCGTTGAATAGGGCCCAATAGTTTAGATAGAGTACCCACGCAAATAACAGCTGGAAACCCAGCAGGATGTGTATAACAAATAGGGCTGCTGATGAGACCACATAACATTGCAAACACGTGGTCTCGCTTCATAACAAATGCTGCTTCATAATATTGGCCAACAAAGCCAATGGGCTGATTGACTATAGATACGTTTTATGTAAACGTGGACACGCAGAGCAGAGTGATGCTTATATTTGAGTTTACGCGCAATGCTCCACAACAATGCAGGAGTTTGCGTGGCATCGAAGGAACGTGGAATTTCCACCACTGGCTCAGGGCATCAGGGCTGCCATCAGAGATAATTTCACTCTCCGATGCACTCGGCGGTTTTTCTTGCAGGTAGGACAATGGAATGAACTTCAAGTCTCAACATACAATTATTACATTGCTGATGCAAATCGTGCTGCGTGCAGGGTGCGTACAATTAGTAGCTGTGGAATACGCGACTCATCTCGGAGTGACGGTGATCAACCTCGCCGGGTGTGTGAAGGACCAGACAGCGACTACTCACGCGAGCATGCTGGCAGTGACGCTTAGGTGCCTAGAGACATCTTCCTCCTCCTCCTGCCCCGCGCCCGCAGTGCTCCGTGCAGGCGGGGACGCCTCGCGGCTCGGCGAGGCGGTGCTGTTAGCAGCGGTGCGCGCGCTTTGTGGGTGGCACGCGCGCTTCGAGGTGCGGGGGTGAAATCAAGACGCGTGCCGATCGAGTCTCGCACACACCACACACACCCACACCGTGGTAGCCCGCTGTAGAGAGTGCGCGCGCGTGTGTCTGAATGAATCTGAGACCCCTCGAACGTCCGCCCGTCTGTGAATGCAGCAGTGACCCTTGGGTCACCACGGGTTTCACGGCGGTGGGACGCGGGAGTTGTCCAGCTACCACACGCCTGGCCGTGGCTGGGAAAGTCGCAGTGGGGGCATTGAGGCTGTGTCCCTGTAAAGCATTCGCCACATTCAGCATTCTGTTGCGGTTAGAGAAACTTTCTGGCCCCATTCTCGACCCGCGAAACTGTCCACAAAAGGTGGAGCCGTCTGAGTAGGTGGTGGGGCCAACGTGATGAAGAGCCGGAGGCCACTCACCTAGTGTGTGGCCACTCACGGAGGACACTCACTGTGTGGCCACTCACGGAGGCCACTCACTGAGTGTGTGGCCACTCACGGAGGCCACTCACTGAGTGTGTGGCCACTCACGGAGGCCACTCACTGAGTGTGTGGCCACTCACGGAGGACACTCACTGTGTGTGTGACCACTCACGGAGGACACTCACTGAGTGTGTGGCCACTCACGGAGGCCACTCACTGTGTGTGTGACCACTCACGGAGGACACTCACTGAGTGTGTGGCCACTCACGGAGGCCACTCACTGAGTGTGTGGCCACTCACGGAGGCCACTCACTTAGTGTGTGGCCACTCACGGAGGACACTCACTGTGTGTGTGACCACTCACGGAGGACACTCACTGAGTGTGTGGCCACTCACGGAGGCCACTCACTGTGTGTGTGACCACTCACGGAGGACACTCACTGAGTGTGTGGCCACTCACGGAGGCCACTCACTGAGTGTGTGGCCACTCACGGAGGCCACTCACTTAGTGTGTGGCCACTCACGGAGGACACTCACTGTGTGTGTGACCACTCACGGAGGCCACTCACTGAGTGTGTGGCCACTCACGGAGGCCACTCACTGAGTGTGTGGCCACTCACGGAGGCCACTCACCTAGTGTGTGGCCACTCACGGAGGCCACTCACCTAGTGTGTGGCCACTCACGGAGGCCACTCACCTAGTGTGTGGCCACTCACGGAGGACACTCACTGTGTGGTCACTCACGGAGGTCACTCACTGTGTGGCCACTCACCTAGTGTGTGGCCACTCACGGAGGCCACTCACTGAGTGTGGCCACTCACGAAGGCCACTCACCTAGTGTGTGGCCACTCACGGAGGCCACTCACCTAGTTTGTGGCCACTCACGGAGGCCACTCACTGAGTGTGTGGCAACTCACGGAGGCCACTCACTGAGTGTGTGAGGCCACTCACGGAGGCCACTCACTGAGTGTGTGTCAACTCACGGAGGCCACTCACTGAGTGTGTGTGCGGGCTCGTGGTCGAGTGGGAGTGGCCATGCACAACTGGGCGGCGCTGATGGAGGCAGGGAGCCGCTGGCAGCTGAGCGCTTCGAGCCCTCCCGACGTTTGGAGCTTGCAGACGGCGCTGCGAGCTGTGGGGGCCGCGGGGAGTGGCGTGCACAGACGAGGCGCGAGTGAGGATAGCGTGGGGGTTAGCTTGTGATGTGTTTATTACCGGCGTCAGGGCAGAGGGCACACGCTACATCGGTGGCAAGGGTTATCGGAACACTGTAGACGTTTTTCATACACGGCTCGTCGAGACTGAGGAATTGACAAACACACCCCGGTCTATCGTACTGGGTCTGTGGGACCTCAATGTCGAGTTCTGTCGTGATTAGATGCACGGGTTGCGTGCACTTTTCTGAAAAATGTGATAGCTCAAAACCCCAAATTTCAACACACGGGTGCTCTTTGTGTGAATCTGTAGTCTCTAGAATAGTGTTTTGGGCAAGATCACGGGAGTTATCGAATGGCACGGACAGTTCTCATCGTGACATTGCATGCAGCATCTACCCATGGGAAAAGGCCAGATTGTTACCGCAGCCTTAGCTTCCTTAGGCCAACCATCATCTCTCCAGGGTCGATACAATTGGTACTACTTTGTGGGTAGTGGGCAGTGGTTATCCTATGGATTTGCATGTTGAATATCGACCAATGACTGTCGCCCACTGTTAAAGGTGAATGTTGTCCAATGCGCAGACTTGCCGTGTGACTGTTACCCTGCATGTGCTCCGGTCTCACATGCGCTTATTGCGATGCTCACAGCGCGTGTGGACGCTTTTGCTTGGCTTTAAAATATCCTGCGGGTAGTCGTGGATCTCCACTAAAATGTACCCACCCATTTCATCACAAAAAGAAACTCCCATCTTTTAAAACGTATAAGAATCACTCCCATCACAATGTCACTTGCAGGGGCCGCCACAAACCTCGCGCCCAGCCTCACACGGGGCCTCCTCTCAGGCCTTCTCTCTCCGTGACCCACAAACCTTCTTCCCTCATCCCTCCCTCATCCCTTCCTCTTCCCTTCCTCTTCCCTCCCTCATCCCTCTTCCCTTCCCGGACACATTCTCAACGTCAACACCTCCACTAATCGTGCCGTCCACTTTTCAGTCTTCAGCAACACGAAACACTCCAAAGGTAAAAACTGCCAACGGTGCAGACAGTGAAAGGGCCAGAATTGTGTCTGGGGGTGGGAGTGGTGCACGCTGTGGGTGTGGTGAGTGTGGTGCACGCTGTGGGTGTGGTGAGTGTGGTGCACGCTGTGGGTGTGGTGCACGTTGTGGATGTGGTGAGTGTGGTGCACGCTGTGGGTGTGGTGAGTGTGGTGCACGCTGTGGGTGTGGTGAGTGTGGTGCACGCTGTGGGTGTGGTGCACGTTGTGGATGTGGTGAGTGTGGTGCACGCTGTGGGTGTGGTGAGTGTGGTGCACGCTGTGGATGTGGTGAGTGTGGTGCACGCTGTGGGTGTGGTGAGTGTGGTGCACGCTGTGAGTGTGGTGCACGCTGTGGATGTGGTGAGTGTGGTGCACGCTGTGGGTGTGGTGAGTGTGGTGCACGCTGTGGGTGTGGTGAGTGTGGTGCACGCTGTGGGTGTGGTGAGTGTGGTGCATGCTGTGGGTGTGGTGCACGCTGTGGGTGTGGTGAGTGTGGTGCACGCTGTGGGTGTGGTGAGTGTGGTGCATGCTGTGGGTGTGGTGCATGCTATGAGTGTGGTGATTGTGGTGCATGCTATGAGTGTGGTGCATGCTATGAGTGTGGTGATTGTGGTGCATGCTATGAGTGTGGTGCATGCTATGAGGGTGGTGATTGTGGTGCATGCTATGAGTGTGGTGCACGCTATGAGTGTGGTGATTGTGGTGCATGCTATGAGTGTGGTGCATGCTATGAGTGTGGTGATTGTGGTGCATGCTATGAGTGTGGTGCATGCTATGAGTGTGGTGAGTGTGGTGCACGCTATGAGTGTGGTGCACGCTATGAGTGTGGTGATTGTGGTGCATGCTATGAGTGTGGTGAGTGTGGTGCACGCTATGAGTGTGGTGCACGCTATGAGTGTGGTGATTGTGGTGCATGCTATGAGTGTGTGCATGCTATGAGTGTGGTGAGTGTGGTGTATGCTATGAGTGTGGTGCATGCTATGAGTGTGGTGCATGCTATGACTGTGGTGAGTGTGGTGCACGCTATGAGTGTGGTGCATGCTATGAGTGTGGTTCATGCTATGAGTGTGGTGAGTGTGGTGCACGCTATGAGTGTGGTGCACGCTATGAGTGTGGTGCATGCTATGAGTGTGGTGCATGCTATGAGTGTGTTGCATGCTATGAGTGTGGTGAGTGTGGTGCACGCTATGAGTGTGGTGCATGCTATGAGTGTGTTGCATGCTATGAGTGTGGTGAGTGTGGTGTATGCTATGAGTGTGGTGCATGCTATGAGTGTGGTGCATGCTATGAGTGTGGTGAGTGTGGTGTATGCTATGAGTGTGGTGCATGCTATGAGTGTGGTGCATGCTATGAGTGTGGTGAGTGTGGTGTATGCTATGAGTGTGGTGCATGCTATGAGTGTGGTGCATGCTATGAGTGTGGTGAGTGTGGTTCAGGCTATGAGTGTGGTGAGTGTGGTGCACGCTATGAGTGTGGTGAGTGTGGTGCACGCTATGAGTGTGGCTGGCCCCGTGGTGGGGCGACGGTGCTGCCAGTGAACTCGCTCACTGGCAGCACCGTCGCGGGTTGCGCCCCGCCACAGCACGAGGCCTCACCAGCAATGTCCCCGCGTTGTTGTACCCCGCAGCCCTCTAACCCGAGCGACAGGTCGACCAACATCACGCCGCCCTATCGCCAAGTCAGCAAAGTCGAGGTGGACGCGGCGTCCCAGACCGAGGTGAAGCGTGCGGCCCGCACGCGTGCACTGCCAGCGAGCGAGTGAAGGGTGGCACACGGTGGAGGCCGTGGGGGGTGGGGGCCGTGGCGGGGTGGGGGCCGTGGGGGGTGGGGGCCGTGGGGGGGGTGGGGGCCGTGGGGGGTGGGGGCCGTGGGGGGGTGGGGGCCGTGGGGGGGTGGGGGCCGTGGGGGGGTGGGGCCGTGGGGGGAGGGGGGGGGCTGCCGCCCGTGGCGGCCGCGCGCGTTCGGCCGCCGTCACTGCTTCCTGGCGGCCTTCTTGGCCTCCTTGGTGGCGGCGGCGGCCAACGCGGCGGGGCCGCCCTCGTCGTCCTCCACGTCCTCGGGCCGGTAGACACTCACGGTGAAGTCGCCGTTCTCGGCGCCGTACTTGTTCTTCACGTAGACGCTGTACTTGCCCGAGTCGGCCGTGCTCACGCCGTTGATGGTGAAGCTGGCGTAGCGGCCCGACTCGAACTTGGTGACGAAGTGCTCGTCGCTGTGCAGCTCGCGGTCGTTGCGCAGCCACGCGACCTCGGGCGTGGGCTCGCCCCACAGGTCGCACGTCAGGTTGAGGGTCTGCGGGGCGCGGCAGAGCACACGCGACGGGTGCGCGTTTAAAGGCCGAGTCGACCTAGAGGAGGCCCAGCCTCACCGGTCCGCAGATTTGCCACCGCCGTCGGCCGCGGAGTGGGAATCGAGCTCGGCTCGCCGGGTTCGTAGCGAAGTGCGCGGCGTGCGCACGCGTCGCCTCCACGCGCGAGACTCACAGCGCGACGCGGAGGCAACGCTGGGAATTAATGAATGAGCAGCTATATACTCTTTGGTTCTTTCGGTAAAGTCACGTAGGTATAAAATAAAATAAATCACGACGTTTCGGGCGCAACACCAGCGTCCGTAATCAGGTGCGAAAGCATGATCTGCTGCTGAGGCAGACACAACAGTCTGATTCTCTACCTACCACGTGACTTTACCGAAAGAACCAAAGAGTATGGATTCCTGCAGTCACGAAAGCTTCAAATCAAGATGAATGAGCAAGCTCGCGATGTGTAGGAGAAAGTAGAGGTCCCACCTTTCCCTCCTGGATCGTCACCACGTCTGGCAGCCCACCAACCACCCTGGCGCGGTCTGTATGGACGGAACGCGCCGTGAATGTTTAAGCCGCGCGACTCTCAGCGAATGAAAGCGCTTGGCGCTGCGATGGTAAGACAAGGCAAAGTGTTGTTTTGGTGTGTGAGCGGCTTCTGTTGGATACGTACTCTTCTCTGCGATAGCAGCCGCTCTGTGAGAAACAGCGAGAGAGAGAATAATGTCACACAACCGAAATGTTGACAAATGCATTACACACACACACAACACACACACATTACACATACACACACGACATACACACACGACACACACACACGACACACACACACGGCACACACACACGACACACACAAACGACACACACACACACGACACACACGACACATACACACACACACGACACACACACACACGACACACACGCACACACGACACATACACACACACACACGACACACACACACGACACACACACACGACACACACACGATACACATACACACACGACACACACACACGACACACACACACGACACACACACGATACACACACACACGACACACACACACGACACACACACACGACACACACGACACACATTGAATCCTAGTTGTGTTATTGCATCAGCCGGTGGTGGTTTCTATTGTGAGGGGATTTCTCTCCAACAACAGATGGTAATTATTAAAGTATAACTGTAATTAGTATTGTATTATTGTAATAATTATTGTTGTTCCCTCCGCGTCACCCCGTGGGCCCCCCCCCCCCCCCCCCCCCAGGATGACGCTGCGAGCCCTCGGCGCAGTGACTTGAGCCGCGTGTCGCTTGGGACCGGTGCAGTGGGCGGTGTGGGCACGAGAGTGCAGCGACATGCCACTGTTGTTCTATACCCTCCCCAGCGCACTGGCCAGGGCTGGTGAAGTATGGTCAAATCACCCCCACTACCTGGACGCCACGGGGAGGCCGTCACCCAGCAGTGGCTCGTCAAACGCGCTGTCCGCGTAGACGCACGTCGACCACGTCGACCACATCGAGAGCAAACACGCTCCGCTTTGCTGCTACGGGGCAGGCCGCGTGCGTGCCGTGCACAGCACCGGTGCCGTGCACAGCACCGGTGCCGTGCACAGCACCGGTGCCGTGCACGGCACGCACGGCACCGGTGCCGTGCACAGCACCGGTCCGGTGCTCTAGAGGGCTGGGGAACAGGCGACGGTGGCCCCGCGTGGCCACCACGGGGGGGGGGGGGGGGGGGGGGTATGGCGCGCAGCCCGTCGCGAGCCGTAGCGCCGCGACTTACTTCAGCCGCAGGAACTCGGCGTAGGCGTCGTCGAACGCTGCGGACAGACACGAGGCACGCGTTACACAGTGCGAGATACGCGGCGAGGGTCACCGTGCAGGTGGCCACAGAAGTCGTGGGGGTCACCACGGCGCGGGTCGCAGTGCAAAACAGTTGCCGAGGGCAAGCGCGGGGTTCAGAGTGAGAGGCGGGAAGCCGAGAGAGGCTTTTCTCACTGGGGCTGTAGAGCGACGAGCCACGAGGTGTCGGTGGGACACGAGGCGACTCACCTTGGCCGGCCACGTCCACGGTGCGCTTGTGCGTGCCCTTGCCGTCGAACAGCTCCATCGTGTACTTGCCCTTGTCCTTGTCGGTCGGCTCGTAGATCTGCACGTAGAGCTGGTCGCTCACCACGCCGCTGCGCGTCTTGTCCGTCGACGCCAGCTTCGTGTCTCTGCGTGCGGCACAGCCGTCCCGCGGCGGTCGGCGCGCGGCTCGAGAATGCGTTCTCGGGTCGTGCCGCGTGGCGCTCGGGACGATGTCCAACGTTTAAGACCACGTGCCGGGAGCTTCTTCACGAGGGATACGCAATTTTGGACTATTTTTGACCCCCCCCCCCCATCGTCACACGGCGTCACAAAAAGTCAGACCCCCCCCCCACTCAACTATGACGTCACAAAGCTCTGCCCCCACCCCAAAAAAAAAAAACATGCTTCAAATCGCTTTAAACTATTGTCATTGTAGTGCGTATTTAATGTGGCGCTGCACTCTGTCTGATGTTGTAGGAGAAAACATTTATTAAAAAGTATATTAAATTCAGTAGAACGTGTTGTCTATATTTATTTAAAGTTGCGCATTTTGATGTGACGTCACATTTCTCACCCCCCCCCCTTAGGTGCGTGACGTCATTTATGGACGGCCCCTAAAGCGTCGTGGAGCAGCGCTAAAGGATGACGTCACCTCTCAATGAGCATTGGCGCGTTGTTGGGTTTTGGAACAGCAACAAACGTTACACGCCGCCGTTCTGGGTGCTTTAGCCGTGGCGACAGCGCTGGACGGTTGCTTCGGGTCGACATTTAGAAAACATGCGTTGGGAGTATTTGGCTGCGATAACTTCCCACGTGATGTTATCAATGTGTGTTGAACTTATTGTGCAACTTACGTAGCCAACCATGCTAATCGGTGGTACGGGGGAGGAGGGCAGCAAGCTGTGACAAGCCGCTCCGTTGAGACGTCACTTGCGATGGCGAGTCGCTTCTAAAAACGAGCTACAGAGTGCAGTGGGTCCTTGCCTGGCCAAACAAAAATAGTTTCGTTTATAGTGCGGTGAGGGGGTGGGGGGCTGCAAGGGGGGGGGGGGGTGCGTTCGAGTGGCGGTGGCCCAGCAGGGGGCGCCGCTGGGCAGTGCGGCCACCCCGCGCCCCCTGCCCCGAGCTGCCGCGTCGCCTCCACGCGCACGGAATTCAGTCCCCGAACAAGGCTCCAGGCACGTGGAGCAAAACGTCTGACATCGCGCCGGATGACGCGCGGAGGCGCAACCCGAGAACGCAGCGGAGATACCACGCGGGACGGCGAAACCGGTTGCGTGTAAAAGCGTCGTGGATTTGCGCTCCCCCCGGAGTCAGCGCTGTAGCCGGGGGTGGCGGCACGTGGGGGCACGCTCACCTCTGGTACCAGCAGAACTTGAGCTCCTCGGGACAGTACTTGAGCACCGAGTAGAGTTTGATGCCCTCGGCCGTGGCCTGCAGCTTCAGCTCGGACGCCGACTCAGCTGGGGGCACCACGACACGACACGCTCAGGGCGACCACCGCCACCGGACATCGTCAGCTAGGGTCATCGGCTAGCATCATGGGTCATCGGTAAGGGTCATTGGCAAGGGTCATCAGCAAGGGTCACCAGCTAGGGTCACCAGCTAGGGTAATCGGTTACTGCTCATATATACTGTACAAGGAATCGACGGCTGTCTGGTCAGCGACGAATGACCCATCACGAACACAAAAACACGGCCTGGTTTGTGGCTTTTTCAAAAAAGGTCACAGCAACGAAGTTTCACGACACCAGGGGAATGTTTGGGCCAATTGTAATGGGGCCAGGTAGCCTGAGCGGCTTGCAATCGGAAGGTTGCGAGGTCAAACCCTGCTCAGGGGCTGACTCGGCTCGTCGTTCCTCCGGGGTCACTTCTGGGGAAGTCAACAGTGGTTGTCCTATGGATAGACTCGCCCCCACCATATGAATGTGGGATTTCCACCACTGGCTCAGGGCAGTAAATGGAAGATGAGCACAACCTCAGTGCTGGTTTGAACAGACAATCACTGAGGCTTTTGAATCCAAGTGGGTTAGGTCGAGTCATCGGCAAGAGATGAAATAATTCGTTATTGCCAATAAAAATATGCAGATCTCATTCAATCATTATCACCAGCATCATGGGCTGTGTATAGAGGATGATGGTTGATACCGGTTCTCTGTTTTCCATATCATGCGTTCATAAAACAGTTTTCAAGTCGGAATTGTGTTCAGGCCGGCAGCGTATTACTCACCACTAATCCTGCACACCTCTTGCATCATGGCATCGTAAGCTGTCCACGTACAGAGAGACAGAAGGAGGGGAAGGGGACACGAATCCCGATCGTCACTCTCTCCGCGTTCCTCTCAACGCGCCGCGTTTCACCAGCACGTGTGCGATGTCCTTCCCCCGCACCTCCGATTAGCACGTACGGTGCGAAAGACGTTCAACATACAACACGTACATTGTGGGAGCACCTGATTTAAAAACGGGATTTGCTCAAACAAAACAGCCACGACCCAGTGTCTTCTATTTATAGCGCGCGGTGCGCAGCGCATGGCAGGTCAGCTTGCTTTCCAAATAGGGTCGGATGAGGGGAGTGAGTGAGTGAGAGAGAAAACAAACCATCGTCTATGAGTCTCAGAATGCTGATGTCCTTCCCTCGGTCATCCTTCAGGCGCACTTCGTAGACCCCTGCATCCCTCTTGGTCACCTGCACGGGCGACACGTCACGGCCAATGCCGAGTCACATCCGTCTCGTGCCCGGCAGAGGAGGCGGCCGGCCGTCTCTCTGGGCCGTCACGGAGTCTCCGCACCAGGGGCGGGAACCCTCCTCCTCCTTGTCGAGGGCCGGAGAGCCTCGGCACTTTGCGCACCGCAAGAGTCCCCACCGAAACAAATGCGGTAGATCACCAGCGTTGGTTTAACAAAGTCTGACTCTGTTGAGGAGCCACCGAATGTCGGAACCGCTCCAGAGTTTGCTTCTAATAAAACAGTGGTGCTGAAAAAAAAACACTCACAGAAGGTCGTGCTGCTGATGGGATGTGTATTTTTTATATATATAACTTAAGATGATAAAAAACACTGTTCCCAAAGTCAAAACTACCCCCCTCCAGCTGAGGTGCTCGAGTGAAGGATGACTGTCGTTTGCAGGCCGTGTATGTTGCCCTCCCGTGGCCGTGAGCTGTAGCTAACACAACCACAGGATGTGACTTCCCTACCTTGGCTTTGTACAATCACAAGGGACTGACTGACCAAGCAAGTCAATTTAACACGTAGGCTTGTGTGTGTCTGTGTGTGTGTGTCTGTGTGTATGTCTGTGTGCGGTGGTGTAGCGGCTAGCGCTACGCTGCGCTACCAACCCAGCGACTCGAGTTTGACTCCAGCTCACGGCCAACACCAGTGACTTATTTCAATCGGTCCTGGGTTTCTCCTAGGTCGACTCAGCCTCAAATGAGGGGGGTACAAAGGCGGCCTTGTGTGGTGTTGGCCTCCCCCTCGTCTGCCATGCCGGCATTCATAGGTACTCGCTAACACCACTTGCTCCTATAGTATCTTAAGGCTATACGGGAGATCTTTGTCTTGTTTTGAGTGTGTGTGTGGGGAGCGGTGGCGCACGCGTGTGTGTGTGTGTGCATACTGCACCACGATCCCTGCCAAATGGGTTTGATTCGCGGCCGTGCCTCAGTGGCAATGGCCATCAGGATTTACCACCGAGCTGCCCACAATCAAGTGACAACCTTTTGAGTTAATGTTACATTGGTGCTCTTGAATAACAGCACTGAACCCACAACACGTGCAGAAATAATGAGGGTTAGCCCACAAGTAAAACATGACCCGCTGTACTGCCCGGGCATGACGGAGGAATAGAGAATAGAGAGATCTGGGCAAGGGATTGGGGAGGAGGATGCAGAGGGAGAAGGACAATTAGTGGGTGTCTGGCAAGATCACCTGACAACCTGTGATGACTTCGTGATGTCTGAACATCGGCACTGGTGAGACAAAGGCGGCCACGTGCGATCCTGGCGACACCGCGCGCTACTAGTGTCGTGTCGGCCTTAGCAGGTGCTCGCTAATAACACCTGTCCCTAAAGTCTATAAGGCTACCCGGGGGATCTTTGTCTTTGTGCTGCCCTGTGGTTCACCTGCGTGATGAGCAGCGTGCAGATCCCATGGTCAAAGTCATGGTCCTCGTCCACCATGATCTCATGCGCGTCCTTGTACCAGATGATGCTCGTCATCTTGTTGATGTTCGCCACCTGATAGTCGCACGTCGACGACAGGGACCCGGGTGTGGAGCAGACGCACACATACACACGTGTGCATTGACACTCACACACACACGAGCGCACTGACACTCACACACAACCGTACGCACATACGAACGCTCTAACACACGAACACTCACACACACACACACACGAGCACTAACACACACGAACGCTCACACACACGAGCACGTGTTTGTGCTCGGTGATCGCCCATTCAAACGCTATCCAGGCTCAAACCTGCTTGGCTTCGCACACCTGAGGAGATGGGGGCCATTCCGGGTGAACTCGCCATAGACACGCTAACTAGTATATGTCGTGCGTGAAATACTTTTGAAAAAAAAATGTGCTCGAGTTTCTTCTAAATCACGCAGAGACTGCTTAGGACCAGAACTCAGCTGAACAGTCGCCTTGCCCAGGGAGTTCCTCGTCGTGCGATTTTGCGCTCGCACGCAGAGAAACCTGCGGCGCGCGTCGCGTTTCAAAACGATGGATGCCGATCGAGAGGGACGAGGCGAGGCTGTAGATCGCGGTGACGAGATGGGCGCAATCTCGATTTGAGAAAAGTCACAGTTCCCATGTCTGTGGTAAACATTGTCAATGACAAACATCGTCGATGTCGACGCTCTTTACCTTGCAGATAAGCAGGACGTTGCATTCGTCGGTGACTTCCCATCTCAGGTATTCGGCAAAGTGTGGCCCTGCGAGCGTCAAACACAACGCACACACGCGACCGCGACTCTTCACCCGGGACGAACAAAGGCTCTGAATAGAAGCTGTTGTCAAATCACAAGGACACGTGGGGATCGAGTCGCTGCTGCGGCGCAAGGCTGCGTCACGGAGGAGGGGCAATGTTTCCCTGCGTGTTCCCAAATGAATAGGTCGCAGGTACATTTTTTATTTGGAACATTTGGATCATGATACCGGCACACAATGGCCTACTCTTCTTCGTATGGTGTCACAGGATCGTTAACATCCAATGTGAAGCATACGGGACGGAGTATTTTATGGTGAATACACCCACATTATTAACCAGGGTGGCCACGGGTTTCGAACCTCGAACCTCTGCCACAAAAGGCATAAATGTTTCACATATTAAACGACTAACAAGTACAATTTCCCTTTAATATCACCGCACAAACATTCCAATGCAGGACCCTCCTGGAAAAAGTCTTAATTTCGAATGCAACCATTCACGTGTGAGCCTGGTCGTATGAGGTTGCTGATGCTGGAAAGAATCTCTAAAATAGGAGCTGACCATGTCACAGTGTCGTCCGTCATCTGTCATCGCGGGTTCGATTAATCGATCCCTCTGGATTAAAAGCTCGGAGCTCGTGCGAACCGCAAAGGTCACCGACCTTTCCCGAAAGCAGCGTCGGACCGCCGCTCGACCCGCGCTGCAGCGCGCGGCGCTACCGAGGCGGCGCGATCGTTGGCGGCAGCCGCGTTTCAATTCGAGCGGTGAGCACGAGCGGCTGATGCCACCGGCGGTCGTCCGCCCCGCGGGCTTCGGAAATCCGGTGCGCGGCGCGAGGGGAGGGAGGGAGCAGCCCCCGGGCCCCCGCGGAATGGGGGGCAACGGGGCGAGCCGATTGGGGCACAGCACGGGTGGCTGGCTGGCTGCCGTGCGCGCACGAACCTTGCTTCCTGAAATATTCCGCTCTCTGGAACGCCGCCTCCTTCAGCAGCTTGGCGAACGCTGGGCGAGAGGAGATAGGCGAGGAGAGAGACGAGGAGTTATTATAAGCACCGTGTGTCCGCACGCAATGCTGCGTTTTATTTGATATACTGCAGTGATATGCGACTGGTTTTGAGATGTGTGTGTGTCTCTTTGTATTTCTATATTATGAGTGTGGTATGTGTCTCGCGTGTGTATGTGGTGTGTGCGTGCGTGTTCATGTGGTGACTTATTTTGAGTGATTTTGTGTGTGTGTGGGGAGCGGTCATGCAGTGGTTAGTGTGTTGTTCTATGAGACCAGAAACCCGAGGTCGATGTCCGCTCACGCTCAACACCAGTGATGATTATTTGAACCGGTTCTGGATCTGCCCTAGGTCAATTTAGCCTTAAATAAAACATCAACATTGGGGAGACAAAGGTGGTCGGGCATGGTGTTGGCCACCCCCCCCCCCCACCCCAGCACTTGCTCCGACAGCCTGTTAAAGGCTATACGGGGGATCTTTCATCTTCGTCTTTTGTACAAGTGTGGTATATATGTGCTGTGCGATTACTGGCGTCGTGTGTATTTGGGTGTGTATGGCGCGTGGCGCACGTGTGACCCTTGCGCACGCGTGCCTTGTGTGTGCGTGCGTCCCTCGCATGCGCGCGTGTCACGTGCGCGCGTGTCACGTGCGTGCGTCTCGTCTGTCACGTCGCGATGTCCAACGCGTGCGTGTGGCTGGCCAGTGGCGTTAGCGAGCGGGCCGTGCGGGCGGCGCAGCCGCGCCAGGTCCCACGTGTCGCAGGGGCCCAGGCACCGAGTTGCCCAGAGGGGGACGTTGGAGAGGGGCGCGCGAGGTCATTCCCGCAGCGGCCGGGGCCCGTGCCGGGCACGCGACGCCGCTGCCGCGCGAGCTCGCGTCGCCAACGCGCGTCAAGTTGAATTTGTGTAACCGCGTGAGATCGCGAGGGACCAGGATTCATGTCTCATTTGCAAGAGTGAGCTGGGAGTGAGTGACACGGAGCGCCGGTGTAACCCGTCACGCATGTGCCGGTGCGATGCGTGTCTCGTGAGTGTCACGCATGTGCCTCACCGTCTCCGATGAGCACGAGGCTGGACTGCCCCGACGCTCGGCCGTCCTCTATCTGCACCGTGTAGGTCCCCTCGTCCTCCTGCGTCAGCTCCTCCATGAACATCTCCACCAGGCCCTCCGAGCGCGTCACCTTCACCTCGTACTTCTACCTCGACCGCGCGGCGTGGTGGTGTGGGGGCGCGAGCCGGGGGGGGGGGGGGGGGGCGAGGAAGGGAGAGGACGGGAGGCGCGGAAGCTCCACGTTGCGTCGGCAGCTTTGCCATGCGGCCCCAGGGCGCTGGTCTCAGATTAAAAAGTAAAGGTGCAGCCCTGCAATTGCTCGCTCACGTCACTGCGGGCAGAATCGGCCTCCATTTGAGGCAGATCTCGACATCCCCACTCGAGGGCAATTGGCCGAGCTGGCCAGACATCTTTGGAAATGGTCTGAGTGCCAACACTCTACCCCACCGTATACTCGACTAACTGTGACGTAGCCACGCGCCCCGCTGTGGGGACAGAAGCACGGGAACCGGCCAGGGCCACCAGCCTGCTGGCCATGACAGCGACGGCAGCGCCTCCCGTGATTGGACGAGGGAGATCATTGCCCCCGAGTCGTCTTTGTTAAAGCGCGACGCCCACATTTCCAAAACAAATCGGCACAATAAGAGGGTGTCACCATATTGTGCGCGCGTAAGAACGGACAGGGACTGAGTTCAACCGAATAAGAATTAATTCCCCATCCCAGTTGTTCACACTAACTGAACCGGTGGTGGTTGTGGTGGGGACGGGGGGTGGGGGGTCTCGGCGAATCAGCACCTCCCCGCTGGACAGCTCCTTGTCGTTGAAGACGACGGTCACGGTGCTGTCGGGCCCCAGGCGCTCGGCCTGCAGCCAGAAGCGCACGCGGCCCTTCTCCATGAGCTCCACGGACAGCTCGCTGAGCAGCGGGATGGCTGCAGGCACACGGCGCCAACGCTCAACCACCATCCACCATCACACACCAACTACCATCACAAACCATCAACCACCATCATCCACCATCACACACCATCATCCACCATCATCCACCATCATCGACCATCCACCATCATCGACCACGGCCAGGGCGCTCAGCAGTGTCATGCTCAGCCACAGCGAGCTACAATCTACCGCGGTCAATCACAGTCACCCTGTGAAACCACAATCACCCACACCTCGCCACGCAGAGCAACACTCGTCCATGCTCAACCAAATTGAAACACAATCAACCCTGACTCAAATACCATCAACCAAGCTCCACCAGACTTAACCACACACTGCACACTCAACCACACTCAGGCACGGCCCCCGACAGATCATGCACATTGTTTTCTTTGGCTTGTGTTATATTGCAATATGACTTTGCAGTAAAAATAGAAGCCCCTGATCTTTATAAATAGTCCTGTGGCAGAGTGTTTGGTCAGTGGAATGTGACCACACCGAGAGGTTGAGAGGATGATTAACATCTCTAAGTGGAGCCCATGACCCACGGAAGTATAATTTCCAGACAGTTTGATAAACCGAGTGACGAGAGACAGACACAATGGGAGGGGGAGAGACGAGGTTGTCAGTTGGCCAGCCCCAGATACAGCAGTCGGCCATAACGACAGCCGGGAATCTACAGTGGTGCCCTGTGAACAGGCTGATCCCTGTCACAGAAATGTAGAATTTACACCGCTGGCTTGGGGCCATGTGGAGGAAGCGAGCACGAAGTTACTCTGAGTGTGGCCGAGACGTGGTGGGAACGAGCTCCGTTCCCCCTCGCTACCCCTCCCGCTCCGCGGCGTTCCCGGGGGTCACGGCCGCTCTCCCCGGGCTGCCGACAGCGACGGTGTCGGTGACGGCGCTGGGGTGGGGGGGGGCCTGGGCCGTGTGGTGCGAGGCGGGGATCGTGGCGGCGGCCGCTCTGCTCCCCCGGACTCACTCGGCTGCTTGCGCTCGTGGCTGATCTCTTTCAGGCGCTGCAGCTCTGTGGGGGCAACGCGCGCGACGCGTTAGGGCCAGAAGCACGCGGCGTGAGAGTTTAGGGTTGGATACCAAGTACCACGTCTATACACAATGTCTATACACAATGTCTATACGTCTATACTACACAAAGCCTTTGTCTGTCTACATACTACTGCAATAACCATCCTATGTATGTTTAATGTGTCTGTGTCTTAATTGTACTATAAACAGTTTAACGGTAATTGGCTGAGCCAAATTTCATTCGAAGAAGTTTTTTTATTGTTATATTGATATGTGTGCAGTCACTTTGTATTATTTCTCCTGCAATGCGAATGTGGTTGTTGTTGCTTTGATTTAGATTTGCTTCATGGCTGTACTCTATGTTAGTGCTGGGTTATTCTGGTGAGCCAGGTCACGCTTGCAAATGAATCTCTCCTGGTCTCGTGAGTTCTCAGCTGGTTCAATAAACATACTTTTATGAATGCACGTTAGATCAGAATTTAAGCAAATATTTAACTTTCATTTGGACATTTTTCATACGGACAGAACTGAAAAGTGACGCCTTGCCCAAAATATCCCCCCTCTTATTGGTAAAATAAATCATTCAATATCTTTGAAATGTTGATAACGTTGCCTGTTTAATGGAGATACTGCGTTTCCCTCTGCGGCAGCACTGCAGACAGGGCACGTGCTACAGAATGCCGAGCTTGCAAACGGACATTCTTACTTGCAGTGACAATCAAATAATTACCACAGAATTATCGGCACTGCTAAAACATGCAAGCAATATGTTCCCTAGCTGCACACATGCATAATAGTTGTCAGGATCCAAGATGATGATGTATTAACGGATTAAAAGACTATGCTGATGGTTGCCACGATGATGACGACATTGAGTGTTGTGTGTAATTGATCTCTTACAGGGAGAGGGCCTTTTAGATAATTTCCTGGCTATTTAACAAGGGAAATCCATGGTGCATGATATCAATGATGATGATGATGTTGTCAATGATGAAGAAGATGTTGCTAAAGATATTGTCAATGATGAAGATGATGATCACCATGACTATGATGCTTTCAATGACGATGATAATGTAGACGGTGATTGTCTGTGACCTCAATGATGATGATCTGCAGCATGAACAACGCATCCCTCAAACCGCCCTTGGCTCACGTCACCCCGCTCACTCGCTGCCTCCCACGTTCACGTCACCCCACGCATGCTCACTCACTCACTCACACACTCACTCACACGCTCACACACTCACTCACTCACACGCTCACACACTCACTCACTCACACGCTCGCTCACTCACACGCTCACACACTCACTCACTCGCTCGCTCACTCACTCGCTCATACACTCACTCACACGCTCACTCACTCACTCGCACGCTCACTCACTCACTCGCTCACTCACTCGCACGCTCACTTACTCACACGCTCACTCACTCACTTGCTCACTCACACGCTCACTCACTCACTCACACGCTCACTCACTCGCTCACTCACTCATTCACTCATTTACTCGCTCACTCACACGCTCACTCACTCGCTCGCGTCATCCCGCGCACGCCCGCGTGCTTGCCCACCGTCCTTGTCGAGCACGAAGCTGGA
This sequence comes from Lethenteron reissneri, assembly GCF_015708825.2. Classification (NCBI taxonomy): domain Eukaryota; kingdom Metazoa; phylum Chordata; class Hyperoartia; order Petromyzontiformes; family Petromyzontidae; genus Lethenteron; species Lethenteron reissneri. The sequence continues at coordinate 869,094 of NC_083804.1, forward strand.
GGAGATGCCGTCGGTGTCGGTGACGATGCACGAGTAGACGCCCAGGTCCTCCTCCGTCGCGTCGGCGAAGTACAGCCGGCCTCTGTGTGCCACACAAGATGAAGATCCCCCGCCATGTGGCCTCAACAGACTCTTGGGGCAAGCGCTGTGAGTGAGCAGCGCCTATGAAAGCCGGCAGATGGAACACTCCCAAAAGGACACGTCGCAGAAGGCAAGAGGAAACCACCTCAACCACGGGAACGATCCCTCCCGAGGAATGACTCAAGAACCCTCATACGGAGCGTGGGACCTAAGGAGGAGGGGATGGGACCGAATGAGATGGAGGCCGCTGGAGCCACGGGCGGGCCCTCAGTCTGAGAGTACGGCGACTCTCCGCCGCTGTTGGGCGTGGGCCCAGCCGCATCGGCCCCTCGCGTGCACAGGCTCGTCGTGGGGGGGGGGGGGGAGTGGGGGCTGGCGAGGCACGTACTTGTCTCCCACGGTCCGAGCGGACACGCGCCCAGAGTCGATGAGCTCCTCGTACTCCTTGGCCCACTTGAACTTGGAGTTCTCGTCCAGCTCTGCGCACGACAGCTCCAGGAAGATGTTGCCGTCGTCGTCCACGTCCGCGACGATCTCGCTCGTTCCTGTAGACACGGCCAACGTCGCCGCCATCGTGACCGCCACCGTCATCAAAGACATCAACATCATCAACACCACCATCATCATCAACACCACCATCATCATCAACACCACCATCATCAACACCACCATCATCATCATCAACATCATCAACACCACCATCATCATCAACACCACCATCATCATCAACATCAACATCACCATAATCATCATCAACATCTTCAACACCACCATCATCATCAACATCAACACCACCATCATCAACACCACCATCATCATCATCAACATCATCAACACCACCATCATCATCAACACGACCATCATCATCATCAACATCATCAACACCACCATCATCATCAACGCCACCATCATCATCATCCTCTTCAACACCACCATCATCATCACCATCAACACCACCATCATCATCAACACCACCATCATCATCAACATCATCAACACCACCATCATCTTTCGATTTAAAGCTTTCGTGACTGCAGGGATTCATCTTCTTGTTTCTTTCGGTAAAGTCACGTAGAAGGGAAGTGACTTTACCGAAAGAAACAAGAAGATGAACCACCATCATCATCAACACACTGCACCAAGTACTCAGTGAAGGCAGAGTCCACCTAAGGGGAGCCATGACCAGTTATGATAATCGCCACTGGTGTTGACCGAGAGCAGGAATCGAACTCTGCTCTGCCGCTCACTCACCGGCTGGCGTCCGAGCGAGGATGGGCTCCGTGACATTCGAGGACTTCCCGACGCCCGCCGCGTTCTCCGCTCGCACGCGCAGCACGTAGCTCTTCCCCTCCTCCAGCCCCGTCACCTGTGGGGAGAGCGGCGACAGCGGCGGCACCGCGCTCCACTCAGCGAGGGGCCCTCCCAGGAGGTCCCCTCGGGGCCACTCCGGGAATCCTCGTGAGCGAGCAAAGAGCGGCCAGAGAGGCTCACGGCGCGACGGTTCCCTCCCCAGCATCGCCACGGCGCCCAACTCCCCATCCAGGCCTCGCGCAACAACAACAACAGCAACTTGTATTCCTCGCACCGAGGGCTCGCGAGTCGCCGCTGCGGTCGCGGAGCGGCGCCCCCCCCCCCCCCCCAAGCGCTGCTCGACCCCCGTGACGCCGCTCGGCACCGCTGGACGCAACCACCCTGAGTGCGCCCGATCCCGTCAGATCTCAGAGGCTCAGCAGGCCTGAGCCTGGTTAGCGCTCAGATGGGAGACTGCCTGGGAATACCAGGGTTTGGCAGCGAGGTGGCCAGGAGATGGCAATGCAGCAACGGATTGAATCCATCTGTGCGGAGCTGCGAGCGGTTATCCCGTTGCAAGCGTCATGAGTTGTCTCCGGGTTCTCCCGTGACCTCCCCGCACGGAGCTGGGCGGTGCTTCGTGGAACTGGTCAATGTCCTAAAGCAGGACCCTGCTGACAAATAGTCTTGAGACTCAGTGGAGGTTATCCTGGGCAAATAACAATTATCCACCACCTCCGAGGGCTGGGGCATACATCGCTCAGCTCGTATGTATCAGCAGCTCAGCACATGTTGTGCGCAAAGTACTGAGAGTGTGATCCATTCATTGACACTCAATTAAGAATGCTGAGTCTAAACAACGTTCAAACAAACCTGAGTTATGCTGAGAAAAGTGCTGAGCCATATTGTTAAATCTGTGCATTTGTATAGGTGGTTAGGGGCTCACAATGGCTGCGTCAAACCACTGAGCCAGCTCCGTAGAGGTGCTGGGCTGACATGATTTCTACCCAAATTAGCACCGAGGTGGTGATTATCTCCCAGCCCTGGACCAATGGGTGAAATTCCACATTCCTATAGCGGGTGCGAGTACAGTCATAGGATCACCAATGTTGACTTCCCCACAAAGTATTGACTCACTTTATCGACCCCAGATGGCCGATGGGCTTAGTCAACCCCCAGCTAGGATTGTAACCTTCCGATGGCGAGCCGCTCACTCTACCTACTGGGCCACCCGGCCGGATCACCACAAAATAAAACCACGGCGTTATTTATTCTCCGTATTTACCCGTGAACCATCGACCTCACGTGCCGAGCCCCTCTCTCTCCCCGCGCCCCCTCGCCGCCGCACAGTGAGCGGGTCACTCCGAGGTGGGGGGGGGGGGTGGGGGGTCCGCACGTGGCCAGCTGCCGGCGTCCCGCTCACCCGCATGTGGTTGTGCTGCACGAGCTGCTGGTTGACGGTGGCCCAGGCGCTCTCGCTGTGCACGCAGCTCGCCTCGCACACGTCCACCCAGTAGCCCGTGACGGCGCCCGCGCCCACGTACAGCGGCGCCCGCCACTGCAGCAGCAGCGAGTCCTCGCGGACCTCCGAGGCGATGAGATCGTACGACGGTCCTGACAAAAGTCAGAATCAGGAGTTTATTTCCCGGGAAAAGCCCATCGAGCTAAGGATCTATTTTTCAAGGGCGACTCGGCCGGCAGACAACATCAAAGCATCCCACAATTATAGCTAAAACAAACTTTAAAGTGAAAGCGCAAACGAGCGGTGGTGCACAGCGGGCGACTGGAGTTCCCGCGTGCGTCGCCTGGTCGTCGCCGCAGGCACGGCCGTCACCGCTGGAGGTGTTGTTGTTGTTGTTGTTGTTATCGTTGTTATTGTTGCTATTGTTGTTATCGTTACCGTTGTTGTTGTTGTTGTTATCGACTTAACGCCGCGTCGCCCTCTCGAGACAGCCACAAGACTCATGCCCGAACATCGACGTTCTGGGGTCACAGTGCAAGCTGCTGGGACAGGTTTTCCTGGATTTTGCTCGAGTCAGATAAGAATTTCCTACGGTCAGACAAGGGGTGTCTTGGGGGTCATAGAGGTCTCATAGTTGCTAGTGGGGGTCACGGGGGTGGTGCCGCACCGGGCGTAGGCATGGTCCACTCCTCGCAGAGGAAGCCCGCGCTGGCCACCGACGGGAGGCTCACTCCGGCGAGGTTGACGGCGCGCACGCGGAACTGGTACTCGACGCCCTCCTGCAGGTGCGAGATCTGCGAAGCGGAGCAGGGACGGCGAGTGAGCGTTGCGACGACGCAGCAGGCTGGCAAGGCCGTCCCTCTCTTGTGGGCCACGAGCCTAGACACCCGCGCATTCCGACCGTGCTGCCACACGACGCAACGTTCATTTAAATACTAACACTTTTTTAAAAATAATTACAATTGTTAATCTTGACAAAAAAACTATCGAGATATGGGCATTGGTGAAATGCACGAGATGCCTTTCATCGGATCGTGACGGAGCCAATAAATAAATGGAGATGCGTCCTCACTAATTCCGGATCGCAGAAGACACTTGGGAGAGAGATCGCGATGTAACCCCCATTGCCTTAACCACAGTCCGTCCCACTGGGACCATGCTGTTCGTCTCTGCGCTGCGCTCGGATTCCACCGCCCGCGTTGTCTCGGCACGATGTCCGACGTTTCACTCCACGTGCTGAGATCTTCTTCAGGAACCACACTGGGGTTCGCTGCGCGTCCCGGGGACACGTCCCGAGAGCGCGAGGGAGCGACGGCGAAACGTGGCGCAGCAGCGGCGACGACGGCCCACGGCGCTCACCCAGAGGAGCTGCTCGGGGACGGGCCGCGCGTTGGCCTCGCGCCACGGCCCCACGGCGTCGCCGTCCACCTCGCGGAAGTCCACGTAGTAGCCCGTCACGTCGGCGCCCCCGCTGAAGTGCGGGGCCTTCCAGCCCAGCAGCATCGCGTCGCTGCGGCTCGCCAGCAGCGTGAGGCTGCTGGGCGGCGATGAGCGAGCTGAGCGGCGCGAGGGGTCGAGAGGTGGAGAGCGGTGGGGGTGGGAGATGTCGTTAGCGAGGAGGTGAAGGAGGTTGGGGAGCGCGTCGAGGTATGAGTCGTCCAATTGATTCGGAGATTTCAATCGATCCTTAATCTCACGGTGGACGCGTCACATTGTGCGCGTGACAATTGACGATTCACAATTCATACAAACGACGACACAATTTTACACTTTGAATAATGGTACAACGGACGCGACTCAAACCAGGCAGAACACATGGTGAACAATACCAATGTGATGGTGAACATTACGTAAATCGTGACCCTGAATGATAACAACTCATCAATTCGCTGTGGGGGGTGGGGGGTGTCACGTGTTTTGCAGGATGGGAGGGGAGGTGCTCAGATTGCGTGGACAAACATCAGCGCACGTCTTGCGGCCAAGTGAACTTGACGCTGTGACAGGGGCACACTGGGAGCGCGCGTAGCGGCTGCTGCCGTGGCCACGCGGCACGCAGCGGTGACCGCAGGGTGGCCACCGCCGCCGTCTAGAACCGGCGTGCTGGTTCTAGACGGCTGATCCCTGCGGCTGTGGGAGGAGAGAATCGCTCGGAGGAGTGCGAGGCACGCAGCAGCAGCAGAGTGACTGAAGCAAACGAAGGCCGTGGTGAGGTGAGCGCACTTTGTGTTTTAAAAAGTAGTCTTACATCGCGGTGATTAAAACGTGCAAACTGGGTTCTCAGGAATCGCTTTATGCTTGCGAAGTTGTTAAAATGACGAAATGACAGGAAGGGCGGAGTCTGGACAAAGTGCAAACTACAATTGTCACTCCTTTAGTCAGCAGGAAGGTTGCACATGGAAGTGATCGCTTATTGATTCATCAATTGTGCTCATTCATCTTTCTGTGCACGTAATCATCAATTACTCGCGGCTTGTGTTCATTATGCTCACGTAATGGTAAGGTTATTGGCACTAACAAGTGTCATTTGCGGGTAGTTTTTAATATTTATATTCCTGAGAATTCAGCATTGCAATAATTATCCAGCAGTGATAAAAGTGACTCCAGATACCGTGGGCGGATCTTCAGAGTGTGTGGCCGTGTGTTACAGCTGTGGACTTGACACAAGTGATAAGGCCACACGTACAACGATAGTGCAGATGACACCGTTGGCACTCTGTCACGTTCTTCCAGTGGTGGCGCTCGGCGCTCACAACGTAAAAGTGTGGGGCTTCAAGCGGCTCAAGAAGCCCTCGATACATGAACAATGGGGGTGCATCCAATAGCAGCTCATCGTCAAATCCTAACACAACCAGATAATTATACCATAACGAGCCCATTAATTGATCTCATCACTATCTTGTCTTCATCTCTCCTCTCACTAAGTGTTGCTATATTTTTCTCATCTAAGTACATCCCTATCTCTTTTCTTAAAGAATGTCTGCAATTAAAGGTGATGGGGGAGGGCCCAACCACAATGATGTCTGCACGGGGCTCCCAATGGCGCTCTCGTGACCGAACTTTTCCTCCCGTGATTTGAGCAAAGCAACACGGCCACGGCACATCGGCCGTGACAGGCGGCGAGTTTGTGTCCGCACTGCGGCGTCGGGGGAAGGCGTCGCGAGTGGCGGGCGTGCGGTTAGACGGTGACGGTGGTGGTGGGCACTGGCGGTGCTTATGGTGGTAGACGGGAGGACTTACCGTCCAGAATGCCACCTCCTGGCAAAGAGACGGATGTTACAATGACACCGCAACATAGCGGAGAGGATGGCGATGAACGTGTGTGTGTGTGTGTGTAAGATGAATGTGTGTGTATGTAAGATGAATGTGTGTGTGTAAGATGATTGTGTGTGTGTGTGTGTAAGATGCATGTGTGTATGTAAGATGAATGTGTGTGTATGTATGTAAGATGAATGTGTGTGTGTGTGTGTAAGATGCATGTGTGTGTATGTAAGATGAATGTGTATGTATGTAAGATGAATGTTTATGTATGTAAGCGTTCTTCATCGGAAGGTCCGGCGGTCACTCGTGGCCCCTGGTGGCCTTTAGTGGGGCCCCCGACAATACACAGCGAGCGAAAACACCGCCCACCATCATCATCCTCATCGTGCGGTCAAACCCCCAGTGGTTTCAAATGTGTGGCGGCCCTCACGCTCATGATGTCTTATCGGCGAAAGTGGCCCCGGCTGTGAGAACGAGTGAAGAACACTGATGCATGTCGAACTTCTTTGTGACCGTACGTAGCCTACCGTGCTAGTGGGAGGTGTGGGGGGGGAGGACAACAAGCGAGGAGCAGTACGTGCGTTCACAGCTGGGCCGCATTCGCGGTGCGTTGACGATCTACACGTGACTTAGTCAAAGGGCTGCCAATGACGGACGGCTGCTCGTGTTCTGGCCGTGATGCGTGGGAGGAGTACGCGGAGACAACCCACCACGCATATGAGGGGGTATTATTGAAAGCTCTGCACATAATCCATTGCTGTCATGTATTGGCTACCTCGCAGTCCATGCCTACAACAACTTGTACGGTATTTCCAATCTCATATCCAAGTCTGCTTGGCTTCTGAGATCTGATGAGATCATACATATTCAGGTTCATTTTTCTAAGATAGAGGACTCCTACCACTGTCAGCAGTACAACTGGGCACACCACTGTTAGTCTATCGGCAGTCTGTCGGCAGGTCGATATACTAACTCTTCCAACGTGCCTGGTTGACGTTAATGCGAAGGCCAAATCGCAGGCCAAGTACCAAACTCCCCTCTCAGCAGCGGTGTGAGCAGCGCTGTAGAGTCGTGACAATGACACATCTCTACCTCTAAACGAATATAATCAATTATCAACTAAATAAAAGCAATATAACCCACAGTGCTTGCAGCAGCAGCAGCTGATGGTGGAGGTGGTCGTGGTGTTGGTGGTGGTGGAGTGGGTGGCGCTCACTGATGGCCGAGTAGACGGTGATCGGCTCCGAGCTGGGCGAGTGGGGGCCCGGCCCGGCCGCGTTGATGGCCTTCACGCGGAACTCGTAGCGCTTCCCCGTCGTCAGCCCCTGCGCGATGAACCTGCGGGGAACCGAGGCCGAGTTGAGAGCCGCCACGCAAGCGACCGACGTATGTCGGCCGATGTATTTTTGTTCCCCCGTGCGCAGGAGGACACGTGACCGTACGAGTGCTGCCCCTGCGTGTGTGGCACCTGGTGCCCTGGATGGGCTTGTTGTTGCAGGGCACCCAGACGCCAGTGCCCTCTTCACGTGCGTCCACGTAGTAGCCAAGCAGCTCGCCCTCCGTCTCGATGGCATCCCACGCCAGCTGCACCGACGTCTTGGTGTTGCGCGTGGCCAGCGGCCGCGCCGGTGCCCCGGGCACATCTGCGGCTCGCAGTCGAAGCGGAGCGAGTTTCAGTGGCGGGGAGAGGGAGGCCGCCGGCCTGGGCCTCGCCGCACGGTGCGGGCTGGCGGCCTCGGCTTCTCGTCGGCAGAGGAAGCAAGCAGAGCTACAGCGGCCGCTGCCCTCGTCTAGTGAAGCGAGAGCGGCGCTCCATCTCGGAAGTAAAATCCAATTGCGAAGAGACTATGGCCGTCGGTGGAGGAAAACGCCGGAGAGAACGAACAACACGACGACAACGATGGTGGCAAAAGACAAAGATCGGCAGCATAGGCTGTGGAGAGAGCCACGGTGGGAATAGGGCGCAACGTGGGAGACAGCACGGACCGTGCGCGCTCATGGAGTGTGCACACGCGCGGAGTCGAGGGGCAAGGCCACGACTCTCCATCCGAGCGGAGCACGATACAGGGGCAGCCAGGCGCCGCTGGCAACCGAGACTCTCCCGGTCCCTAGAGCTCTTATCGGGGTTGAATGAAATAAACAAATAACCACAAACAAACACCGGGAGAGCCACATCGCGCGCGGTGGGCCCGCACTCACCCAGCCGGTCCCCAACGCTGACGGGGCCTGTGGCCTCCGAGGGCTCGCTGATCCCGCACGAGTTGCTGGCACGCACGCGGAAGTGGTAGGCCTCGCCCGCGTCCAGGCTGAAGGTGGCGTAGCGCGGAGACTTGAGCGGCATCTCCAGGTTCTCGCGCTGCCACAGGCCCGACGAGCCCACCATCTGGAGGGGAGGGCCAGGGGCACGCGCAGTCAGTCGGCCTCCACGCCGTCCATGCACCACCCTTGCTTCTCCGTCTCGCCATTACACTATGTAACACAATTTTTATTCCTGGGTAATAAGTGTTATTTCGCAATTGCTTATGCCTAGAAATAGAGAAAATGGCTATTATTCCCCACAAACTTTTGTGACCAGGACAGTGATATTTTGAAATTTACCTATTTTAAATGAGAAAACGAGCGAATTTGTGTCTTTTCATTCATAAAATCAGAAAGAAAAAAAAACCATTTACATTTGGGGCAAAGCGTCACTGTGGTACACGTGCGGATCTCAATCGGGGACGAGGCGCTACCTTCTCCACGTAGTAGACGAGGCCCTCGCTGCCCCGCAGAGATGGCGGCTTCCAAGAGAGCACCACGTAGTCCTTGGTGGCCTCGGTGACGGAGAGCGCCGTGGGCGGGCCCGGGATCGTCCCCTCTGCACACGCGGTCAGCACGGCCAGAAGCGCCGCTGATGATCCCACGGCACCATCGCAATCCCTCCCTCCGCCCCTGCTGCTGCTGATAAACTGCTGAACCCGTGCAAAGTTGACACCCAAGCGGCGAGGTCTGCTCTGACTGTGTCCGACCACCTGGCATCAGGTCTTGGCTTCCTCTCGGTCACCGGCGTCTGGGTGCCACTCAAAACGCCTGCCCCTGATGGCCTCCCCTCCTCCAGCACCTGCACACTCCTGATTTACCTCGGCACTGCTTTGCACTTATATATATTGAACTCCATTTGCACTGCACGTAGCCAATCGGAGGTGCTTTAGTGCTGCATGGTATTTCTTACATCCAAGTCGCTCACCCTACCCTGCGATGCGCCTGCATTTAGAAACTTCCTTTGTCATTGCGATTTTAAAGTCTGTCTTAAGGAGGCCCTTCCTCCACGAGGGGGCGTGAGCAAAACATTGCAGGGCTGCACCTCTACCCTCACCAATCATATGGCAGCCCATCCGATACCCCTTCCTCATACACCTGTCCCTTAGCAACACAGTGGGCTCCTCTACTCATGCACAGCGGCTTACGCACTGCGCCAGTCTCAAACCGGCGCTCCCTCTGGACGCGACAACGCGAACGGGTGAGCATGCACACGCGGCGCCCTGGGCGAGATGTCCGCACTCGCACCTTCCGGCTCCTCCTCCGTGACCATAATCTGCCCGGTCCACGGTGCAGCCGGCATCTCTGTGAAAGGGAGAGCAAAGCGTGAGACTGATTCTCAACACAGTGTACGAATCCCCCCCCCCATATAGATGACGTTTTATATTACAATTATATAGCATTTGTGATTTGTATTTTAATAAAATATTGAATTACCAAAAAAACTCTTAACAGCGGACCCCAATGCAATAATTGAAGAATGAACTCAACAAAACGAATCGCTCTCTCCTGGCAGATGCCTGGGCTGGGTGTGCGTGACTGTGCAACACAAGTCGCGAGGTTCATTAATGAGAAAAAAAACAATTCTTTGTTGGAGTGATTTGCAGACGTTACTGGGAATTGTATACTTATATATTTTAACATCAATACGGTGAAGACACTGCAATGCTTTGGAGGAAAGCCTAAGTGGCTTGCGAGGGAGTCTCGAGGGGAATGTGTTTAGATCCCTGGTGCCCACAGGACTGGGCTGAGACCACCAACTCACTCCACTCGTCAAAACCAACCCCAGGAGGTTCTCTGCGGTGCCGGCTCAGTGCCTGTGACCCCGAGTCCTCGCTTCCCCACCGGGCTTGGGGGGGGGGGGGGACGGTGACCTTTGTGGTGAGCGCGGGCGGTGGGGTCGGCGACGAGCACGGGCTCCGAGGAGCGCGAGGCAGGGCCCACGCCGCGGGAGTTGACGCTTCGCACGCGGAACTCGTAGGAGTGTCCCTCGGCCAGCCCCGTGACGGGCAGGCGCGCGAACCGCACGGGCGCGTCGTTGCACTGCACCCACTGGTCGGTGCCCACCTCCCGCCTGGCGCCGGCGCGAGGGGAGGCAGTGCGGCACAGGTCACAGGTCACGGTGGCTCGGGTCGAGCGGTCCCAGCGGTGGGACACACACGCTCGGACGCACGCACGGCTTAACGGGGTTTTGGTTGTTTTATGGGGGGCGATTTACATGTTCCTGGAAAAAATTCGCTGAACACATTTTCCAGGACGGCTACCTCAACAAGACGGTGATCCTGGGAAAATCAGGACAGGTGGCAACCCCCCTCTGCCCACCTACTCACTCACGAGCTCGCCCACCCATTCACCCATCCACCCACCCACTTATTCACCCATTACATCTAAACACATTGTCTTGAGTGGTGTTTCATTGACCTGGCAAAGCAAGGGAAGACCTACAGATTCCCCACGACAGCTGCCTCCTGAGAAAAGCAGGTCAGGTGGCGACCCCAGCCCCGAGTCGGCGGACGTCGGCGTCTCACCGGTCCACGAAATAGCCGATGACGGGACTGCCGTGGTCGTCGCTCGGGTGCTTCCAGGTGACGATGACGTAATCCTTGTTGACGTCCTCACACGCCACCTCGAGCGCGGCGCCTGGCGCCCCCTCCACCTCCGTCTTCCCGTCTGGCACGGGGGGGGGGGGGGCACACAGACGCGTCGCGTGGTCAGGTGCTTACCGGGCAGGGGACGCGTCTGCTGCGAATGAACAGTGGCGTAGTGAGCTTTTGTCTCCGGTGGGGCAAGTCTGGAGGGTGACCCATTAGATGTTAATTCAACAACAGAGTGCATTCTTACATCAATGTGTTCAATGAATACAAAAAAAATAAGTTGGACATTTTGAACGTGCATAAATGTGACCCCAATTACATAACATGATCTGGAACATGGGTCCACATCTCTGCTTGTTCACTTCATCAGGGCCTAAATATGTGGCACCATTCACCCTTCTATCACCGAGGCCTCAACTCTTTTCGATAGCTCTGAATTGTTCTCCTTTAGGTTGACTGCTGCTCCCACTGCGGCCGTGTGGCAGTGGCACCACTGGTGAAGAGATGAGCACCGCCCCCCTCACAATCGTCTGAATGCGTTGTGCGTGCACACCAACAAAAAGACAAAGATCCCCCGTCTAGCCTTAACAGACTCTTGGGGGAAGTGCTGTTCGCGAGCACCTACAAAGGCCGCGAGGGTACACGAGACAGTGTCCCCACTGGCTAGCACCGCACATCGGCAGCCTTTATCTCCTGAGTGGCTGTTTTCACATATCGCACCAGGTACTCATTTGAGGCTGAGCCGACCTCGGTGAGGCCCAGGACCAGTTCAGATATTCTCCACCGTTATTGGTGATGAGTGGGAATTGAACTCGGGTCGCTGGGTTTGTAGCGCGGCACACTAACCACTGCACAAAGACAAATATCCCCCGTATAGCCTTAACAGACTGTAGGGGAAAATGCTGTTAACGAGCACCTATGAAGGCCGGAACGGTACACGAGGGGGTGGGTGGCCAGCACCACGCCAGACCGCCTTTGTCTCCCCAGTGGCGATGTTCACACCAGGTACTCATTTCAGGCTGAGTCGACCTAAGGGAGGCCCGTACCGGTTCAGATAATCGTCACTGGTGTTGGCCGTGAGCAGAAATCGAACTCGGGTCGCTAGGTTCATAGCGCAGCGCGCTAACCGCTACACTACCGCTCACCATAACCACTGCACACACGCACACGCACACACACACGCACACACGTGCACACACACACGCACACACACACACACGCACACACACACACACGTACACACACACGTGCACACACACACACACACGCACGCACACACACACGCACACACACACACACGCACACACACACACACACGCGCGAATGGACCCTCACCGCGGACGAAGACGTAAGCGCTGTACTGGTCGTAGGAGAGTCCGGCAACGACGCGCAGCGTGTAGAGGCCCTCGTCCTCCTTGTTGAGGTGGCGCAGCGTGATGGTGCCCCGCTCGCCAACGCGGCTCGTCTCCACCCACTTGGAATCCTCCAGGAGCTCATCTACACACACCACCGCCACCGCCACCAAAATCGCCGCCACCACCAACACCACCACCACTGTCACTGCCAACACTGTCATTGCCACCACCACCGCCGCCACCATCACCGCCACCGCCACCACCACCATCACCACCGTCACTGTCACCACCATCACCACCATCACCACCGTCACTGTCACCACCATCACCACCGCCACCACTGTCACTGCCATCTCCACTACTGCCACCACCATTGCGAAATATACATGCCAATACATACACACCACTATACCGCAGTAACGCATGGCCTTAACGACACCCCTAGGATGTGATTGTCTGAAACTCACAGACATCATTCGTGGATGACTGGAACTTAGACTTGAAGCCACCATCTCGGCAGCCCTTACTCGGTGCTCCGGCCCCTGAGCTAGACGGCCTCATCGAGACAAAACGCTTTTGTCACCATGTGGCCTACTCAATAACAATGATGCCCATTATCCAGAGAAGCCTCGCTGAGCAACCGACTTGCTGCATTGGGCGAGAGACCGTGTGCGGTGGGAGTCGGTGCTGACCGTCGCGGTACCACTCCAGCGTCGGGTGGAATCCGGGGATGCTGGGCTGGAGCAGCACGGTGCAGCCCAGGCTCAGCGTGTCGCCCTCCTTGCCGAACGACACCTGGAACTTGTCCATGAGGTGGATGTCGAAGTAGGATGGGATCATCGTGGACACTGCTCATGGGGATGAGAAGAAACAATTTCGGTTTTTGTCATGAAAAAAAACGAAGTTTTGCGAAGTAAAAAAAGCAAGCGAAGACTACGTGGCACGGCATGGACGGGATGACGATGACGAGAGGGAGTTAAATTCGGTTTGATTTGGTGACGTGGGTGAGTAACCTTCAGACCCAGCGGAGTACCTTACGAGAGATGTTACATCGTGAGGGATCTGGTGAGGTCGGGCACATCCACGTGACTGGTCATAGGCCACGACCGTGTCAACACCGACATAAAATATTCCGGCCCGTAACTTCATTTTCTAAATATACATTTGGCGTGCGATGGTTTCGATGTAATGGATGAGTGGTGGTTGGCAGCACAGACCTTCGTGGTATCCAGAACCTTCCTCCAGAGCTCCCCTGAAGCCTGCAAAAGCAAAGGGAAGCAGGTGCACAGTCCTGGTCAGTGATGGACCCGGCCCGGACCATCATTCCTCCATGGTCTATAAAATCAGTACCACTTTGTGTGAAGTCAACAGTGTTTGTCCTACTGAGGAACTGGGCCCTGCTGTAGGTATTGAGTATTTCCCACCACTGTCTCGTGGTCGCCTCATCAATGAAACAAATAAAAAATATATATCTACTCTCACTCGTTATCGTCAAAACAATTCACGGGGTGTACATATTGGTCCTAATGTAGACGATGGGCGGTGAGGGGGAGAATGTTTGTACATAGAGTATACTGTATATGTGTGTGTGTGTGCATTAACGAGTCGTGGTATGATACGGACTCCGCGCTCGCAGGGGCAGTCGTGGGGTGACCGGAGCTGTGGGGGGGGGGGTTGGGGGGGGGGCTGTGGGGGCTGTTTGGGGGGGGGGGCTGTGGGGGGGGGGGGCTGTGGGGGGGGGGGGTTGGGGGGGGGCTGTGGGGGCTGTTTGGGGGGGGGGCTGTGGGGGCTCACGTTTGACGACGAGCGAGGCGAAGCACGAAGCCTCGCCCTTGACGTTAATGGCCGAGATGGAGTACTGTGCCGTGTCGTCAAAGTCGCACCTGGGGGTGGGGAGGGGGGAGCGCCGTGAGCGGGGAAAGCGCTGCGCTCGGAATCCGCGGCCACCACGGTGGATAGGCACGCAGGCGCTGCCGTGGGTACGCACCGTGCGTGTGCGTGTCTGTACGCACCGTGCGTGTGCGTGTCTGTACGCACCGTGCGTGTGCGTGTCTGTACGCACCGTGCGTGTGCGTGTCTGTACACGCCGTGCGTGTGTGCGTACGGATGCCGGACTTCACTTCAGCCAAGTGTGCTCACGTCGGTGACCCAGAACGCGCATTCACCAGTTGACTCAGTGGGGAAGCGAGCGGCTCGCAATCGGAAGGTAAGAGTTAAAATCCCATTTGGGGGTTGACTCAGCCCATCATCCCTCCATGGTCGATAAAATAGGTACCACTATGGTCCCTGTCGTACGAATGGGGAATTCCAACCACTGGTTAAGGGTTAGAAATAGAAAATGAGCACAGCCTCAATGTTAATTGGAGCACGAAATCACATTGACACCACATCCAGTAAACATCTGTGGCTGCTCCTAGTCACGAGAAATCAAGTCCCGTATGCATCCTTGACCACTCATGAAATCGTGACAATCGAAATGCGCGCACCGTGACATGACCTCCATGAGCAAATTGCCAAACACGTGCTCACCTGCTGATCTCCAGCGTGTTCACTCCGAATCGGCTCTCAACTCTGTACTTCTCGGGACACATCTCCGAGCTAATGGGGACGTTGTTCTTGTACCTTTAAAAAAACAAAAATAGGAAGTTAAAGCAGAAGACGATAAGCACGCCTCAGCCAGAGTGTTTCCTTCCAGCATCGCTTCTTTGAAACTTGGAACAGATTGTACCCGACGGTCTAGGGAAGAAAGCGTTGTGCCTTAATACTGCTGCTGCTGCTATTGTTGTCACTTTAGACAGACAAACAACGTGGACACTTGCCGAACTGCACTGCAGCATCTCGGCTTTGTCATCACGCGGGAGAACATTGTCTGCCGCTGCGTGACAACCTGTAATCCTCGCAAACCCGACGCTCCCAAGCTGCTGCGCTCACGACATTTCGCGTGGCGCTAGAAATTAATGTAAATATAATTAAAGTAAATACAGCGACACGTGCATTCGCCTGTTTCAGACCGTCATTAACGTACGCACCTGTAATGTTATACAAGGATGGCTGGAGACATGTGATGGTGTAAGGCGTGATGGGGGCGACTCATTAAGGGTTGGCATGCTGAGATTGAACTTGACCAGGTCAGTGCGGGGTTGGGCGTTGTGTGGTGCAGACGGATAATGATTTGGCAGAGCGATGTCAGTCAAGTGTGACTCTTGGTCTAAATTTATTGAACCTTTCATTGTCATCCTCGCAGGCTCCAGCGATCTGGCCCCGCTCGCCAGCCGCTGAGTTGTCGTCAATCAGGGTCACAATTCAGGGTCACAATTCCATCCAAGAATCAGTTCCCTTTCGTTGGTCTTTGTAAATGGGGCGACGATAACGTGGACAGATGTGTCAAACCCATCGGATGCAAGGCACACGAAATAAAAATAATACATAATAAACAAAATGAATTCTTTCACATGTGTAGTGTATTATCATTCCATGCCTGTATTATAGGGGTAAGGACGCATCGTAATGGATGACTTGACGTGTTCTTACACCCTTAACGTTTTGTCACATGAACGCCATCATAATCCTCATCGGCCACCTCCTCACAAAGCCGTCGTTACCTCTCGGGGCTCTGCACATTGACAATGGCTGTTATTTGGAATGAGTAACCCAGCCCCTGCCAGAGAAAAGTGGATAATTCAGGGCCACGGCCACCATCACCAACCCCGACGATCACTTGAGCAGCCGTTGGACGCCGGTTTCAGCGTCAGCCCCGTAGCGTCGCGACGCCTCTGTCCGGCACTCTCACTCACCACGTGATCTTGACCTCGGGCCAGGCGTCCACGGTGCTGGTGAACTTGACGTTCATGCGCTCCCAGATGGTGTGCGAGCGAAGCCGCACGGTGAAGTGCGGCGCACGCAGCTGCCCGTCCAGGCTCATGCGCTTCTGCACCTGGGAGCGCGTGTGGATCTACACGCAGAGACAAAGACTGCTGGGGCGCGCGCTGCGCAGCGAGTACCGTGCCCGGCCGCCTTTGTATCCCGACTGATGATCTCTCCACACTGCACCAGGTACTCATTTAAGGCTGCGTCCGCCGCCTATGGGAAGCCTAAGACCGGTTCAGTTAACTGAACCCAGCTCATCGGGTTCATAAAGCAGTGCACTAACCACTCTACCACCGCTCTCCACACACACCCTGCCAGACATCTCAATCAACCACTTTTAAAAGTCACATAGATTTGTCCTATTTAGTGATGCTACTGAATTGTGTTTTTTTTACTATGTTATTCCATGGTGTTATTTGGACCGTGTCATGAGATGGAGTGCCGATTGAGGTCTCTCTCTGAGAGCAAAGCATCAACCCGTGGACAAGAACGGCCCAGATTTCACAGAACTCTTTCTGAGACCCCTTCCAGCGTCCTCGTTAACGCACAATGTTTTAGTGGCGGACTTCCCAGACGCCCTGTCATGTGACCGTCGAATCAATATTCTCTACTCCCAGAGCCGCAATTTATCCAAATTGAGTGCAAACCCAACATTGCCACGAGTGTATTGTGAGCAGTAATTGGCCACTGAGCTGAGAGACCGTCTTCTGATTTCCTCTGACGAAAATATGGTTAAGTCACGTGATAATCTGGTGTAGTCACGAGAGAATCTGGTTAAATCACGTGATAATTTGGTGTAATCATGAGATACCCTGGTTAAGTCACGTGATAATCTGGTATGATCATGAGAGAATCTGGTTGCATCACGTGATAATCGGGTGTAGTCATGACAGAATCTGGTTAAATCACGTGATAATCTGGTATTTATCATGAGATAATCTGATGAAATCATGAGATAATCTGATTAAATCACGTGAAAATCTGGTGTAATCATGACATAATCTGGTTAAATCACCTGATAATCTGGTGTAATCGTGAGATAATCTTGTTCAATCACGGGCGTCTGATACTCTGTATGTCAGCATTTGTAAAGTGCCCCATGTGGAGTGTACATGCAATGTTAGAGCACACGATGATGTTTGTTGGCCATGCTGAATTTTTAATGAGCAAACAAATTGCTTCATTGCAGCGCACCGACCCAGGAAGCCACTGGAGTTTGCACTTTTAAATCATCTCGATTGAAAACGAATTTCTTTAGAACTGATTTTGTGTTTCGTTTGTTGTCCATCCCCGCACCTACAATTAGCAGTTGGCTACATACGGTGCGAAATACGTTCAATATATATACACACGGCGACGTGATTGAATGCGCCGTTGAGTCCAGCAGGTTCTAAAGCCACCTTAAACTTAATTTACAACTTGACGCAGTGTGTAAACCTGAAAATTTGATGGCGCGGGAGTAAATCACGGCACACATCTGACTGCAGTGCAGCATCTAGGCTGGAGAAACGGCTGAGCTAGAGGAATGCAGACAGCGTCTGTGAGTCCCAATCATATCCGTTGTAAAACAAACGACTTTTTCTCAAATCGAAATCACTTCACCCGAGAGAGTACAGTTGGTCAACGTGGATTACATATCCCGCGTGTTGTGAAAGCTCGTTGAATGAATGATTAAACAAAAAACTACAAAGCGTAGGCTGAAAAACGCTGAACCAGTCCATTGATTTCCATTACATCCCCCAACAGCTATGCACGGGGAAAACGAGGATGAGAATACACGCTGCGGCTTCGAACCAGGCGACCCGGGTTCGATTCCCGCCCACGGCCATCAACACCAGTGGAGAATATTTGAACCGGTCCTGAGCCTCCCCTCGGTCTACTCAGCCTCAATGGAGTACTTGGCGCGGTGTGTAAACATGGTCACTGGGGAGACAAAGGCGGTCGGGCTTGGTGCTGGCCACCCACCCCCTCGTGTGCCGTCCCGGCCTTCATAGGCGCTACTCGCTAACAGTGAAAGCTATAGGAGGGATCTGCGTGTGTGTATCTGTGTGTGTGTGTATATGTGTGTGTGTATCTGCGTGTGTGTGTATCTGTGTTTGTGTGTAGCTGCCGGGCGGCTCAGCCGTGCCGGGCGGCTCAGCCGTGCCGGGCGGCTCAGCCGTGCCGGGCGGCTCGGCCGTGTCGGGCGGCTCGGCCGTGCCGTGCGTGCCCCGAGCACCTGCTGACGGATGTGGGAGAGGTCCGCGCGCTCCCGAAAGATCTGCCGCGAGCGCCACATGCTCTCCTCGACGCTCTCCAGCTCGCTGGCGAACAAGTGGCTCGAGCGGTAGGCGGAGCGCCGCTTGCTGGAGAGCTCCAACTCCAGCTGCTGCTCCTCCTCCTCCAGCTGCTGCCGCTGCTCATGCTGCTCGTGCTGCTGCTCGCGCTGCAGCGAGGACTCGTGCGCGTACTCGTGCGAGTACTCGTGCTGCCACGCGCGGCTCGTGCTCGACAGCTCCGAGAAGGAGGAGGAGGCGGCGGCACCGAGCCTGCAAGGGCAGCAATAGCAGGGGCAGCGAGACCGTGCTGGGGGTCATTTGACCGTGCGTTTGTATGTATGTTGAACTTATTTCGCACTGTAGGTAACCAACCGTGCTAATCGGAGGTGCGGGGAAATGACATCAACTTAAAAACAAAATGCTGTTTTCAAGAAATTAGTTTTTAGATCTAGATGATGTAAACGTTTTTAGATCTAGATGATTTAAAAGTGCACAGCTCCAGTGGCTTCCTAATATCGGAAGGAAAGAGCTTTCCAGACGGCCGCAGAAGGGCATCTGAAAGCGTGCGACGCAGTGACCATCTTTGTTCGATGGCTAGTTGATGCGAGTTCGTGAAGGGGGAGAGGTCAGAACACGTTTGAATATCGCTACTCACCACTGATGTTTAGCTGTGGCCGGTAATTGAACTCAGGTGGTAAGGTCCATGGCCTGTTCCATCTTTACCTCTCAATATTTCACATTTCACCTGCTGCTGTTGCTCCTGGTGCGATTCTGGCTGGGCTGGGCCTCGGGACCACTCTTTAGCTCCAGAACATTGTCGCAGTTCTCGTTCTCGACCTTGGCCTCGGGGCTGTGGCCTCAGGATTTGGCCTAATCGTATTCCCCATGTGATCCTATTGGAATCCCGTTTTCCCACCATGTAACCCTATTGGAATCCCGTTTTCCCATGTAACCCTATGGGCATTCCGTTTTCCCACCATGTAACCCTATTGGAATCCCGTTTTCCCATGTAACCCTATGGGCATTCCGTTTTCCCACCATGTAACCCTATTGGAATCCCGTTTTCCCATGTAACCTTATGGGCATTCCGTTTTCCCCCATGTGACCCTATTGGAATCCCGTTTTCCCATGTAACCTTATGGGCATTCCGTTTTCCCCCATGTGACCTTATTGGAATCCCGTTGTGCCCCATGTGAGTCTATGGGAATTCTGCATCATGTAATTGTTTTCCGAGCGTCCCGGCGCGTGTGCTGGCTGATACCGGCTGCGGTAGATGGGCACGTAGTACTGGTATCCGGGCTGCAGGTTCTCGTGATCCTGCAGGATGCGCAGGTGGCGCGAGCGCTTGACCCGGGGGCTCAGCACGGGGCTCCAGCGGCCCAGGTGGAGCACCTCGGTGCCAGCCGCGACCTCCTCCTCCAGCTCGTACGTGCCGCCCTTCCCCCTGAGTGGCAGGTAGCGGTGGGGGGGGGGGGGGGGGGGCACACGCGGCACTGATGCTCACGGCGGCTCGCCCATGCGAGAGACGCGGCCGCCCAGGACCCAGCGCCCGTGGTTCTGGGCCCGAGCAGTGGAAGTGACCATATCGGGGTATTGTGGACAAGTGCGACTTCAAGAGATTCACGTCTGGATGAGGCAGCCCAAGGCGCATTGTTCTCGCTAATTTCCCCACTGCTGGTGATCCAAACTAAACTCTTTATCTTTTACCACAAGCGACCTGGCCACAGGTGATCGTTCAGTGGCTTATCATCGTGTGAAAATGTGGAGCCATGCGCGGGTTTTCTCCATAAATTCAGGTTATGGTGACTATTCATCAAACACAAAAATCATTCCCCGAGCCCCTCTCTGCAAGATACATTCAGTAAAGCACGGTAGTGACATTTATATAATTCACATAATGTTGTTGGGTATGATGCTTGTGATACGTTCAGCATGTCTATGAGTGTGCGCTTGTTTAGTTGCAAGGGGTCAGTGCCGTTGTTCGGCATGGTTAGCGTGGGTCCCACGAGAAATGTTTAACCCTACTTGGTGGAGCCAATTGCCAATAACTTTTAAAACAACGACTCATCACCGAGGCACAACATTCTCAGGAAAACATGTATCCATCCTTTGATGGCTACACGCTTAAAGCCGATGCCACTTTCGTTGCAGGAAATCTATTTTACGTAATATTGATGTTTGTGCACTGCTTTAGATCTCTTCTCCAACTCGGTTGTTGTCACCCCAATTTATATTTGCTTCATCGCTGCGCTTTGTTTTTACGCCATCGCTTTTGTCATTTCCGTGAGCCAGGTCCCTCTCGTAGACGAGACCTATCCCCGGTCTCGCTACCAAACTGGACGAGCCCTCAATCGTGCGGCACGAGCCGGCCGCGCGTGGTGGCAGTACTCACTCGCACAGGCGGATGGCTCCCTCCCCTTCCGCAGCAGCGGCGTAGTAGTCCCTGTTGGTGGAGTCAACGAGCGCCGAGCTGTATTCACGCTTGCTCGACTCGAGGTGCGACGAGCTGTATTCACGCTTGCTCGACTCCAGGGCGGACTTGTAACGGGCACTGGCGGCGTATTCGTCCTCGCTGGCGTCGAGCAGAGCGAGCTGGTACTCGCGCTTGCCGGACTTGGCCCTCGTGGCGGCAGCGGCGCCGGCGGCGTGCTCGGACGACGCGAGCTGCCGCCGCGCCGCTCGCTGCTCGCGCAGCCGCGCGGCCGCGTGCTCCTGGCGGCCGAGGTCGAGCCGGGCCACGCGGTACTCGTCCGTGATGGCCTCCAGCTGCGCCGACCGGTAGTCGCGGAGCGAGGCGACGCGCGCCGCCCGGTACTCGCGGTCCGCCGCGTGCAGCTGCGCCTCGGCCGAGCGCAGGCGGGCGTCGCTCAGCTCGACGTTCCGCGCCCGGACCCTGTGGTAGTCGGAGTGAGCGGTGTGCTGCGACACGCCCAGCCCGCGGCTCTTTCTCGCTTGCACGGACATCGCCCCGCTGCTGCTGGTGCTGGTGGTGTAGCCCGACGTAGCCCGACTTGGGACAGCCTTGCTGGAGGACGTGCACTGCGGACAGGTGGCACGACGCGACACGACTGAGACGTGACGTCCACTATCAGCTCGGTGATGCACGCGGGCTACTGCGGTCACGTCAGAGGAATGGCACCGAACCGGACGCCTGCAAGAGCAATGGCAAAGATCGTGGTAGATAACGGAGGCAGAGGGCGACCAAGAAAACGATCATGGACTGATGAGGAAGAGGAGGTGCTAGAGAGGAATGATACGGAAACATCAGCAGCAGATGGGCCATGACGATGGTGCTGATGATGACGATGATTATTATTTTAGTGTTTAGTTTGGCCTTCCCCGCACCTCCAAATAGCACGGTTGGCTCTGTACGGTGTGAAAGAAGTTCAACATATATACATACAAGGTTTGGTCAGCGCCCAGGTGTGGAAGTGCTGCGTTGCTAAGTCCGCTAGGCAGACTGTGGAGACAATTCCCAATTAGCGGCAATGCACTTATTGCAAAATGGGACATTTATTTCGGAATGTTTGGCCTTTGGTTATTTTCACAGAGTTATCGGTAACAGCATTAGCGGTCCATTTTCACATTGAAATCAATGCTTTCCATTAACATTCGATGAACACTGCTGAGATTTAGAATAAAAGTATGCACTCATTTACACCGGCACACAGTGACCTACTTTAGAGTGGCCTGTAATGGATTCAGTAATGTCCTCGTGGGCACAGACGCTTGTTGATAATGTGCCCATAATATTTCTTATTCCCTTCACCAATCCTTTTAGTAGCCATTACCATGAATGCATTAATATTTTTGAACTAGGGTCATTATACGACAATAATCGAGTGGGGTATTATTTTTCAATCACTCGAGCCGGCAGTAACTTGAGCCAGAGGTTTTTTTAAACGAAAAAAAACACGTCTGCATGTAAAGCATCTTCAAGCATCTTCAGTCTCTCGATGAGCCACTGCCACCATCCCACAGATGCCAGTGTGGAGCTCATGAAGAAAGCCATTATCGCGAACGAGGTGAATAAAGTGGGCGGGTTGAGCGAGGGAGCCATTTAGAGAAATGCAATCACAGGACCAATGCCCCGGCTGGCTCCCATTTGGCAAACAGCTGCTGCATTTTGGGGTCCAGTTCTACATAGGGTGCCGCGGTGGTGAGATGTTAACTACCTCGCCTCGTATACAGGAGGTCGTGGATTCGATCCCGACCCTGACGCCTGCTGCTGTATATTTGGAGTTTGCAAGTTATCCCTGTGGTCCCGTGGATTTTTCTCCTGGTCTTCTGGTTTTTCGCCTCCACATTTATAAGCTTTGCGTTTAAAACATGTGACTGCTATACATTTCCACGTGAAAAGCCACTTTGTTGAGCTATCATATGTGGCCAGGTCACTTCTGATAAAATAGATTCATATCGCTCAGTGGGCCTTACCTGGTAAAATAAAAATTAAGTTAAATTTTAGCTCCAGCCCAGTTACAGGATTTGGTTAAGACGATGAGTAATATTGGAACAGCATCAGCAGCACCAGCAGCAGCATCAGCACATTCCATTGACTGCAAGGGCACCCGGAAAGCTGACCTACATTCTTGAGGCCATTAGTCAATTACTCAAATAGCATACCTGGTAATTAAAAGTTAAACAAGAAGAGGTGGCTGGGTGGCTTAGCGGTCAAAGCACTGAGCCACCACTGCTGAGATCCTTGGTTTGAAATCAGGTTTCAGCTGGCGGAGATTAACCCAGATTTTCCAGTGTAGTAAGTTGGTGAGTCACTAATGAATACACAACACAGCCAGCAAATGAGGTTTTATAATCCAAGTCTGGTGAAAGTGATTCCTTGCTCAAATAAGCACGGAAGCAATGCTCATCTTCGATATAAAGTACTGATTCAGTGCCTGAAATTCCACATTCCTGTGATGGGACAAGTCTTCCACAGGACAACCACTGCTGACTTGCACACAGCATTGCACGTATCTGCTCGACACCCTGGGAATGATGGGCTCAGTTCACCCCCATCCATGGTTTTAACTCGGAAGGCATGCGCGACCATAGGACTTGCTTTTCGTTTGTGCGAAAAGCAAAGCCAAAGGTCAGAGTGCCCACTCAGTGCTCGCAGCTGTTGTGGTGGCTCTCCTGATCCAGATCAGTGTGGGCAGAGGACAATCACCGTTCACTTCCTGCGAATTGGTACTCGTTATTTTATCCACCTCGGATACTATGGACAGGGTCAAGTCGCTCCTCCAACCCCATCCCCCTCACTCTCCCACCGAAATTTTAACTCTCAAACTGCCCTTCTAATTGCAGGCGAATGCTATTCCTCGGAGTATATATAGCCCGACTATATATACAGCACAGTGCGGTATATATGTGCGTGCGTGCGTGTAAAACAAGTATTGGAGATGTGAGCAAAGACCCTTGGGGGCTAAACGCGACCGAATCAGCATCGCAGAATCTGTTAGATAATTAAAGTAACGGCATAGCAATGTGAAAATGTTCGAGCGTAAAATTTCGAATATAAAGTTCATACATTGATTTCAATAACGTTCATTTAAGCAGTGATGGTAAGTGACAAAGGGCTGCACATTTGTTTGGTGATGATTCTGCATACATTCTCCCCATCCCAAAACAGGCCATGTGTAACATAATATAGCCAATATAATTTACGTGTACTATAATGCAAACTATGTAATATAATATTCATGTAATTTAATCCAGACCATGCCGACGAGCAAATGCCACTTTCCTCAATTGCTCGATGGTTCAAAGGATGAGGCAGCCTATTAAATAATCATTGATGACAATCCTTATCGCTCCACTGCTCTTGCTTATTGTGATTATAATGTTTAACATTCTTCACAGTCTTTACACACACACACAGCACATGACAATTGCAAGCATGCAAATTAGTTAACAGCTTAATATTTTCTTAAGTTACGGTAGTTTTACTCTTGATTAACTACGGAAATAGGATGCGCGTAAAACACATTTGGTAAACTGAAGATGCAAATTAGAAAGTGTATTGCTGCGTCTCGTGGTGTAAGTATACAACAGGGCCTCATGTACAGCAAAATATACATTCTAACATTGCAATGAATTGCATATACAACACACACAAAGTATATAATCTAAACAATGTATGTTTAAATGTTAACGTCTCAATGGTGTCATTGCTCTCTGGATCAACGACCAGCGAAGCCAGACACGCGGGTGATCTGGCACCTACCTGGTTCTAAACTCTCGCGAAACAACGGCCAGATGAGCCTTCAAACGACTCCCTCCTCCTCACTCTACGCACACACGGCACCACAAACCCGCAAAGCCGAGCGCACGATACAATCCCAGAGGCGTGCGGCGAGAGGGGACCCGCAGGAAGGATGGGAGAGAGCGCCAGGGGAGCGCAGGGGGAGCGAGATGGATACCCGAGGGCGTTGCTGCCCGGCGCGCCCATGTATGGCGAGGAACGGCGCTTCCACCGGGGTATTTTCGGCCCGCTTACTACGCGATTACCCTGCCCGCTCGCTCGCTCGCTCGCTCCCCAGCCGAGAGGGCAGACCCCGGTGGCCACGGCACTTGTCACCGTGAGGCGTGAGTGGCAATGGGGAGAAGCGCGGCGAAGCGCTTCTGAGCGAGGCGCTGAGGAGGCGACGGAGCAGAGTGCAGGTGATTGAGCCCACGGGAGGGTGTGAATTTGTTTTTGTCTTTAACTGAAGAACGAATGAAAATACATCAAAGCGAAGTCGAGTCACGGTGTCTCTCTGCTCAGTTACCGATAGAGCGGCGCTCAGCTTCACTGGAAATTCCACATTCCCATGGCAGGAAAAAGTCAACAATAGAACAATCATTGTTGACTTACCGCAAAGGATTACGGGTTTAGTTTGCTACAATTCCATTGCTTTATTCACAAGTATTTTCATCTATGACCCATCTTGGCCCATGAATTATCGCAGCACCCGTCCTCCACTGTTGGCGATCATCGTCACCATCGTCACTATATCGAATCTGCCGCTGATGTGTCCACGTCATATTCATAAGTCCAGTACTGCAAGATCACGCCACAGACTCGATATGTACACTGTCCAAATATGAATATTTCTTGTCAGGATACACGCCATATATCTCTGGTATAGGTTAATGCTGGTGCTGTGGTGCATGTGCCTCACCGCACAGACAGATATTGACTCTACGATGACACACGGCTGTGCGTGCACCCTCCCCTGTGACGGCACGCATGAGAGAACGTTACGACCAACGTTTACAAAGAGAGCGGCAATGTTGCGTAGGGATCCATCATCGCAACTGTGATTTCCTTCACCTCTGAGCAAGGGAGGGGGGTCCCTCCTGAGACGCGCTTTCTCAACTGCGCGGAATAACCCAAGTGACAAGCTCAGCTGAAATGTGACGCCCCGCTGGGCAGCGTCACGCTGGCAGCGCTGGTGCAGGCACGGCAGCAGCTGGCTCCCACGCAATGAGCTACCGGAGAGTGGGGGCAGCCAGCGATGGCGTCAGCGATGGAGAGGTCAAGTGGCCATCTGGTATCCGCAACAGTTGTCAATATCCAATGCTTGACC
This sequence comes from Lethenteron reissneri, assembly GCF_015708825.2. Lineage (NCBI taxonomy): Eukaryota > Metazoa > Chordata > Hyperoartia > Petromyzontiformes > Petromyzontidae > Lethenteron > Lethenteron reissneri. Next base: position 895,125 of record NC_083804.1, read on the forward strand.
CCTTAGAGCACTGACGCAGCCCCTCATTGCATCATCATCAGCCACGGTAAATCCACTGCTGGATGAAGGCCTCCCCAAGCCACCACTATCGCCCACAATCCCGTCATGCAACAATCCACATCGCTCCTGCACAAGGGGCGATTTCATCACTCCATCTCCTCGGTGGACGTTCAACAGCCGACTTGAATTCAGAAAGGGCCTCACAGAAAAATGTTTCCACGTGCATTGATTACGCTTTTTTCAATTTTATCAATTTGTTACGCTGTTAATAGAACATTCCAATGTGACTAAAGGTGCATTTTATTTGTAATTAATCATTAATACTATAATTACGCATTTTGGTCCATTAAAATTACCACGTTATCCACGTATATCTCTTTTTGTCGTAATGCCAACTATTTCCCTACGGCAGTTTGGCACAGAGGTGAGCGAACCCTGAGCGAACTCAGCCCACCACGTGTTAATACGACGTGTTAAACTATTAGTTCCCTCGGCACGCAGCGCCTACTGAGTTTCATTGTAGACCGAATCCCCTTTCGCGAGCCGTCACGACACCAGGAAAGCAATAGCAGGTGCCTTGGCACACAAATAAAGTGAGTTTGCTTCATTTCGTGTGGAGCTTGGCAGCTGGGATTATTCAATTTAGGAAACCTCACCCCAATGAATATTCTACTGCTTCCAATGAAACCCTATGCCAGCCATCTCAATGTCACGCACAAGTATTGCTCCAACTCGCGTCCCGGACGCATCCCCTAGAGGGTGGGAGGGAGGGAAGGGGGGGGGGTGGTAAAATAAAAAATTGCCGTCCCAACGATGCAGTCGCGAGACCCAGTGTGTGAGTCCAAGGCACGCACCACCCCGCAGTGCGCACCACCACGCGGGTTGCAGGCACGCGCATGCCCGAGGGGGCAGAAAACGCGTTTATCGCGCGTCCCTCTCGAGAGTGCTCTTCGAAGCCACCCCACAATCTGTGCCCTTTTAAAGCAGAGTTGTGTGCGCTCGTGAGTTGGGGGGTGTTGGGCCCCAAGGAATAAAGGGCGACTATCCTCGATGCGTGAACCCACCACTACCCCTACTCACTGCTGCCGCTCAAATATTCCGAATGTGACGACGGTGGCTTCAGGGCTGGAACACGGCCGCACACTTTTGAAGGGCCCTGCATGCAGGGCTGCCCTACAGGCGGGGGCTGCCCTACAGGGGGGGCTGCCCTACAGGCGGGGCTGCCCTACAGGGGGGCTGCCCTACAGGCGGGGCTGCCCTACGGGGGAGGGGGGGTGTCCTACAGGGGGACAGTTCCCGCCGGTTGTTGGTGACGTTGCGCTGAGCCGGTAGTTCACGCGATCAATATGAGTGGTGGGAATGAGGCCAGAACGCAAGGTGATGGAGTGAAAGCTTCAACACTGTCACCGCGTCCCGGAAAGAATCAATGATTCATCTGTTTTTTTTAATTTAATTTGACTCACAGATCGACCACCGAGAGGTCTAGACACGCAGAGACCCACAGACACACACAGAGACCCACAGACACGCACAGAGACCCACAGACACGCACAGAGACCCACAGACACGCACAGAGACCCACAGACACGCACAGAGACCCACAGACACGCTCAGAGACCCACAGACACGCACAGAGATCCACAGACACGCACAGAGACCCACAGACACGCACAGAGACTCACAGACACGCACAGAGACCCACAGACACACACAGAGACCCACAGACACGCATATAGACCCACAGACACGCACAGAGACCCACAGACACACACAGAGACCCACAGACACGCACAGAGACCCACAGACACACACAAAGACCCACAGACACGCACAGAGACCCACAGACACGCACAGAGACCCACAGACACGCATAGAGACCCCCAGACACGCACAGAGACCCACAGACACGCACAGAGACCCACAGACACGCACATAGACCCACAGACACGCACAGAGACCCACAGACACGCACAGAGACCCACAGACACGCACAGAGACCCACAGACACGCACAGAGACCCACAGACACGCACAGAGACCCACAGACACGCATAGAGACCCACAGACACGCACAGAGACCCACAGACACGCACAGAGACCCACAGACACGCACAGAGACCCACAGACACGCACAGAGACCCACAGACACGCACAGAGACCCACAGACACGCACAGAGACCCACAGACACGCACAGAGACCCACAGACGGAGCGAAGCTCCTCCCCCTCCTCAGAGTTGAACACCTCTAAGAGCATCGCACCAACATGCACGCCCGGGGCAATCAGGTGAGCTGGGATCACAATGAGAGCATGTGTTTACGTGTAGAGTGATTGGTTTGAGAAGAGTGCCATGCACCCAGATAAAAGTAGGGCTATATTTACTTTTGTGCGAGAGGATCTGGAGGCGCGCCAAGGTTTAGCGCCATCACAACCCCGGAGGGAACGGGGTCAAGCACCCGGCTGCAGAAACAGTGGCATTGTAATCCTGCAGATACTCCACTTCCCCATCCAGTGCGCTTATCCCGAGTGTTTCTGTGTTAAGAACTCTCACGTGTGCTCCTGGTATGCCGCGTCAAAGTGCGTCATCGGCCATGAAGACATTCAGTTTTCGAAAATCGCTGAAATAAAACAGATTAAGTGAATAATAAATCATTTACATTGCTGACGTGTTCTCTTGCTTTGGCAATGTTGTAATGTCAACGCCAATGATTCACGCAGGCAATTCTGAGTAACGAGAATTCCGAGGCGGCCTCTGCGTTGAGACGTTTGACCCAATGTCACGAGCGAGTGTTGGCCTCACGGCAGGGGCGCCTGGGGAAGACAGGTCGCTGCTAAATGACTCCTGACATGATCATGGTCAAATCCATTGATCTTACTTGAGATCGTAAAGGTGCACACACAATGGTTCTGGTTCGCAACAGATTTTACATTTGGTCAAGCATCAAGTTAAATTGTTGAAATAAACTTGGTGCCTGTTTAAATGAACCCAAGCATGCTAGGGACCATATCTGTGCACTACTATGGAGTGCTGATGTTAAATACCATGACGTTGTGGCTTCTATCCAGACCGGGACGCCTGTATATTTCGAGTTTGGATGTTCTCCCTGTGGTCGCGTCGATTTTTATTCGGGTCCACCAGTTTTTCCCTCCACACTCAGATTCAAAACGCGTTTAGAGTCGTTGGCTGCTATAAATTTCCACATTACGATAAGCCATTTCGGTGAGCTATTATTTGTGGACAGGTCGCGTCTCAAAAAGAGCTATAGAGCTCAGTAGCACTTACCCGGTGAAATAAAAAGTTTAAGTTTATATTTATATGTATGTACGGAGATGATTGTACGTGTAGATACTTCTTGACTTAAAGCTTTCGTGACTGCAGGAATTCATATTCTTTGGGTCTTTCGGTAAAGTCACGTAGGTAGAAAAAATAATAAAAATAAAGTAATAAAAATGAAGTGGCGGCGGCTCTGCGATCTTACATTGACATGCTAATCTCTCACAATACAATGGCCACCTCCGCGCCCTCGTCGTGGAGGTAGCTCCCCGATCTTACATTGACTTGCAAATTTCTCACTTTAACATCACTAGCTCTGCCCACTTCGTTCATGACCCTTGGGCTACACACATTTCAAACCTTTAAAACAGCCTGCCTCAGCAGCTTTCCCCCTTTTTTCTCCTGATGACGATTGCTTGTGTTGCGATCAAAACGTTGTGATTTTTTTTGATTTTTTAGTCACTTTATTTTCATTTTTTCTATCTACGTGACTTTACCGAAAGACCCAAAGAATACCTGTAGATACTTGTTTGTCATATGTATTTTACACGTATGATTTAGCAACTTGTGTTTGTCTGGACTGCTGTTAAGTATCACCACAATAAGGATATCAACAGGATAATGTATATATAATTATATCATTTTATTCAAATTATTTGTATAATACAATATTGAACTTGCTGTACATCAAAGCACAGTGTGGAATACTGCTTAAACATGTATACATGAGCATACACATCCACATTAATTTATATGTGAAAAGGCCACTTCATAAATTCACTGAAACCCACCAGCATTGTACAATGTTGGCCAATCACAAGAGACACGAGCAGTCTTTTAAATAAACATTGCACAGCCAACATATAACAGCCATGTGAAACCCAGGTAACAACATCCCAGCAACACAGAGGGTTCACCTCCTGCCATTCAACGCCGTGTATATCGCCGAGTGCGCCTTTGTAAATGTGTTCACAGTGGTATAGTGAGCCGGCACAGTTGCTACGTATGCATTGATACATTTTGAATTTCTTTCACACCGTACGTAGCCAACCATACTTATCGGAGGTGCTGGGGGAAAGGACAAACTAAACTCAAAATGCAGCTACAACAGAAAATGCCATATTGTATCCAGTTATAACTTTCCAGAGCTATGTTAACTCTAAAAGGTTTAATTATATGATACCCTTAGGGACAATTCCCCCACAATCTATAATAATTCTAGATTAGAAGTTTTCGTGACTGCAACGGTCCATACTCTCTGGTTTTTTCGGTAGTCACGTAGGTAAAAAAGACGTGACTTTACCGAAAAAACCAAAGAGTATATATATTAAACACAAAATAAAATACACGTACCATAAAGGGAGAAGACAAAGTTCAATTGACATAAAAGTACTGCAACACTCGAATTATGTTGTATTAATTAGGACACCGAACTTAAGTTACGCAACAGAACTTTCCAGAGTATATTAGCCACATGCAAAAGTATTGCTATTCAGTCTGTTGGAAAAATGGTCCATGTTTTATGGGTTTATATGTTCGACAATACATTATATAAAAAGATCAACCAATAATTTGGCAAACTTATTTCTTTCAACATTTATTTTAATACTACTCAATTACAAAGGCTGCAGGTATGAACAGGTGAGATGTATGCAATTTCATGTTTTCTGTTACGTCACCTGGCAAACACTACACCAAACACACCATCAATAATTATAACCATATTTGTAGTGACACCGATTGCATTACACACAAAAAACAAACTGACACGGATGTGATCAAAGGCTGACCAAGTGACAAAAATTAGATCAAACTTTTTTTCCCAGTACACTTTCATTCAAGTTGTCTTACAAGACGGTCAATCACCTCATGAAAGCTCTATGCTACCTGTTCAGCACCTGTCCCAACAATCATCCCCCTGATGAAGGATACTAGTGCAGAGGAAGTTTACACCAATTCAGGAAATCATCCCTCCCATACGCTTGAACAAAGCCTTCTCTAAGTATTATCATTGGAACAACACAATTATCATATCAGGTACATTGCCAATATATTAGAGAACCTTTATGTGGCATGACATTTTTGAATTTCTATAATTTTGCACCGTTGTTAGATCCACCATTATTTTGTCTTTAGTGTAGATACCTCCATCCCATTATATTCTTTATAAAAGAAACTTACAGACTGGCAAAATATTTATTAAATTTTTTGGATATCATTCCCATCTTGTTAACCGATCTATTTCTTCCGATTGTCAGCAAAGACGTGGTGGTAGTGGCTCCATTGTCGATAATTGGGACACCACTACATTTTCACGAAACGTCTGCCAAACACGACGAATCGTCACGATGGGAATGACACCAATTACCTTTGCTCGCATCACCAATCTCATCTGGCAGCGCAGACGCAGCTCAACGCAACCCGCCGGCTCGACGGCGCGTCACGCATCGCACTAGCTCACGCTTCCACCGCCGGCGCGGTTACGCTCCAGCACGGCGCGCGGCGCAAACTCGCGCACGTCGTGCAGACTGTTGAAGTGGCCGGGGCCACCGGTGGCCACGTCATGGAGCTGCTCCTGAAGCCGGCGCTCCTCGCGTCGCTCCAGCACCCCGCGCTCCTCGTACGGCTGGCCCAGGTCTCCGCCGCGCGCCATCCACTCCAGGTTGTAGCCCACGAAGCCCACGACCAGCGCCGCGGGGAAGGTCACGTAGGGCGCGTAGGTGCGCATCGCGGTCCAGATGATCGGCCACATGACGCGCTCTACTCTGCCAGGGTTTGGAGAAAGCAATTTCAAACCGGCTCTTGTCTTTTTGTGCTGTCTTTTGTTGCGGTTTTGTATCTGTCAAGTGCAAAGGAGGGTGATGCGTTCCATAATGTGTCAGCAGCGTAGAGTGCGAAGGAGGCAGCAGAGCATTTTGTGTGGTAGTTTGGGCAAACATTTTCAGGTGGCGAGATGGAGAGATGTCAAAAGGCTGGTAGCGTTATGTGTCAAGCTTCTAATGAGCAATATAATTAAAAGTAGTAGGTGGGACAAAATGTACATACTTGTTGTTTAAAACAAGTGCGTACCCGTTGAGCGAAAGTCTCTTTTTCGAGGGAGATCTGGAACGGTAAGAATTTAAACAGTCAGACCACAACATCATTAACTTCACATAAATGTGAACATTACACAACAAGCAATACAATAACAATGCAGTCTATCATTGTAACAACTTTATTTCCGATAAACAACTGTGGAATTGGGCATATTGTATTGCAAAGGCAATGACACTCATAATACACGCGTTGATACAAGACCATCACAAAGCCAAAATATAACTCGAGATCTTCAGAACATTACTGTAGCAAGACTCGCACACTTAATTGTTCTGTAGCCATGGGGTTTTCTCGTCATGTACAGCTATGAATGACACTCCCTTGGCGAGGGTTACGACCGACTCGTGTGTTGTGGACGGGTAACGAGTCACAGAGCTTTAGGCAACTCCTCGAACGAGGCCCGATTATAATCCACTACCCCACCCATAACACCATGGCACTGCGCTACTGAAGCCCGAGTCCGACTCGTGGCGAACGTCAGTGGCGAGCAATACGAGAACCTGCCCTGGGCCTCGTCTCCCCTGCACCAAGGCGCACCGCCGATGTCGTGTGGCCCAGCAAACGCACGACTCATGCGCCACGGGGAGGGAGGCCTTCATCCAGCAGTGGAGTGACAAACGGGCTGTAACTTAAAACCATACCCGGCTCTCACGCTCACGAAGGCCCGAGGGTGATGCTCCTGGAATCGCGCGAAGGCCCTGTCAGTCGGTGAAGTTCGCCAAGGCCGCGTGGGCCCTTGATAGCCGTGTCGTCAATGCCCTGTACAAGGCCCTGCACGCGGTGAGCCCCGTGTGTGACCACTGAAGGCCCTGCTGACTGAAGGCCCTGCTGACTGAAGGCCCTGCTGAGTGAAGGCCCCGTGTGACCACTGCAGGCCCTGCTGAGTGAAGGCCCCGTGTGACCACTGAAGGCCCTGCTGAGTGAAGGCCCCGTGTGACCACTGCAGGCCCTGCTGAGTGAAGGCCCCGTGTGACCACTGCAGGCCCTGCTGAGTGAAGGCCCCGTGTGACCACTGCAGGCCCTGCTGAGTGAAGGCCCCGTGTGACCACTGCAGGCCCTGCTGAGTGAAGGCCCCGTGTGACCACTGCAGGCCCTGCTGAGTGAAGGCGCTGGACTCGGCGATGAAGCCCTGCGCTGTTCAGGTCCCGAGTGAAGGTGACACGCGGGGGACCCCCCCCCCCTACCTGACCCCTACGGAAGCCGCTCGGGCGGCTCAATTGCGAAACGCGTTATGCAAACAGCAGTCAACAATCGAGTGCAAGCCGATGCGAGCATTACTCCTGCTGCTTGTTCGTGCCATTGCACCTCAACGATGTGACACTGGAGTGGCAGCATGACACCGAAATAACGATTGGCACGCAGCAAGTCGGTGCACGAGATCGCTCTCAATGCGCGGCCACTGCCGTGTCGCTACGCCGCGGCGCAAGGCGGCACCCAGCGACGAGTGCACAGACATTGAGACCGTGGTCTTTATATTGTCCACCGGGGTCCCCCTGAGCCAGAGCGTGAACATTCCACTCACTCACGGCGGGGGTCAGGCTCTCAGTCGGGCAAAAGTCAAGAGGTCAATCATCGCGTCCATTGCCACTGATGGCATCCGCCCGTCCATTCCTTCTGCCAGACCCCGCAGTGCTTTTTATGAAGTCGAACCCAACCTCAAAGGTGCCCCTTTAAGTGTCCCCCCACGGTGTGGCTTTAAGTATCCCTCTCGCTTGCCAGCCTCTGGGTGCCACCCGGGCCCGCCTCAGCTCCTCTCGGATGGGAGCCCGGCCGAGCCTGTGGGTGGTGATTCACAGCGCTCAGGGGAGCGAACTTGCGTCAACCAAAGGGACGTTTGGGGGTGCAGGACCCACCACGGAACCCCCGCTCCCTATCTCATGAACTTGTCCATCATCTTTTTTGGGTCGATACAATGAGTACCAGTTCGTGAGAAAGCCAACAGTGGTTGCCCAGATTCACAGTGGATGTTTGGGTCGGATCGCGAAAGTAAAATCTGTTTCGCAAATCCTCCATCCGACACAGCCAATTAATAAAGTTGCCATGTGAACAAACGTGCCATGTTGTTACTGCTTTACGGGCACCGGTGGTTGCCCTATGGATACACTTCGCCAACGTCATAGGTCTGCGAGCGATGAGCGGGCTTGAAGAGTGAGTCCGTGTAGTTTTGATTGCGTTCTGTTGAAAGAGAGCGGACTACAATAGTTGTCTTTCTGGTCCATAGTTTGGGTTGCATGGCCACAAGCACACTGCTGTAGCTTTGTCTTGCATTTTCCATGTATAAAGATGTGCGCATTGGCCTGTTGATGTTCTGTTGCGGTTAATGGTTCCACCAGTGCCTTTGAGGAATGGCGGAGCCAGGAGGTTCGATGTTTGAGTCTTGGATGAGGTGTTTATTCGGGACATTCGTGGTGTCCCTCTATGTTCACCAGCAATTTCCCTCTGGATCTGGGTGGGATTCTAAGATGGTGACAGCAGCGCGGTTGCCCGAAAGGGATCGGGGCTTGAGTCGGCGGTGAGCGGCATTGTTGATATTTGGTGACAGGATGTTGGCCAGAACAGGTAGCCAGAGGATTGGCATCAGTTTCAGTGGCCTGGTGATGAGGCGCATTGCGTTGGGTATCTCGCAGTGTTGTGTCCGAGCTCCCTGACCAGACTGGAGCGCAGTGACTCTGCCACTGAGCAGACCAGAGGCAGGGCAGCAGCCAGCAGCACAACGGCTGAGAACCCCAGGTCGCACATGTCAGTTGAATAAAGCACAGAAACTCATCAGTAATTAATTCATATATTTTTTATTGTTTAAAATAGTGTTACAGTCAACAAGTCAGGCATTGTACTCGGTTTAAGATACCTGTCAGTTGCATCTCCATACGCAAACGCTACATGGACAGCAACATGTGCCAGGTCAGAAGTGCACGTAAAAAATAGCCATTCTCACGATAAGACGCCGTGGAGAATTCATGATATTCACAGCACACTTGTTTACGCCCCAGTGTATGTAATGTTAGATGCCTCTACGTAAAATTATAATAATAAAAAAATACAAATTATACTTCTAAATTACATATTACACATGTTTACATACAATAGCAGCTTTATAAATAAAAAGATAAATTAATAATATTGATTTATATATTTCCAAAATATTTACTATAAGATTATGATTGTCCATAACCCATTTCCTGGCAGTAAACTCTTCCAGTTTGAAGAGCATGTGAACACTTTATATGCCATCGATTTTTGCATACAATTCTCTCATATATTACACATGTTATCATGATTACAGTAATTATGTACTCATGATAAAAATTAATAGAGAAATTTGTATTGCCTCCAGTGTTGCAGAAAGCATCAATGAACCGTAGTAAAATGGGGGGGGGGGGGGGGAATGAACATGAGCGTTTTTGTTGTGAAGAACAGCATCACGTGTTATCAAAACTAGATAAATTAAACTTAGAACAAACTCCATAAACAATCTTTATACAGCCCTTAAGGGCTCATAAACATTAATAATGGTCGATATAGTGTGACAAGCAAGATACAAAATATGGAATGCATAGATATGCACAATTTGTTTCTTACATAATGCAATACTTAATATTTAATATGTGTAAGTATAATACAGCAACGAAAAATATAAGCATGCTATTTATTATTGAATGTGTAATCAGTGATTTCATACAGGATACATGCCAAAAGGTTCCATAGTAATGATGTGCATTAAAAAATAATGGAATGCTAGCTGCAGAAGGTGTTTTAGTTATCTCTGGAAGGCCAGGAACACTTCAGAATACTTGTCCCCTGCTTATGTGGCTTGTGAATAAACGCCCTGGGTGGTCGTGATTAGCACAGCTTAGATTTCCTGTCTATGGACGAGCTTCTAAATAGCACGCATCATTTTAAGCGACAACCCTGTTTACTGCTGTAAAAATGAGAATTTACAAGGTTGTATCAGTCACTACCCTTTTGTAACATCATTCTTTTTCAGAGATAGAATATTGTTGTTGCGTTTATTTGTACTGTTGCATACTATATGCACACGGCATGCACAATCTCCTTAAATAACAGGGTGAATAGTGAATATTCGGATTGTTTTTGTTTTCATAATAGTGTTTTGGAAAGGAGTTGACAATGTTAAAATAATGCCCATGCGGCTGGTAAAAAAAATACTTTGAGATGTGGTGAAAGTTTAACTGCCCAGTAATAATTGCACAACAAGTGGAAGTGAGCCCAAATGCGTGCGTCTTCATTTCATCCTTGCACGGTCGACTTAAATTTCCAATTGGGCGCATTATTTAAAGGTAAATTGCTGACCGTTTGCAATAAAGCTGATCAATTTTGTTGAAGGAGGAAGATACACAACGCTCGCTCTCCATCACCATCTCAGCAGGCCTCATTGTAAATTAATATCCATAATGCACTACATGATGTGCACATGCTCCACTTTAACTGCGTGGATTTTTATATAATCCAATTTCATACAGTGGATGTAAAACAGAGCATAGAACATATATATACACCTATGGCCTGCTCTCCCTGGAAACTCAAACTTATCTTGACGTAAAACCAATCCCAGTCCAATAACCTGCAAGGAAATGTCACACTATTAGGTTCTCCCAAACAAGGGCTGTAATACTCATTGGTGTTTTATGACCTTTATGTATGTGTGTGCACGTGCTGGTGTGCATATAATGTCCGTAACTTCAACTATAGTTTTATGAGTGCTTAAAGCTGTACACCAAAAGCAAGGTAGATTTTTGCTCGAATGCATGTGCCGTGAATGCTGAGTTGTGTGACAAGGGCCGGAGGTCTGATACAGAAGGCCATGCCTAAACTAGGCGCCACACTCAGGGTTAAGTTCATCAACATTTTAGTTTTAGTCTAGTTGGCCAAAATCTGTGGGATTTTACTCAAGTTTTAGTTTGTAAATTAAATTTAGTCATTAAAATAAAAATAAATGCTGACGAATATAACACTGGTCACGCTATAAGTGACAATAATTTCACTACTTTAAAACGCCTCCAAGCTTTGTGTTTCTGTTTACACGAGGTCACACCCAGTAGGTTCGATGATACAACTGAGATGCACTCACATATTGTGAGGCAGAATTTGCAGTCACGCCTCTCACCAACATTAGTCATGTGAATACCATGTTTAATAAGCAAGTAAAAATATAATTTCTATAAATAAAAAACACGTAGTTCAATTGCAGTGACTGCTCCTAAACGCAGCAACGTCACCCCCCCCCCTTCACCGTTATAGATACATGTCAAACATCCCAGATGCCAGCACCACTCACGGAAGACTGCATCAGCATTTCCCTTCTCTTATTCAACAGCAAATAGTAAAATGAAGTCACACAAAGAAAAACTCGTGTGTTCGGAAGGATGGGAAACGTAACAAAACAAGCTCACTAAAAATGTGCGCACTTTAAACAGAGACATACACTTATTTTACTGTCACGTGTGGGTGAACAGGACGGTTCATGTTGAAAGAAAATGTGTCGCGTGGAGTCTCTGGGGTGAGGAGGTTGCCAGATCACACATTCCTTCAATTACATTGACTGATTGACTTGGAATGCAGTGGCCTCTGGAGACAAATCGGTCATTGAAGTGTCAAAAGGGTCCCTAGGGATAAGGCTTAGCAAAACAATTAAAATGTTTGGCAAATCAAATTTGCTTTACGACATCATAACAACCACATGTACGTCACGGACAAAGATACAAAGCCATGTTATATATGATGACAGGCAGTGCATCTGTCAGGGTAACGTCAGCCAAACATGCAAGGGTCTCCAGTGTTACGGGCTGCTGTAAGCAGACCTGTCAGGCGGTGTGTTTTAAGTTGGCACTGATGCTGGATAAAGTATGGCATTAAAAAATGATTATCAATGGATGCAAAATGAAGTTGTCAAGCCAGCGTAGTTACTAAACCTAATTTCTGACACTCAATGAATGAATCTCCAGCACTGCGACATATAAATAACGAGGCATCTGTCTGTCGGTTAATCTTTCAGTTACCAGTCATCATCAATCCTCTCTCGAATTGGGTGCAGTTGCCCTTTGAAAACGCTTTCTATTAAACATTGATATACTAATTAATTTGGTGGTGCCTATTCGCATTTTGTTTTGCACGAGGAAAATAATAAACCCATGCAGTATTCCTGGCGAATAGACATTTGAAAGGGCCCAAGCGCCTGAGTTAGCTAAGAAATGTTGAGTTACGACGAATTCCCTCCATCGTAGAACACTATAAATTATCTCATTATACCAGTAATATGTTAACAGTTAACAAGATGCAATACATTTTTAAAAAGTCATGCACGCTTTCTGGATTCTACGTGAACACGTCTCTACAATAAAACTATATTTCTTAATCCGTCCGCTGCAGTGCAAATACACGCATGAATGTCGCGCGACTAGGCAGCACGTACAGCAAACCATCATAAACAGCCACTTCCTCAAATGTAGTAAGACCACCATGAAAAGTCAACGACCGAAGGAATGAGGTTGCCATCCGCATGCTCTTAACCCTGCAGGAACACCGACACGGAGAGGGGGGGGGGGGCTGCAAGTGGTCCGACTGTTCGTGATCAACGACGCAATGGAAATAAAAATTAAAGCGACGGTGGGCAAGAGTCTCGAGTGACTGATGGGGGCGTTCATGAGGAACGGTTCAAGTGATCGATGAGAGAGGAGGCGGGATTCTGGGAGGAAGGGGGGAGACTGTAAAGAGGGATGTCCTGTGGGGGGGGGGGGGGGCGTGAAGGAAGAGGATTCAAGTGACGCGAGAGGGGGAGAGGATCAGATTGAGTCGCAGGGATGGAGAGGACGGAGTCCTGGGAAACCCGCAGAGACACTCCCGAAGTGGGTCCAATACGAGCACTTTGTGGATGTATCAGCAGTCTGGACGTGAACGTGCGGCGTCAAACCAAGGGACGGCACGCCCTCTCAGAGTGTACAGAGGCATCACAGACTTTAGTTTGTCATTCATTAGTTGACAAACCAATGAGATGGATAGGGGCCAATCTCGAAGTTGGGGGTGTGGCAGTCAAGAAGCCATGGGGGGCTAAGTGGATGTAGGCTAAGGAGGGGGGGGCTGGAAAGGTGTTAAGGGGGGTGGGGGGGCATAGCCCATGGTTATCCGGCTGCCCCACTTATCCAAATTAAAAGACACAGAAACAATATTTTCTGAAAATATTGAGTCAATAATTGCCACTCCATCACGGTGTTCTTATAAAATGCTATGTTTGGGTGTAATGGTTTCAGTAAAAGTGTCTCTTTCTTACTATGCTTGTACATTATATGCATGTCTAGGGAGAGAACATTTTGTTGAGTACATACTGTATTGATGTAATTTACTAATTGAGAGGCATTTCACTTGAATTGTAAAAGCTGATATGTAATTAACTCTTCACAGTAATGTATATGTGTTAATTTAATCATTAAATGCATACCGGGACAATGTGTAATGTGTGTGCTGTAGAGCGCTCAACATGGTTTTAAATATATTTAAGTATATCCATTTGAAATGTTCCTGGCTGAACTAGAATTTAAAGTAAATGCCCATGTATACCCGTCACCCTAAAGTTGCTCAGTTCATGAAATGCATAAGAATGCTCCTATTCGGAACTCTATCATAAATACGATGAGACCTGCACGTAGACAAGGAGAACACACAACGGCCAGCTGAACATGGAGACTACAGAGCCCCGGGTGGGAATTCCAATGCCTCTCATCGGAACTGATCCTGTGCGTGCGTGCGTGAGCCGCACTTGGTAATGACCGCCTGCATATTCATCCACGTGCTCGGGCCTCACTGCATTCCGACCCCAGGGTGTTGTTGTGTGATGACCACGCCGAGCCAAACGCGGGCGGCTCGCCGGTTAGCCCACACGCTGAGGTAGTGTGCAACACAACTTGTATATCGCCTATGCAATGTGGCGCGGGTGGATTACAACGGAGATGAATTATCACTCGCAGCAGCGTCAAGTTGCTTCCACCTGTTTACAAGCAAATTAGACGAACACTTACACGATCCTCCAATGTAAGTCTGTGTCAAGGAGTGCAACACATCTGGCACATACCCACACACTAAACGGACTTGCTTGCCTCCCAGTTGCGAGCTGGCACGAATGCAGCGACAGCCCATTGGCGATGTTAAACCCGCCAGGTGGCACCTTGATCGGTGATTGTGCTCACAATCACAATGCGCTGGGGAGACCCTCTGCACTGAGCACGGGGGGGGCAGCCTCGTCGGATGCAAACACATCAATCACCGCTGGTTAACTGAGGTGGCATATCGGTTTGGTTGAATACATACGGTGCATACGTTCCATTCAGTACATCGGGCGTCGTGTCCTCCTGTAGCGAGTGAGTGTAAATGGAGATGTGTTTTGTCTGCTCTGTCCTAGTTTCACAGTCCCTTCAAGAGTGATGTTTTATTCATATCTGCAAAACTGTCACGCGTCACCTTCACTTGAGTCGCGTTTTTCTTAAATGCAACTTCGCAGCAGTGCGTGTCACGAACTGACCACGCAAGCACACGACAACACAACAACTGCCCTTGTCATCATCAGCCATGGTCACTCCACTGCTGGCTAAGTGCGTATCGGTCAAATCACCCCTTCTCACTCACTCGGCACATTGTTGTGGTGCTTTTGTGGACGCAGGAGTTCTGGAGGAGTACCTGAGGCCCAATGATTGCGGGTTACCATTTACAAGTCATAAGAATAAAAAATAGCTAGTATCTATATATTTTTGTTTCTGATGCAGTGAAAAATATTTTTTTTGCCACACGACCTTGTTGAGGACATATTGCGATGTCTTTTACACCCCCGCACACATAATTATATCTCTTGTATCTACACGCAGATCTACAACATTATGATGTCATGGTTACCAATGACCACGGCCACAGTAAGTGAAACTGTGTGCGTGTAAAAGGAGTACAACTAACATAACTTACACTTGACCTTTCAGGCACTGTCCTCCTCCACTGTTTAACTCCATACCTAGTAGATGCTTTTGCTACGCTCTTGTTAACTGATACTTGTGTGTGTGTGTATATACTGTGTGCACGTGTGTGTATTAAGTAAACATTATGCAGATGTACGATGGATTTGTATTGCGTGTCCTCTGATGATCTGGACTCGTGTGGTAGCTTACGTTGCTGTGCATGCCCAACGGTTAGAACTGCTTTTACATTCACAATCTCGGACTGTTTTGCATTTCCATCCCATTCCACATTCCACTCGCATGGCAATGGTGGGCGCCATACGCTCTCAATAATCAAAATATCGCGTTAGACACGAACACGTTATGAAATCTGAATATTGCGCATTTCAAAAGAGGGGGGAGGGGGGGCAGGGGTATCATTGTTATCTGGCTTGCCGGCCGATGCGTCTGATGGCTACATACGCAAATGAAATGCCGTCTATGCAAACTAATTTGTGAATGTCTCCAGCACCGGCCTACTGTGGGATGCCCTGCCATGTGCAGTGCTGACCTTGCATGCGATGCGATGTGCTACTCCCCGATTGGCTGTGTTGGTATGAGGTGCAGGCGTAACGCAAACATCGATGTAGTCAAAAGACACCGCGAAACATTCTTGACCGTCTTAATCACATCCTCCATCGCACAGTCAGTCATCGCGCGTTCGTTGCTGAGGGGTTGAAGGTGGAGGGATTGAAACTAAATCTGAGACTGTGACATTGTGTGCGCGTCCGTGTTAAAGCATGGAGTGTGGGCGCCAGGGCGAGGCCCCGCGACCCCATCGCGAGCGATGTTGCGGCTGGTGCCCCTGGTGGACACCGCAGTCGACCCTCCTGCACCGCGTGCCAGGCGCCGCTGTCCGCGTGCCACCAGACCCTGGCCAGCCTCCCGTGGGGCACCGCGCTCAGCTGCTGCTGCTGCTGCTATTGGCTGCTGTGTCAGTGGCTTTCATAGTGGAGGGTTCGATTGGAGCAAAGTGTCAGCGCAGACAAAGCGTAGCCTGATTCCTCTTTGAATAATGCAGTGTTACACTTGGCTGAACTGGCCCTCTGCCACCAGTGAAGCTGAAATCTCATTCGTGGCACTTAATTCGTATTCGCGATGCAATGAAAGTGTGCTTTCAACAATGTAATGTGAACCTGACACCATTGCACGTGTAAGCCAATATTTCTTTGACAGCATAACTGAAACATTACGACTGTAGGGGAGAACGCGTGGGGCTGGGCATTGCGTTGCAGCGGCGTTTGACACTTAAGGGTTCAGATTGTGGATATGAGAAACGAGTACAGAATCATCTCTTAAGACTCCTCTTAAGTCCAACAGACCGTACGAGTGGGCCCCACAGCTATATAGCTTTATGAATACCCAATGTCGTCACTCTCTTAGATACTCGGACTTACGACAAGTCTCATATAAAACTTACACAATGTTAGGGCTGTCACAAGTCGTTCTGTACTCCGACCCCTGGAATCCCATGCAGGCAGATGCTTGTGAGCATGCTGTACGCACACCCCAGACTGAGTGCAAGAAAGCAAAGAACAGCATGCCACGAGTGTGGTAATACATAACACAGCTGAAGCCTTTGGGATCATGCCACCGGATGCTTGTGTCACGTCTATAACCTCATACCTATACTTATCAAGAGCACAGAAAGTGTCGGCGAATGTCGCAGGGGAATTGTGGAATGCGGTGGTTGTGCTTACTATTATTTTCTCCAGCAAAGAGAGCAGGGCTGCGACTTAAATAGCGCTGAATGCCACCACACCGCGCACAGTGGCCCATGTGCATCCCGGGGGAATATGAGAGGTGGATATATATTTAGATTATAATATATCTTTTTGATTTTCCATTTAAATAGCGTTGCAATTTCCCTATACTTAACTGTCCAGTCATAAGGCTTTGTCAATGGTTCCGTGACTTTCCGCACCTCCAATTACCGTGGTTGGCTACGAACGGTGCGAAAGAAGTTCAACATACATACTTCTGTTAAAATTATACCACGCTTCACATTTGGCACAAACTCGTCATTAATGAATACATTTCTCTCTCTCTCTCTGTTGGTTCAGCCTGCAATGTTTTCCACACATGTAAGTGTATAAAATTCTCACCCAGTGTGCATGTAAACATATGCATTTTTAATTTTACTAAATGGGATTCAACTACTCTTTGTTTTAACAGGCTTCTGCAAAGGATGCTATTCGCCCGTAAATAACACTCAGCGGCATAATGTCTGGGGGCTAAAGAAATCATCCGAGTGGACATCGCCGTAAATACCCGAAATATTTGATTTGTTACAGTATCGATGAGACCGGAGGCGATCTAGAGAAGCAGCGAGCAGGTCACATTTGCTATGCTAAGTCACTAGAGCCAAATACAAATCTTGGTCCTTTAAAACCATCAAAAGCCACAAATGTTCCCCGTTTCACATTTTGTACATCCACCTTTAGCGAAGACCCTGCGTACGGGGGGGAGAGGGAAGAATGTGCAACTCCAATTCAGTCTCCGTCTCTCGGCTTCATTGACGTTCAACCGTTTGCCGCCTCGCTTCCCAAATCCGCAGAGTTTCTTCCACGTCCATTGGCAAAACTGATTGTCGAAGACAAAGCGGCCTTGTGGTTGGTCCGTAGTGGTACATCTCATCGGATCTAAAACTCGAGGCTGGATCGCCGCCGCATCTGCTGACCGCTTGCAAATTC
Organism: Lethenteron reissneri; assembly: GCF_015708825.2. NCBI lineage: Eukaryota > Metazoa > Chordata > Hyperoartia > Petromyzontiformes > Petromyzontidae > Lethenteron > Lethenteron reissneri. The sequence continues at coordinate 913,179 of NC_083804.1, forward strand.
GTCGACGAATCTGCCGTTGCGATGGTTTCTGCCGCCTGGCGCGTAGTCCTCTGTCGCGTCACAGCGCTCGCACGCGACGCTCGTCGTTCCATTGGCCGGCCGCCGCAAGCGCCGCTTGGCTCTAGAAGGAGCGCATGTACGGCGCCTCGGCGGCGCTCTCCAGCGACGATTGCGACGGCCTGCGCGCCACCTGCGCCAGCGTCGGGTCCACGAGCGAGAAGGTGGGGAAGAGTTTGTACCAGCCGATGACGGCGCTGCTCAGGTCCAGGTCCTCCAGGAGGACTTGGGCCGCTCCCATGAAGCACTTGTTGTCCATCCGCCCGTAGTCGCCCCACACAATGATCTGCAATGAAACGTAACGATTATTTCACGTGTTATACGACGAAACGGGTCAGCCGGTTGCAGAGGTGCGCGGTTGAAGACCGGCGGCCACCCTGGTAAATACTGCAAGTGTATTGACCATGGAGTATGTGCCGTCTGCTTCGCAGCGGGCATTAAAGGTCTCCGGGCAATGTTTCAAAAGAGAATCGGCCATGTGTGCCGGTGTCACGTTCCAAATTTGGCAAGAATAAAAATTCCTTGCTAATTTATTTGGTAAAACAGCGCAGCAAAATGTGTTAAGTTATCATTGTTGTTGTTGTTGACTTCATGAACTTTCGCCTCTCTTTGAGCTCACCTGTAAGACTTTGCCGTGGGGATTCTCCTCGAAGATGAAGTGCTGCTGGTAAACGGGGTCCAGGCTGCGTCGAGCCACCTTCGTTTTCTTCTTGGCCAAGCAGGTGCCGCTCTCCAGCAGGTAGAGCTTCACGTACGGCGCTGGGCGCACGCCAAGGGGAAGCCACGATGAGCGTGAGACGACCACCACTCGCAGATACACCTCATCGAGGCGTCAGTAGTTTGTACGCCAACCAAGTCTAAAAACTATTTTTTATTTGATCAGGTAAAGTCCAGTGTGCTGTCTAGCTATTTTCAGAAACGAGACGGCTACAAATTATAGCTCAACGAAGTGGCTTATCGCGTGGAAATTTATAGCAGCCAAATATACTAAATTTCAAATCAATTTTAAATGTGGAGGGAACAACAGGAGGACCCAGACAAAACTCAACGCGACCACAGGGAGAACATGCAAACTCAAAATATACAGCAGGCATCAGGGTTGGGATGGAACCCACGACCTCCTGTATACCAGGCGAGGTAGTTAACATCTCGCCACCATGCAGGTACAGCCGAGCATCTGACAATCTTGCAATCGGGAGTTTGTGAATTCAAATTGGAGTTGACGATTGCCCATCAACATTCTGGGGTTGATTAAATGAGTACCACCTTGTGGGGAAGTAAACAGCAGTAAAAATGTGGAATTTTATCAACTGGCTCAAGGCCGTAAGCAGGATATATCACGATATTGACCGCCCCTCCCCCGAGTCACCCAGCCACCTGCAGGCTTCATTCTCACCTGGCGGAGATTTGGATCCACGTTTGGCGCTGAGTCCTCGCGCTCGGACGATCTCGACCTCCAGGTGACCTGTCCTGTCCACCATCCCAACCTGGATGTCACCTGAACACAGCCGAACATTCGCAGTGAATATCTCACAACGCCAACGCATGCCCGTACAACACATCTTGACAGGTTCACAATCAGAAGGTCAAAATTTTTTATGTTAGTTGGTAGTCAACTGAGCCGATCCTTCTTATAGGTTTGGTAAACTGAGTCACACTTTGGTTGTCTTATAGAGGAATTGACTGCCATAGGAATGTGGAATTTCCGCCACCGGCTCAGGGCCACGAATGGAAATGAGCACAACCCCATGCTCGCTGTACCATTAACACTCTTTGACTTGTTCGTAAATGTCCAATATCACATTTTCTCTTTTCTCAATAGTCAAATAAGAAATCCTAAGGCAATACAAATAAATATTGTATTTTTACTAGTATTCATTTGTTTTATTATTTCCCTGGCACAGGAATATCGAAGGCCCAATCAATGCGGTCATTACCTGAGGTGGACGTAATACCGCTATTGGATTTCCCTCAGGTCCAGAGAGGCGCAATCCCTGCTGGCCAGGCCCGGCTTGCGTGCCCCACGACACTTTGTGCTATTTCGCTCTCTGCCTCGGATGCAATGAAGGCCTGCACGAGGCCTTATAGTAAGTCATGACCAAACAAACGCGTTTTTTGTTACTCTGCCGTCTTAATTTTATGCCAAGCTGTCGACTTGTTGAGATAACGTCACTTGCAACTGTATGGATTCCTGCAGTCACGAAGGCTTCAAATCAAGATTGCAATTGTATGCTACATACATCCTCGTATGTTTACGTGCGAGTGAGTCCATTAATATTTGTGCGAGTCTGTCCCTCTGTGGGACTAAATGTCTCCGTGTGAGTCTATACGTCCCTGTGTGAGTCTATGGATCTCTATGGGAATATATGGGTCTCTATCATACCCACTTTTTCCTTTATTGCGTCTGTGTCTCTTACACGTGAGACACAACGCTCGAGCGTGTGGTAAACTAACCCGCACCACAGCTCATGCCAAGAGGCATTGTGGGTGCAGTGCGTCGTGACCCCAGTGCGTCTCAAGTCACCGTGACGACAAGGGGCAGCACAACAGATCACATTGTCATCCTCCTGACGCTCAGCTCCAGCCTCTCATTCAAATTTCAGCCGTGGTCTTAAAGTCTCCAATTCACACCGAATTCTATCCCAGTTAAACAACCGATGCTTGACATGAGCTGTGTAAGGTAAACACTTCGTGATCATTGTTATTGGTTGTGCCGTCAAGGATTGTTCTCCAGTAATTTGTCGTGCTGATGACCACCATCAACGAGTTGACTAAAACACCTCCAGTGAAAAATTGCCCTCAGTTCACAGCGACACGGGCTGACGGCTGAGAGAAAGTTTCTACCTAAGCTTATGCAAGCGGTCACACGTTTGTGTCACCTTGAAACAAATTGTACGGAGGTTCGCTTAATTAATTAAAGCGGTGCCTTTGATGAAATCCCAGCTCTTGCAGGCGAGCAGAGTCGTTCGGCAGAGAGATAATTCAGCAATTAACGACGATGTTTGATAATAGCACAAAATCAACAAAAAACGCGAAACCATGGCTGGCATTTCCACTTAGCACGTTTCAACCTCACAAGACTGGACTGCAGTGAAAACTAAAAACATATCAAATATATTCTCACTTTCAAATTAGGGATTAATAAATAGCTGTGGTAGAGTAACGTGTCGGTACAACCACCTCTTACAGCCTGTCTGGTCAACGTGGAAGAGTAAACCAAATACCCTCCATAATTCTCTCTGGTGGAGACCCTTCTGTCAGCAGTGGAATGACCAAACAATTTCAGGGCTGCACCTTTATATTTATTACCTATAAAGAGTAATTCCTTATTATATTTTCCCCTGGCAACTACTGCTAAATTAAATCTCAGTTTAAACAAAAATGATCCTCAGTGTGGTGCGATTCAGTGTGGAATACAAGACATACTATTTTAAACTTCGCCACCCGGCAGTGGCGTGGCTACCACTGGAGTTCATTTCCTAATCCTCCGCTGTCTCTCCCAGTTAAATTTCGATTTAAAGCTTTCGTGACTGCAGGGATTCATCTTCTTGGTTCTTTCGGTAAAGTCACGTAGAAGGGAAGTAATAAAATAATAAAAATAAAACATAATAAAACAATTCTCACGACGTTTCGGCCACAACGCAAGCAGCCGTCCTCAGGTGAAAACCAGGTCCGTCGAGGCGACAGAGTCTGAATGAAACAGCACACGAGCTTGGAGCATATATATAAGCTGGGCGCATTGATTAGTACTGCATATGCATGTGCATTATGCAGGATTAACAGCATCAAAGGGAGCTGCAGTTACTGCTGCTGCAGCAGTTGCTGCTGCTGCTGCAGTTTCTGCTGCTGCTGCAGTTGCTGCTGCTGCTGCACTTGCTGCTGCTGCTGCACTTGCTGCTGCTGCTGCACTTGCTGCACTTGCAGCAGCAGCAGCAAGTGCAGCAGCAGCAGCAAGTGCAGCAGCAGCAGCAAGTGCAGCAGCAGCAGCAACTGCAGCAGCAGCAGAAACTGCAGCAGCAGCAACTGCTGCAGCAGCAGTAACTGCAGCTCCCTTTGATGCTGTTAATCCTGCATAATGCACATGCATATGCAGTACTAATCACATTCCTGCATTTCCCATAAATATGCTAAATTCCTTTTGATATGCAAATTCCTTTGTCAATGCGCCCAGCTTATATATATGCTCCAAGCTCGTGTGCTGTTTCATTCAGACTCTGTCGCCTCGACGGACCTGGTTTTCACCTGAGGACGGCTGCTTGCGTTGTGGCCGAAACGTCGTGAGAATTGTTTTATTATGTTTTATTTTTATTATTTTATTACTTCCCTTCTACGTGACTTTACCGAAAGAACCAAGAAGAGGTCTCTCCCAGTTGTTTATTACACGCTAAAGAATGTACATCGTGTGCAGAAGAGTTGCCAAAAGGTCAGCACGTCTATTACATACGTTTGGCACAGCAAGTAATGATAATAAAAAAACGCTACTGGCCCTTGTCAAATCACTGCTGGGTGAAGGCCTCCCCCTTTCGGTTGGTTGACCATACTTCACCGGGATGGTCAGTAGGGGTCGGGGCTGGTTTCGATATCACTCGCGACTCAGGCGAGATCGGGGTTAGGAATCAAATTGAGGCCATCGACCCGAGAGGGCAAAGCGCCTCCCCTCCTCCCTCCGCCAGAGCCAGCAATCTCGCCAATCTTGCGGGTGCGTCTCAATTGGCAGCCGTTTGCCATTAACATGAATGTGGCAATACGTGGATTGAACACGCAGGACTTTAAAGCAAAGCGCTGCAGTTACTACCACAAACTGCAGCGATCTACAAAAAGCAGTCAAGTGTCTCATATTCACACTCGCGGTGAAGGAGGCTCATCTCTGTGGCAGTTGTTGCGAGCCATAACAAAAGTGTTACTCAGAACAAATGGTGCTGACTGAGCTGAGCAGCTCTCTAGAAGGTTCAGCGCCACGGGTTATTGAGGATGCCATCAAGAGTGTGGTCTGACAGCGCTCTGTACCTCCCTTACCCTCCCCGACTCACACCTCCTCCATCTGCCCGACACAGATGAAAGTGAACCAAGAATGTGAAGGGCACCGTTATGCAACGACAAATGTCATTACTCTTTGGTTCTTTAGGTAACGTCACGTAGAAAATCAAATCAAATACTACAAGCAGCCATCATCAGGTAAGAATGAATGATAAAACACAGACACGGAAACACCATAGGCAGACACACATGCAGAGACACACCGAGCGAGACACACACATGCAGAGACACACGCACGGCGTGTCTCTGCATGTGTGTCTGCCTATGTTGTTGTTTCCGTGTCTGTGTTTCATCATTCATTCTTACCTGATGATGGCTGCTTGTGTTGCAACCGAAACGTCGTATTCTATTATTCTTAGATTTTATTTTCTACGTGACTTTACGGAAAGAACCAAAGAGCAATTCCTGCAGTCACGAAAGCTTCGAATCTAGTTTGACAAATGTAATGTCCATTAGAAACCAAGGCGTGCGCTGTGGTGACTGTCAGGCCGTGGGAAACGAACGAACTGACGCTGTACAGGCCGCCTCACTGGTAAACACACCTGGCACGCGACGACACGACCGTGTACATTGTAAATGCAAATCACCCTACGCCGCGGATAATGAAAGCACATTCACAACAACAACAGATAAAGTGGTTATCCCTCAGTCGTCTCTTTGGGATGCGTGTTGTGTGTACAATGGAGGTTGAAAGTGTTAATGCAACGTGCGGAGCCGGGAAGAGAGGCTCTGAGTGAGGGCTGTTGTAGGAAGCACTCAGCCTCAAGTGAGCAGCTACTGGTGCGGTGTGCAGTAAACATCGCCACTCGGGAGACAAAGGCGGTCGGGCGTGGTGCTGGCCACCCACCCCATCGTGTACCCTGCTGGCCTTCATATGCGCTACTCGCTAACAGCACTTTCCCAAAAAGTCCGTTGAGGCAATACGGGGGATCTTTGTCTTTGTTGTTGTGCCCCTTCCCCCTGTGTGAGTGTGTTTACCCTAATCTGCCGGCAAGGGTGCTGCTGTTCACCCTGTGAGGGAAGGAGTCAGGCAAGGACAGCTTGAACATTCGACGCGTGTACGAGGCAGCCTCCCACAGGGTTCGACACGCGGAGATGAGAAACCCCGCCGAGACCGCATAAATTACCGGCGGTGGTGGCCGACTTGCTCCCAGTCTAACTGCTCACAGTGGATGACAAATGTCGTTGCGTTCCCCCCAATTCAGCAATTTAAGTTGGATGTAAAAACTCAATAAATGAGAGCCGCGTGCGTTGTTTATCGAGGAGTGTTTCGTGTCAATCCACCTGCGGTCTCAAAGGGAATCGTTCGTTAACGCTCTCAAGGTAATGAAATGGCTTTTGACGCGACGGCTCTGCTGGCTCGCTGTGTTTGAGTCACCCGGCAACATTGCTCTGCTTTGTGCCATAGTTAGGCCCGGAGCAATCAATACGGTGACTCCTGGTGCCACGTGATTTGCCTTCGGCCATGCATCAGCACTGAGCCTCCTGCACGTAAATGCATGTTCGGAGCTCCCTGTAGCTCTCCGCAGTTTTATATTGCCACGTGAACACACGTCATCATCATCAGCCATGACCAATCCACCACTGGATGAAGGACTCCTCAAGCCGTCACCGTCTCTCTCATGGTCTTGCGAGATAACAATACAAATGTAACTTTTCATGAATCCAGACATTTTCAACTCAAAAATGTGTTCATGCTGAAACACACATTGCGGCCAGAGGTCATTCATCACCAGCGGCCCTGAGCCAGTGGTGTAAATTCCACATTCCCATGGTGGGGTGGGGGGGGCAGTCTATGCAGGAGATAGGCCAACGTTTAGATCACTTAACGTGGCACTTGATTTCCACTCTCCATGGGCAGTTGGAGGCGTGCTCCTGTGAGGATGGAACCGTCTCATTTACTGGTGCACTCTTCACCGTGTCCAGCCCCACACAGGGGGCCCTTGACGCAGGCCATGATACTGACTCACTAGGGCAGAGTTCTTCACTGATTCTAAGAGGGAGGCCACTTTCGCCGATAAGACATCATCAGTGTGGTGGCCGCCATACATTTAAAACCATTGGGTTTGACAGCAGCACGATGATGGGGGGGTGTTGTCGCATTTGTGTGTTGAGGGGGGCCGCACTGAAGGCCACCTGGGGGCCTTGGAATGAAGTACACTGCACCAGGGGACCCGGCCGGTATCACCCAAACAAGTTCCTCACCAACAGATGGCGTCGCCAGGGTCTGCCGCCCGACCATCTGAGCAGGGCCCAGCCCGTCCAGGAAGTCGCTGAACTGGCTGTCGGGCCCGAACCGCAGGCCCGGGAACACGAGGCTGCAAGAGGGCGCCACAGCGAGGGGTCAAGCGCCGTGGCCACTGCGAACAGTGCCCACGAGGTGCGGTGTATATGCTGTAGGCAGTGAGCGTTCAACGAAAAACTGTACTCATGTTTTGTTTGAAATAGCAATGAACGAATGACCGGTGTGGTGAAGTATGGTCAAATAACTGACACGGCGTGGGGAAGCCGGCAGGCAGCAGCGGGCTGCAGACGAAACGCTCGCATTCACCGCCGCTCCACTCTCACCCTCAGCCCTGTCGCGCTCGCGACATTTAATTCCCAGCCTCCCAGCTCGCCTCCTGCACAGTTCTGCTTTGGGAATCTATCCGCCTGTGTCACACTCGGCTCTACGCCTTCTCCTCCTCATCACCACCATCATCACCCCTCCCCTCCCTCTACGCCTTACTTTATTCGCCGTGGGACTCTGCGTGCTACTAATAAAATAGCTGCCCTTCCAGGAGGCACGATGCACTGACTCATCAAATAAAGCTCTGCATTTGAGAATCAAATTCACGAAATGTGTCCACATTTTAACTGAACAAATAAAATTGTGACACGGCGTTGGCAGCGGTACCGATGTTCTTTCGTAGCAGAGCGAAGTTCGCCTATCAATATTTCGTTCCTGTCAGGGCCGTGTTTTGACAAACGTGTTTTCTTTGCAGTGTGAGTGGTTCACATAAACAATGTAGCCACGGGAGAATCGACTTGCCTGCAATGGCCAAATAAATAACACATTTCCAAATCAAATCGCTAAACAAAGTTGTAAAACCCATCACACCACTCACAGTGCAAACTCTTACCCCTAACCCAACCCCTTATCCTAACTCAAACCCAAACCCTTACCCTAACCCAAACCCAATCCCTTACTCTAATTCAAACCAAAACCCTTACCCTAACTCATACCCAAACCCCTACCCTAACTCAAACCCAATTGGGCGGCTCGCCCAAATCCGAACCCGAACTCAACTCGAACCCCGAAGACGTCAACTTGAGTCTCCTCGCCCTGCCACTGCGCGCTCTGCGCTCTCCCCCACACACCCACGTCCCCCGCCCCCCACACTCTCCCACACACCCACGTCCCCCGCCCCCCCACACTCTCCCACACACCCACGCTCTCCCCCACACACCCACGCTCTCCCACACACACCCACGTCCCCCCACACTCTCCCCCACACACCCACGCTCTCCCACACACACCCACGTCCCCCCACACTCTCCCCCACACACCCACGCTCTCCCCCCACGCTCTCCCCCACACACCCACGCTCTCCCACATACACCCCCGCCCCCCCACACTCTCCCACACACCCACGCTCTCCCCCCACGCTCTCCCCCACACACCCACGCTCTCCCACACACACCCCCGCCCCCCCACACTCTCCCACACACCCACGCTCTCCCCCCACGCTCTCCCCCACACACCCACGCTCTCCCACACACACCCACGTCCCCCCACACTCTCCCCCACACACCCACGCTCTCCCCCCACGCTCTCCCCCACACACCCACGCTCTCCCACACACACCCCCGCCCCCCCACACTCTCCCACACACCCACGCTCTCCCCCCACGCTCTCCCCCACACACCCACGCTCTCCCACACACACCCCCGCCCCCCCACACTCTCCCACACACCCACGCTCCCCCTCCACGCTCTCCCCCACACACCCACGCTCTCCCACACACACCCCCGCCCCCCCACACTCTCCCACACACCCACGCTCTCCCCCCACGCTCTCCCCCCACGCTCTCCCCCACACACCCACGCTCTCCCACACACACCCACGTCCCCCCACACTCTCCCCCACACACCCACGCTCTCCCCCCACCCTCTCCCCCCACGCTCTCCCACACACACCCACGTCCCCCCACACTCTCCCCCACACACCCACGCTCTCCCCCCACACTCTCCCCCACACACCCACGCTCTCCCCCCACGCTCTCCCCCCACGCTCTCCCACACACACCCACGTCCCCCCACACTCTCCCCCACACACCCACGCTCTCCCCCCACACTCTCCCTCACACACCCCCCCACACTCTCCCCCCACACACCCACGCCCTCCCCCCACGCTCTCCCCGACTCACTTCCCCTCCGACATGTAGCTCTTCATGCTGTCGTCCGTGGACTCGCGCGACGCCTGGCGCCCCATCTGCAGGTTGCGCATCTCGGCCGCCATGCCGGTCTCCGTGCTCCTCTGCACGGTGCTCCGCAGCTTCTTCCCGCCTGGAGCAGTGGGGACAGCGGGGAGACGGGAGAGCGGGGACAGCGGGGAGACGGGGAGAGCGGGGACAGCGGGGAGACGGGAGAGATTTGCGGATGCCGTTAGGGGCGATGAACCCCGGAGGGGACACGCGGCGCGGATGGAGGAGGCCGCTGCCGCTGCTGCGGCGGCCTCGTTGGAGATGAACGAACACCGCACGCGGATGGAGGTAGCGACGCAGAAGGGCATACATAGGGTTGCTAGGGACAATGATGTCAAGAGAGCCGCTGTTTAAAAGCGCATTAACCAGTGCATGGGAGCATGGACATTGCACCCAAAATAGGGTTGGGTTTTTCATAAATACAATTTTATTGGATTGACTTATATCCGAAACCAAAAATGTTTTGGGAGCAACCAAAATGTCATATTTAGGCCCAATTTTGGGGGATTTTTTTCTTCTTCAGATCGTTCAAAAAAATGTGGGCCACGTCCCTCCTAATTATCGACGAGCTGTGGCCCCCCCGTGCCTGGCCCTCCCGTGCCTGGCCGCGGTGCCGAGATGGTGGCACTCGAGGTGGTGGTGGCACTGGAGGGGGGCGAGAGAACGCGTGGGGCGGGCAGGGTACCTCATGCAGAGATGCCACCGAGCCATTTTGCTCACAGATGAGAAGACGATTGCTCCAATTGCCACTATCACTCATTAATGAAATATCAAAGTGTCTCCATGCTCAAATGAGCATTGATGTACTGCTCGTTATTGAAGGATGACCACTGGCAGCTTCCAACAGAGTGGTGGCTATGTTATTGATCCCTGACGGATGATGGGCTTAGACGGCCCCTGACCTGGATTTGAACTAACAGCCTCCTGATGCTTTAAATAATCATCATCATCATCATCATCATCCAGTGTCTCTACTGCTGGATGAATGTCTCTCCACGCTGTCACCATCCCTCTTGGTCGTGCAATGTCTCAATCTCTCCTGCACCTCCGCTGATCTCATCGATCCATCTCTGTTGTCTACGTTACTCCCCTGGCAGCTCTGCAGCTGACGATGCATACGGGCACTGTCCTAAAAGATAAGAACTCAACTTCACTGAGCATATTTTCCGTGGGGTGTCGCTCCGTCTCCTCTGCTGCCACCGTGGGTTTGAAACTCCATTCTCCAGCTGCCCAATGCTCTGGACTGGCTGCCCCCCTTCTAGTCCAGGCTAAAGACCTTCCTGCTCGCCCCTGACGATGCCTATCTCATGCACAAAACATTTTACATCAGCAGAAATGATGGCTCTCCGTGTTTCCCCGTGACGCACACTTCCCACTGTTTTGTACAGCGTTCTGAGATAAGGTTACATTCGGATGTTACATAAATCCGAGTTGTATTGTGGAGCAAACAGACACATTTATAAATCGCACACACACAGAGACATGCGCCACTTTAAATTCGTGCCCTGTGATCTGCCATATTAAAGGGAACGTATAAATAACGTTTTGATTGATTGATGCTTTAATCTCTGACCGCTGTAGAGAATTTAGCTGGGGGAGGTTGCAGACATTGATCAACTTGCTCGCCACAATTCCACACGCACCTTCTATCAAAATATCCCCCTGGTGTTTTGGAATAATAAAAGCACGGACGTTAGTTGTTTCAGCACATCCTTTGTTATTAACGTACACACAGCTGATGAGAACGATGGGACAGAAGCTAGACACAAAAGCTCGCAAACCCACGGTCATCGCAATCAGAGACCCGCAGTCATCACAGGGACCAGCAATCATCACAATCAGAGACCAGCAATCATCACAATCAGAGACCAGCAGTCCCTGCCCGGCGCCTGTACGAAAGCAGAGGGCACGAACGGGCTTCAGCTGATATTGGCAGCTCCGCCGATGCCCGTGAACGCTGCCCATGAACGCTGCCCATGAACGCTGCCCATGAACGCTGCCCATGAACGCCGAAATAACTCCATGCGCGTGATTTTTATTCCACCAAACGAATCCTTCCGAGTCCGGCAAGGCCATCAGAGGCCACTGGGTGACCACACCAGGCCGGTCACTGCCACGCGTGCAACCAGTCCCGTAGAGATCCCACATCACGAGCGGGGTCCTGCTCCTCCTCGGCCGCCACACCCGACAGCCCAATAAATAGGTCAAAGTAATGGTGAAGGTGCAACCACGAATGTTACCTTGGCTCATTATTGTACAACCATCGATTCTTGAGTTGTAAGCGGAATGGCAAACGTCGCTCGGTTAGTCCAGTGTGGTACGATGCCGTTAGTGAAGGTGGTGGAGGTCAAGGCGCAGTCCTGCAAGTGCTGGGCTCACGTCACTGATGGCAGAAGGGCCCCCACTAGGGGCTGCTGGAGAGAGCTACTCTCGGTGTTTATTTCCTGCCTTTTCGCACTGACCAGATGTCCGGGTAGACGGAGACAGCAGAATCCCATTAAATTTCGATTTAAAGCTTTCGTGACTGCAGGGATTCATCTTCTTGGTTCTTTCGGTAAAGTCACGTAGAAGGGAAGTAATAAAATAATAAAAATAAAACATAATAAAACAATTCTCACGACGTTTCGGCTACAACGCAAGCAGCCGTCCTCAGGTGAAAACCAGGTCCGTCGAGGCGACAGTCTGAATGAAACAGCACACGAGCTTGGAGCATATATATAAGCTGGGCGCATTGATTAGTACTGCATATGCATGTGCATTATGCAGGATTAACAGCATCAAAGGGAGCTGCAGTTACTGCTGCTGCTGCAGTTTCTGCTGCTGCTGCAGTTGCTGCTGCTGCTGCAGTTGCTGCTGCTGCTGCACTTGCTGCTGCTGCTGCACTTGCTGCTGCTGCTGCACTTGCTGCTGCTGCAGCAGCAGCAGCAACTGCAGCAGCAGCAGAAACTGCAGCAGCAGCAGCAACTGCTGCAGCAGCAGTAATTGCAGCTCCCTTTGATGCTGTTAATCCTGCATAATGCACATGCATATGCAGTACTAATCACATTCCTGCATTTCCCATAAATATGCTAAATTCCTTTTGATATGCAAATTCCTTTGTCAATGCGCCCAGCTTATATATATGCTCCAAGCTCGTGTGCTGTTTCATTCAGACTCTGTCGCCTTGACGGACCTGGTTTTCACCTGAGGACGGCTGCTTGCGTTGTGGCCGAAACGTCGTGAGAATTGTTTTATTATGTTTTATTTTTATTATTTTATTACTTCCCTTCTACGTGACTTTACCGAAAGAACCAAGAAGACAGAATCCCATTGTTTCAACGGTCACGCTCTAAGATCGAACTCGTGTTATAACCGTTGCACTACCATACCAGCTACTAATTTACTCATTTAAGGCCAAGTTAACCTAGGGGAGGCCCATGATATATTGTGATAACCCTTGCCACTGATGTTATCCATGGCCGTGAATAACACTGGGGTCACGAAGTCCACCGTGCAGTGCATTAACCACTGCACCAACACTGTGAACACATGTACACAATCACACACAAAGCCATGGTCAATCCCCTGCTGGACGAAGGGCTGTTGGGGCAAGTGCCGTAGTGAGCATCTATGTACCCAAGGCAGCACACACGAGGGTGTTGTGGCCAGGCACATGTGCGGCCCCCATTGTATGCCGAGGATATGGAGCAATGAAATCTGCTCGTGTGCACGGTGGATCATTAACATCGCACCGTCGTGAGAAATGGCAATGGCAGGGGAAGCCCTTCGTCCAGCAGGGGATTGACCATGGCTCATGATGATGATGGTGATCACTGCCATATATATTATCCTCTGTGCACAATGCACAGCTCTGTGTTGATGCCGTTAGATGAGAGATATCACTTGGGACAAAGCCGTTGTCACGAGGTGAACAATTCCCAATCAAAGGGTCAATGACAATTTTACAGCGATAAATGGCAGCATAACCAATTGAGACTCATCTCTCGTCGTATGTTAATTAAAATCAAACGCTGAACAATTGTGTTTTTTTTAATTTTGCGAATTTTCTGTCGTAACCCAAAGATCCCAAGAGGACTCCTTTATAAATTAGATTCCCGATCCAATCAGGTCAACAGGATCGCTTGGCGAGGTGCTCCAGAGACAAATACTCATCATCCCAACATCGCATCGCATCTCATCGGCGGCAGACGCTGGCGAGGGCTCGGATGGGCGCTCCGTGTGACGTGACACCGCCGCGCCACGCGCCCGGAGTCCACGCGGCACGCGCCGTGGAGCCACCGCAGCGCGCAGCCTGCTCCGCCTGGATGTCGGTCGATATTCATCATTCATTACGAAGCTATCGCTTCCCCATTTGTCGACAAATCATTGGCGTCGCCGCCTGTGCAATGGTTTGCACAGCGGACGCTGCAACACACGGAGGTCGCCACTTTGGTCTCCTGGCCGGGCAGCTAAAGCAACGAAGCAAATTCCTTAAATCCACCACCACCACCCATGTCCGCTCACAAGTACGATTGGGTGCACCGCTGTTAGTCGATCTGCAGACCGTGTGCGGTGGGGTAAAGTGTGGATACTCGCACCTCGCTCAAGTTGTCTGCCCAGCGTGGGACACCGTCTCTACAGGGGCTCTCTAGAGCGCCCTTCCGCCAGGCTACGTACGGTGCGAAAGAAGTTCAACATACATACATACTTGCGCTAACGGCTTCGTATCACTTGGGATTTACCGATAGACGTTTGTCTTTCCACTTACAACTCAAGGACCAACAGGTGTACAAGAATGAGTGATATATAAAATAAATCTGTAAAAAAAAATCCCCTTTCACAAATGTGAGTTTTAGTCCAGAAGAATGGCCTAACGCGCAGCGTGAGAACCGCATCAATCGGAGCGAGTGACTGTGCATGCTCATGGAACAGCTGAACAACATAAATTTCTCAAATCATCATACGACTAATAATGTATTGAAATGCGGACTCGGCTGTCAAGGGCCACTCTTGCAGTCACAGCATCACCACCGGCGTTTGGCTTTAAGTCTTCCCCATGGTCACTGATTTCTCTCTACAAAGCTTTACTGCCACTCGCCTGAGTTGCTTACCCTATCCTTGCATTGAAATCGCTCGGAGCCTGCCCGTGCTCAAAGGCCCGGAGCTTACGTTCAAGTGGCTTTGTTAAAGCACAGCTCTGGAATAAAAACAAGAGTTGGAATTATGAGGAATTATATTTTGGTCGCAGACGAGTTAAGCTGCTTTGTTACTGGAGTGGACACAATTCAAAAGGGCAAATGAATATTTAATATAAATTAATTAGGCATCTGTTATTGCATCCGGTGCGCTGTTTTATCCTAATAAATTCACTAGTGATTATTACAATAACGTGTTTCTCAAAACCTGCCAGTTTAACTCGGCAGAGGCCCTCGCCATATAAACAAAAAGCGTGTATCTGTGTCTTGGTTCATCCCCATTGATAGCGACAACAACAACAACATCATCGTGATCCTCTCGGCACATGATGTACAAACACTGCGCCGCGCAAAATACACTTCTCATGACGTCAGCCTCACTGCAGGCAGTGAGGTTCACGTGGGGGGTTCACGTGGGGGGTTCACGTGGGGGGTTCACGTGGGGGGTTCACGTGGGGGGTTCACGTGGGGGGGTCACGTGGGGGGGGGCACGTGGGGGGTGACGGGAGGCAGTGAGGTTCACGTGGGGGGTTCACGTGGGGGGTGACTGGAGGCAGTGGGGTTCACGTGGGGGGTTCACGTGGGGGGTTCACGTGGGGGGTTCACGTGGGGGGTTCACGTGGGGGGGGTCACGTGGGGGGGTCACGTGGGGGGTGACGGGAGGCAGTGAGGTTCACGTGGGGGGTTCACGTGGGGGGGGTCACGTGGGGGGTGACGGGAGGCAGTGAGGTTGACGCCACCTGCCACTCGTTGTGTGCACCCGCGGGATTCACGCGCCACGAGCAGCCTGCACGCGAATTATGATGGCAGATGTTGCTGGGCTATACAAGAGATATCATTACTGATCGTCCCTTCATTGTAATGAAGCCCCTACTAGGTCATCGTATCGAGCCTCGGCCCGTTGTAAACAGTTTGTTTATAGAATGCAATCGTACTTGGCGACTTGCAATTATTTAACGTACGAAAACGTATCAGAATTCAGAGTTTTTTTGGCCAGGGGACCCCCTAATGGCAGCTTGTCCTTAGTCCAACATCTACATTTGGATACATTTAATGGCTTACATGAATTGTCGCAATCCAGGGTTACAATTCAAGTCAAGAATCAATGTTTTGTCGACTTTGCTATCTCATCTCATTGAGGCGGTTTTGTTTGCTCCATTAGCCTAATAGCAACATTAGCGTACAATTCACATACATTGTAAATAATCGATGTTCTGCAACGTGAGATTAACTGCTTGAATTGTGAGTGTAAGAATATATATTTTAATTAGTGAATTGATGCATCGTCACGTGCTTAACAATCTGTGCACATCTTGACAGAGTGGACGCCGCGTTGGCGTCGGGGAGTGAGCGCGAGCTGCCGACAGAGGCAGTGCCGTCGTCACGCGCGGCGTGCCCGGCTCGGTCTCATATCTGGGTCAGTTCATTGCACAACCGCCACTAACGGGGTCTGTGACACAGACACTGAAATCATGAAATAGCTCAGCGTTCCATGTTTCACACAGTGACAATCTGCCCTTTATTTCAGAATGATCCTCCGCCTTTCGATAAGAATGTGCCCAAAACGTCTCTCACTCGTTTCGTTGAGTATCTGTGTATTAAATAAAATACAACTTTGGAAATATTTAAATAATGTTGGTCGACATGAATTAAAGCTGCAAACGAGCTGTTGGCAAGAGGCAATGTTTGGTTTACATTGCTGCGGACGACGAATGCCACTGGAATCTAAATGCCCCCATTGTACCAATCATTGTAATGTACTTCCTGCGTGCCCAGATTCAATGCGAAATTTTGAATCAGCAATCATTATGCAGCGCCACCACAATTAATTAAGGTCATAGCTATTGCAATCGTAAAACGTAAACACAATTCAAAGGCTGTGTGGTGTTATGAAATCAATTACCAAGCGTTTATTTAGATATACACAAAACTGACAAATCCAAACACTCAATCTCCTTTGGTGTTTGGATCACATCGCCAAGAGGTGTGGGGAATGTTTCGTTGAAACCCGCAGAATTTCAGCTGCAACACTGAGGCGAATTGCCATGCATTCGCGGTGATCAGAAGCGAAATAAATCCCAGCACGAGTCGCTGGCAACAGAGCGGACGCCGTGCGCCCGCGTGTCAGTGGCCATGAGCACAGTGCACTGTGCATTGGGCTCAGCGGTTTTATCGGAACAAACAACAATCATTGTTGCAGCGCCGGAGGGTTCCATTAGAGGTTAACGAGCTCGGAGGAGCTGCTCCGAGAGCGATTTCCCGAGTCTCGCGGAGCCGCGTATTTGGTCTCCAGCAGATGGCACAACTAAACGGATGTGGAACACAACATTAAAATATTTGTGCGAATATGAAAGTTTTTTTTAAATCTTATTAAACTTGCTTTTATTATACACCTTAGCTAAGGCTGCTTCTACCTGTAAACACAAATTAATTGGATGAAAAATAAAGGCACTGCATTGGCAGTGGTCCATAAACAGAAATCATAATGATCAAAATTTGCTTCATT
The DNA here is from genome assembly GCF_015708825.2 of Lethenteron reissneri. NCBI lineage: Eukaryota > Metazoa > Chordata > Hyperoartia > Petromyzontiformes > Petromyzontidae > Lethenteron > Lethenteron reissneri. The sequence goes on from NC_083804.1 coordinate 930,419, forward strand.
AACACAGCCTTATAACAAGAACATGGATAAGGCAGTGTTAATGAAGAGCACGGTGAAATGTTGTGATCATTACTTGGAGATGCAATTGTCATATTAACTTCAGAGTCAATATCTTGCAACACAATCCTGCTAATGCTATTGACGTCCTCGAACTCTACACCATCTCAAAATTAAACACACATCCACTGTGCGGAACATTCAACATCCCCTGTAGCACGACACTGCAATTCCTAGGAACGTGGTTCAAATACTACATTTGAAGCAGCATAATGAAAACAAATGTACTCGGTGATCAGTGAATTAAACCCAATTAACTACGTCACCTCCATCGGAGATTCACGTGGTGCACGTGCGCGTCTGTCTGTGTGTGTGTGTGCGTGTTCGCATATCGCGGCACCGTAGCGGTTAGCGTGCTGTCCTGCAACCCCGTTGTCCTGAGTTTGGACCACAGCCAACACCAAGGGCACACAGCTGAATCCGGTCGTGGGCCTCCCCTAGGTCAACTCAGCCGCTAAAGAGCAGTTGAGGGTGTGCGAATAACATCACGGGGGGAATGAAGGGCGGCCGGCATGGCGTCTGGGTCCCCATCTCCTCGTGTGCCGCCTTCGTCTCAAATATCCTCACTCACAGCCCTTGCCCCACCAGTCTATGCAGGCTACATCTTTATGCCAGAAAGTATTTGTGCGAACGGGCCATGCACATAATATGTGCTTAATCATATGTCAAACATAACTTAAAGCGATACATCTCATTAGGTAAATCACATACTGAACAAAAACGTTAGAAATCAAGTGCGATTACTGAATATTAAGGTAGCAATACCAGAACATGAGTATGTCAACATTGCCTTGAGGTGGCTCTCATTCATTCCCAGGAGTCATCGTCCCAATGGGGTCTCAAAGATCCTCCTGGCCACTGACCTCAGCCTCGCTCTCACCGCAAGCCGCTAGAAAGTGGCTCCATAGATGTGTTCTTGCCTGCGTGTGTGCGCGTGTGCGCGCTTTTTACGTGCACGTGAGCGTGCGTGCATGCATACACACGGGAGTGTTGTGTGCGTGTGCGAGTGTGCATGCATGTTAAAGCATGTGTGCACGTATGAGCGCGTAGGGGCATGTTCGGATATGTGTGTGTGTGTATCTGTGCATGCGCGCTTCGAACTCGACGACCCGAGCTCGATTCCTGCTCACGGTCAACACTAGTGACGATTCATTAAACCAGTTCTGGTCATACCATAGGTCAACTCAGCCTCAAATGAGTACCTAGTGCGGTGTGTAAACACTGCTACTGGGCAGACAAAGGCGGTGGGGCGTGGTTCTGGCCACCCACCCCCACGTGTGTCGTAGTGGCCTTCATCGGTGCTACTCGCGAACAGAACTTGCCCCAAAAGTCGGTGAAGGCTATAAGAGGGATCATTGCCGTGTATACATATTAGTAGATTTGTCTACAAACTCTACATGGACATGTGTGCGTGTATGAGCAGGTATAGTCTGAGACTCTGTGCGAATATCCCTGCGTATATCCACGTGTGCGCGTGTGTAGAGACGTCAATGTTGGTGCGGTGTGTGCGAGTCGCCGGTCGCTCTCAGCTGCAGCGGCTGCAAGCGTGCGATGGTCCAGACGTACCTCCCTCGCCGCTCTCGGCGGCTCCCATGCAGGGCAGGTAGCTGGCGAGGGCCTCCAGAGAGGCGGAGAGGCTGCTCTTGCTCTGGGAGCGAGGCACGCGGAACCCCAGGCCGGGCCCGCCGCCCGCCTCTGGCTTCCCCATCGCAACTCTCCCTGAGCGTCGCGCTGCCCGGAGAACAACGGAGTTCGACAGTGGCCGTGATCGATCTGGAGTAGTGGGCGGGGATGAGCGATGGGCTCGGACGCTTGGAGCCAGCTGGGTAGAGAGGTGTCACGGCGGAGATTGGCTTGCGATGTGTTAGCGGGACCTCTAAAGTCCAAACATTGTTTTTGCCCTCTTGGGATATTGTTTGTAAATCTCTTCTTGTGATGAACTTGCTTCAAACTATCTCAGGGCTACTCTCTCAAGAGGATCACAAATGTCCTAGCGGTAGAATCGGAAGATACAACTTTAGAGGCTTTCACTGCCGTGGGTAAAAACAAATAAATCCAAAAAGATATTGATGCGAAGTACGGGAACTCACGAGCATTATAGAAACAAACACCGACATTCTCCGAGCTCAGAGAGAGAAATAATGACTGGAACAATCTCTGCCAGAATTATTGACGGCAGGACGAGCGGCTTCGCATTCAAGCAAGGAAGGCGCTTGTCGCGACAAACACATCGGTGACCACCGCTGCTGTCACTGTCGGCAGTCGCGCGTCGTCTCGCCTGCCCGTCCTCCGCCTGGGCCACGGTCACGCTGTGGCGTCTCCTGCGGACTCTCCTCGCTCGCTCGGCTCCTCTGCGCATCATCCTCGGCGTGGACCGGCTCCGCGCCGCATCCTCACTCTCTGTTGCCACGGCGACGCGCGCCCATTGGCCGACGGGGCCGTGCGTGCGCGCGCGCGCGCCCCGGCACGCGGCACGTGCTCGTGCATCTCTAATGCCATGGCGACAGCTCGCGGCCCGTGCGCCCCTCCCTACCCCCCTCCCCTCCTCTTCCTCCTTCAGAATCGAGCCTCCTCCCCGGTCCCCTCCGCTTCACTCCGCTTCTCTCCGCTTCTCACCCCCCCCCCTCCACTCCTCGTGCCCGCCAGAGCCACGAGCCACCGCCCGTCCAATCCCATTAAAGTGGCTCGGGCGAAACGCGCCCAGACAAAGCCAATTGCTCGCCGTGGCAAAGGCTCCAAGAGTGGGATGTTGCCGGCACGACATATACGTGCACATGGACTCGTATCCAAGCTTGCAGGGGCCGTGCACTGATGAACGCGCACGTACATTGGGGCCTGATTCGCAGTGAATTTGTGACGCGTTTCTGTCGCTAACGATCGGTCACTTTGCCGTGACGAGGCGTCTCGGCTAATTGGTCGAGATGTCAAATTGGGCTCTCGGTGTCAGCCGGATAAACGATGACTGCACAAAAAACCGAGTCCCATTAAACGTGTCTTTTCCTGCCTTAATTCCAGCTCTTAGCATAATAATGACAATAAAAAACGTTTTGATTTTCATGCAGCAAATATCTGTCTAGTCGGGTATGTGGGAAAGTGGGTCAAATGTCACTTGCAGTGGCATGAGATGAAATCATCTGAACCTCGTTTCTGTGAGTCTTTCTCTCATGGGATATTTATTCTCTCTGCGAGAGTTCCGAATGGATTCTTACAATGTATAATTCCGCCAGAGCAAAGGGGAATTTGCACCACGGACTTGAGTACAATGCCTCGAGGAGAGAAACGCATGCAAGCAAGTGGACGCTTTGACTTAACAGGACGGTGAGAAGACTCGAACAGAGCATGCGCACTCTACACTACCACACTGCAGCGAGCCGGCTTATACACGTACAGCATTGTTCTAATTGAACTGTAAAGTGCCTCTGCTGGGAAGGATGTGTCCCGGTCGCTCAGAGTAATTGGTAACCTGAGCGAGGATGAGCTCACAAATCAGCGTGCTCCATGGATACAACTCCATTCGTATGAAGCACTAATACACGCGTGCTGAGAATCGTGCAGACTAGCGCTCGTTCACAAGTTCGCACTGAACCAGCCGAATTCAAAACACGTTCACTCCTTTAGTACACCCGTACACATTGTAGGAGTCTAATTCATTAACAACTCAGCACTGTGTTCATCATTGTATATTTGAATATCAAATTAATATGAAATGTATGTGAGAATGTGATTGAAAACATCATATACCAGGGGAGGGCTGAGATCCATTTGGGCCCCGGGAAACGAGCTGATGTTGCATCTATTGATATCATAGCTATGTCCGAAGAGGCTTACCTGTGTATACGTCGATGATTTCATCGCGGGGCGCAGGTCCTGTTGCCTCATTGGGCCCTCGGTTTGTGGACGGTGCTCATATTGGTCAGTGTGCCCATGCATGTCACGTGATGTCTATGCAGGCAGACAGATGAGTTTAAGAGTCTTTTCAGTGACCCATTTTGACTCATGTATAATTGATCAAATTGTTTTTTTATAAGGATGCTGATTTAGAAGCCACAATTATGAAATTCACTGGCGAGCAGCAGACATTAGGCATTTTAAACATGTTCTTCTTGGCAATAAATTACTGTCTCTTTTACAAATGTAAATTACAAAATCGAATTCATCATTGCAGTAAGTAATTCCTCCCAGGCAAGTTTACGCTGCGAATGCTCTGTGCCAGTGCGAGAACGCAGGCGTGGAGTGAATCTCTGATAAGGTCTGGCATCGCTATTTTTAGCGCTCGCTACTTCCCCCGCAACAGAACATTTTGAAGAAAAAAATTAAAAATCCACAGCCCACGGCCAATGATCGGAAGCAAACGGGGCTGTTATCGCACGCTCCGTGGCCGACGGCGTGAATCGGCGAGACGAATTCCGCCTTAAAGAGCTCAGCAGCCGACAGCCTTCAAACGACAATCCCGAGTTTGAACATTCGCTTCTCCGTCGGCATCAAAGTGATCAGAAAGCTGTGTTTCCACGGGGGAATGGCCGATATGGACGGCGTTGAATGCCATCGTTTGCTACTGCGCAGCTGCGTTTCCGCTGAGATGGTCCGGGTCTGTTGACAAGCACAGGAGCCGACTTTCTTCTTTTTAGATATGATCCCATTTGTGCTATTGACGTCATGTCACGAGGCGGAAAAAATCAATTCGGAACTCTCACGGGGCAGCGTGTCGCCCTATATTAGACACAGGCCCGCGGAAGCAAATCTCACAGAACTTCTCCAGAGTCTTTTGAAGGGGCATTTCATCCCCTCCGCACACAGACGCTGCAATTAATCACATCCTTACTGTGAGCTAATTGTCGCATAGCAGTCAAAAATTATATTTTAAATTCCCAGAGCTATAGTTCAGCCAAATCAAACGGAAAGGAACACATTGAATATGATGGTTTTGGTGGCCAGTCATTGGTGACCATCAAATGCATTTGACAACTCCGTTTAACCCTGATTCAGCTCTCGGGTCTTAGTGGTGCTAGCTCAATGCTGTGACCCCTGAACCGCCGGGCTACCCACGCAGGTGACTTGCCGTACGAACAGCTCCACTTGAGCTGTCATTTTCGACCGTACGTTTCCCACTTAGAAAACCAACCCAACCTCCAAGCATGTCCTTAAAATAAAATAAACAACACGGTGCATCCTGGGCTGTCTGATTAGAGCTTGAAGTTTTGTTCGTAATAAAAACCTATCCTTAAACTGGAGATCACACATTCCATTATGTCTCTCTAGCGACTTGACTCTGATACCAGTGTGACATCGCTCCGAGACATTTGAATTCAGCACCACTGGAGTGTTCGAGGTGCGTATGCCGTGTTGGGGCGGCGTCTTTCTCGCCCGCAGCGAACCACCCACACTTGCTCAACCAAGTGTGGGTGGTGTTCACGGGTGTAAATTCCACATTCCTTTGCTTGGGGCGAGTTAGTCCATGAATACAACTACGGTTCACGAAAACTGCCGCAATTGCTTATTAGCGCGCGGGCTCATTACTGGTGTTCACAATGAAAGCCTCAATTCACCTTGTGACTTCGTTTCAGAAGACTGCAGCATTGCAATGTCGGGCCAATTCCTAAATGAGCGTTTATCATTTGCGAGGAAATATGTGCCCAGAGAACGCTCGGACATGCGAGAGATCGAGAGAGAGAGTGCTCATTAGTCCACGCGGAGGAGTCACGGACCCACTGGCTGTACTGCCACCTGCTGGTCACCTCGAAGCTCTGCAGGTCGGACGTTTCAGTTCACGGTGATCCTGACGTGATCCACCAAACCTCACGTACAAGGGGCAGATGAGGCTCACATGAGTCTCACATGAGGCTCACATGATGCTCACGTGAGTCTCACGTGAAGCTCACGTGAGGTTCACGTGAGGCTCACGTGAGGCTCACATGAGGCTCACATGAGGCTCACAAGATTCTCACATGAATTTCAGATGAGTCTCCTCCACCGGTGAAGGCTGCTGCCGCTGCCTTACATTGCACCCACACCGGCCACCACAGGTGCAATCACTTATCCCCGCATTGGGAAGTAAAATAATCTACCAACTGTGACAGACACAGACACACAGCAATGACAGACACCAATACCAATACCCCCATTGGCCGCTACATGACAGTGACGTCAGCACGACGCCTGTGCCAGTTCAGGTGCACTTTGACACACACACAGACAAAGATCCCCGTGTAGCCTGAACAGACTGTTGGGGCAAGTGCTGTTATCAAGCACCTATGAAGGCTGGCACGGCACACGAGGGAGTGGGTGGCCAACACCACGCCCGGCCGCCTTGTTTACACACCACACCAGGTACTCATTTGAGGCTGACTCGACCTAGGGGAGGCCCAAGGCCCATGACCGGTTCAGATAATCGTCACTGGTGTTGGACCTGAGCAGGAATCGAACTCGGGTTTCCTGGTTCGTAGCGCAGCACGCTACCCGCTACACTCTATTAAGATACACACACACACAGACTCACACACTGACAAAAAAAACACTGACACATACAGACACATACACACACAAACTCACACACTAACACATCCAGACACACACACAGGCTCACACACTGACACATCCAGATACACACACAGACTCACACACTGACACATACAGACACACACACACACAGACTCACACACTGACACATCCAGACACACACACACACACAAACTCACACACTAACACATCCAGACACACACACAGGCTCACACAGTGACACATCCAGACACACACAAACTCACACACTAACACATCCAGACACACACACAGGCTCACACACTGACACATCCAGACACACACACACAGACTCACACACTGACACATCCAGATACACACACACAGACTCACACACAGACTCACACACTGACACATCCAGACACACACACAGACTCACACACTGACACATACAGACACATACACACACAAACTCACACACTAACACAATCAGACACACACAGACTCACACACTGACACATCCAGATACACACACAGACTCACACACTGACACATCCAGACACACACACACAGACTCACACACTGCCACATCCAGGCACACACACACAGACTCACACACTGACACACGCTGACAAATATGCTTCCATTTGAAAGTTGAATGAAGGAGAAACTCAACCACGAGTCCTCTTTGCTTCTCTTCTGAACGTTATTTTATTTGTTTGGCTTCTGCCATTTCGGTGGCCGCCCAAGTCGCTCTTGCAAATGAGACTCATCCTGGTATCTGGAGTTCTCACCCGGTTCAACACATCCGCTTGAAGCTTGGAGGCAATAGGAGGAGGTTACATTCATTCTCAGCACCTTGCCAGCCATCAATCAACAGTCTGAGCCTGCGCGGACAATTGTTTAAGTTACATTTTCCATCTCGGTTTAAATAATAATGATGCCGAGAGCTTCACAGCAGCTGTGAGCGGCCCACGTGCGGTGCCTCTGCAGCTACGGGCTCTGGCCACAACTCAAACTCTGGCGATGATGGCTCGCTATCACCAGGAGCATCATGGTTATTTAAACACCGTATACATAACCTATATAGCAGTGAATGCATTTGAATCTGCACCCTGACAATTATGAATTCAAGGCCACAGTTTGAAACATTTTACATCTCGCACCCTCGGAGGTGTCTCCGTGGACCGGGCGTCGAGCAGAGATGTCGCGAATGTTTCTCCGTGTTTAATTCTCTTCCTTGTCGACGAAACAAGCAAACACGTCTCATGCTCGACATCGCCAGGGGTCCGTGCTGCATCGCTTCACAACTTGCAAGGGCGCGCTCGCTCCCGTCGCACGTGTGGAACGTGGTGACTTTAAACGTCGTGCTTTAGGCAGACACATACTGATAACAACAGCCCTGAGCCATTGGGTTGCTTGGCCAATCCCGTCAACGATGGGAGTCTGGCTTCGTGTGGAAAGAGGTGGGAGAACACCCGCTGCACGTACCAGGGGGAGACACTCACAGCTCCGCACAGACAGATTCAATGATCTATTGTGTTACTTCTGTCTCTGGCCACCTCGCAGTCAAAGAAACACCATCCGGGCTCAAGCAGACACATTGAGAGTGATCGTGTCACAGGCAAATCCACACACATACATACACGAATACAAACACAAAGATAAATTAACACACATTCAAATACACACACAACTACACCTAAATACACATGCACACATACAAAGACACACACATAAATACAAGAAGACAAAGATCTCCCGTATAGCCTTAATCGACTGTTGGGGCAAGTGCTGTTAGCGAGCACCTATGAAGGCCGGCACGGCACACGAGGGGGTGGGTGGCCAGCACCACGCCCAGTCGCCTTCGTCTCCCCATTGGTGATGTTTTTACACACCGCACCAGGTACTCATTTGAGGCTGAGTCGACTGAGGGGAGGCCCAGGATCACTCAGATAATCGTCACTGGCGTTGGCCGTGAGCAGGAATGGAACTAAGGCCGCCGGGTTCGTAGCGCTAACCGCTACACTACCGCTCCCCAAATAGAAAGAATCGTACACACACAAAGACACACGCACTACGGAAATATTCCGAACGTTTGCTCACAATTGTTACATTTGGCTTCAATTGTGATGCACAAAATATTGCATAATCTACATTCAGAATCTCAGAAAATAGTATACTTTATGAAAACACATCTTATTCCAGTTCTATGTACAGCCAGGCACGTGATTGCACAGTGTTTAAACAAGGTAACTGTGACCTGTAATTGGCAGAGGTCAAATCTTTTGATTTGCGGTCAAATCTCACGCGCGCTCTCCCCGTGGTCTCTAGCTGCATGCAAAGTTCCGGGCAGTAATTAAATTATCGAGGGCTCCGCGCGACGAGGTTAAGATCAGGGTCCCGAGTGGCACGCGCGGCAGTCTTTGTCTCCCCTGCACGAACTCATCCGGGGGCTCAGTAACCTCGTGAGTGGCCCTCACTCAGCACGGGCACCGATCCCCATTGACTCGCGGGGCTTGCAATCAAACTCATTTCACGGGGGATTGTCAAGTAATGGACTAACCACCGTGTTTCCTGCTCCATGGGTCTCTCTCTCGCGCGCTCTCTCATACCCGGCGCGCACTCACAATGGCACAGATAAATATCCTTCGTATAGCCTGAACACACAATTGGGGCAAGTGCCGTCAGCACCTATGAAGGCCGGCACGGCACACAAGAGGGTGGATGTGCGGCATCACGCCTCGTCGCCTTTGTCTCCCCAGTGGCGATGCTTACACGCCGCACTAAGCACTGATTTGAGGCTGAGCCGACCTTGGAGAGGCCCAGAACGGTTCAGATAATCGTCACTGGTGTTGGCCGTGAGTGGGAAATGAACCCGTGTCTCAGGGTTCGTAGCACAGCGTACTAACTACTACGCTACAGCTTCTAACGTCCTGACACACACGCACATTCTCTTTCACGTACGCAGAAACGCACACATAGTACACAAGTGAGAGGGCGTGCATCAAGGCGATAGGGCGATGAAAACCAGTTCGTGTCCAGCTGCACATCACGGGAACACGAGAGGTGGCGGCAGATTGGGATAGGCCTTCATCCAGCAGTGGATTGACCATGGTTGACGATGATGATGCGTGATTATGGTGTACAATAAAAAAAACAATCCCGGGCATTGCAAACTATTTATGTTAGCACCTTATACATGGCCTAGTGTGCAACGCTTACAGCTATCCGGTGTAATGAGAGCAGAGGAAAGCGAGCGTCGATGGGTTGGCCTCATCCTATCATCACGTATCATCACATATCATCACATATCATCACGTATCATCACGAATCATCATGTATCTCGCTGGCAGACGCGCGCCCTGTAGAGTTCTTGCAGTGATTGGCAGCAGCCCGGACGCGCACACTCGGTTCGCCTTTCACAAGTCACGCGGGACTTGTGGACACTGAAACGAAACCCTACCCACTCCTCTTGTCCAACAAGCAAACACTCGCACAGAGGCACATTCTAGTCAAGTTCGAATACAGCCAAGGCCTTCCCATGCCGCGTTGGTGGTGGGGGCTGTTTGACCAGAACTCACCGTGCTGATCGGTGCGGACTGACACAGCCAAGAGGAGGGGACCCAGGGCCGGCGCAGGGAGTCGTCATGGACTTTTTGCCGTGGCTGAGACTCGAACTCGGGTTGCTGGGATTCGTAACGCAGCGAACTAACCACTGCTCCACCGTTCCCCGTCATCGTTGCTATTATAATTATTATAATTCTAGTCGAGTATTTAAAGCTGACGGTCAACGACTTAAAATAAACAAATGAGACACTGGCTATAGACACACCACAGAGCACAAGTGTCAGTGAACTATTATGCAAATGCTATTGCTGTGCTCACTGATGATAATGATCAGGGTCAAATATGAAAATGTAAAGAATCAAAGTATAAATTAGACTATATTATCAAGTTTAAATGCAACTGCATAATAAATTAAAAAATAAGATAAAAAAATCTACAGTTGTATGTCAATCCATTGCTGATTGAGGCCCCTGCTCAGGCCTCATTGGTCAAATGGGTTGTTTTGACCATACTTCACCACACTGGTCAAGACGGTTTGGTGCAGATATCACTCGCCACTGATGATAGCCGTGGCTTGGACTCGATCTCGGGTCACCAGGTTCACAGTGCGCTAACCACTGCGCCACCGCTCTCTCCCGGGGGCTATTTAATATTATCATATTCTCCAAAACACATTGAGTTCTCCAGTAAGCGTGCAGGTGGAAACTTTAACAAACTCGCACTCTGTGAGTTACGTAAGATGCATTCTATTATCAAGTCATCCGAAAGGCGCTTTTCACACCAACAATGTTTTCAATGGAAATCAATCGGCACTTTCCAAAGACACCTTTCGAATGAGCACACTTACTTGTACGGGAGGGCTAATGGTGCTGGCGACACTCGACTCTTGGACAGATCGAGCTGCCGCTGCTGCTGTTCACTGGGAGGAGACTGCAGCTCGCAGCCTCCAAGTGCGATCGTTCAAATGAGCTCAGACGAACGGACACAATGAAGGATGCTCCACGTAGCTCTTCCCAGCCAGTGCTGTGATTCACAATTGATGTTTGGGTGAGGCCACGTAATCATCTGACCAAATCTGTGTGGGAACGACTCCGTCTGCTGCATATTGTTTGGGAGAATGTCTTCAACTCAGTGGTGAGCTGAAACGATCATTGACCCATTAAACGCTCGTACGCGCGACGATTTTATTTTGTTTGGCCCTGTCAAGTGGTTGCAGGGTCTCAACGACACAAGCTTCGGTCACATCATTACTTGGCCTAACCCGAGAATCGTTCATGAATCATGGCGTAGCAGCTTTGAAAGTCACAGCAACACTGAGCAGGATGCATAGCGCTGAGATTTTTGGGTTAAACCCAAGGTTTTAATCGCCCGTTCTTTAATGGTATTCTCTATGCAGACAATAACACCATAATGAATTAGCTTTTCCACTTAATTTGGTGAAATTCCAGCAATAAGAATTACAATAAGAATATATATATATGCATAATTTCGAATTAAGTAATATATTGTACATTTTTTTTATTTGTTGACTTTGTTCATTGCTGTATTTATTGTATTCATAATTTTTATGCGACCTTTTTGCAAACGCATTTTTTATTTTATAGTTTTTTGTTGTTGATTAAACCCGATTCAAGAGCTTTTTAGCTCACAGGGCTATTCTAAAACACATTCCTGCGGAGGGAGCTGGTAGGAACGTTGGGTTGCTCGGTCAATGGCCAGGGTCAACGGCGGCGTGGTGTATTCCGCAAAATATGGCCGACTGTGAGGGCGGGCACAAGCCGGCGTGAGTAAGTTAAACGTTGAGTTTTATAAGGGCACCACGGGGTGACCAGCCCCTCCCCACACAGCCCCACCCATCCCACCTCCGACCCAGCCCCACCCTCCCCACCCAGCCCCTCCCCACCCTCCCCTCCCCACCCAGCCCCTCCTTCCCCACCCAGCCCCTCCCTGCACGACGGACACAATAATCCCGTGTGGGCTGGTGTCACCTGGAGGTTCCTACCAGTATAAACTGTTCCATCAGTTTGAGTGCCACGAGGCGCGCACGTTCCTGACGTCGACTGTGTGGGAGAAGGGCACCCCCTGGCGTCAGAATGAACACGGCCACCCAAGGGATCTTCGAGATGCAGCAGTTCAACGACATTGTATCTCTGCTCCACTCTGGGAGTCGCTCCCATAGTCTCGGTTCCCATGCTCTGATGTTACTACTAATAATGGCCCTGCCCAAGTCAAGAAGTGCGTTGCACTCTCATCTAATACAGCTGCCCCCACCTCACGGCTGCCCCCACCCCACGGCTCCCCCCACCCCCCGGCTCCCCCCACCCCCCGGCTCCCCCCACCCCCCTGTTCCCCCCACCCCCCGGCTCCCCCCACCCCACTGCTCCCCCACGGCTCCCCCCACCCCACGGCTCCCCCCACCCCCGGGCTCCCCCCACCCCACGGCTCCCCCCACCCCACGGCTCCCCCCACTGTGGACTCGCGCCGCCTGCTGCTGGTCGCGTCACCTCGGCACCTCTCCCGTCGGAGGCAAACGACGCGCGATTGCGACGAGGACTGTGCACGGGGCCTTTCATGTTGTTGTTGTTGTTGTCGTGAAGCTTATTTAATCAACATTTGCTTATCGATGTCATCATGCCAGGATGCACGTTGCCGAGACGTGACGTCGCATTTTCAAAGCATTCCACGTGGACACGCGGAGGTCCACATTCGCATTAACGCGATTGCAATATGAATGATAGATGTTTCGCGTGTCCAAGGCCACGGACATTGTTACTGATTCAAAGACTCAGACATCTCTATTATGCAAATGGGATTGAAAGACGCCAGTTACAGAGAGAGTCCACGTGAATGACGGCATCGTGTAAACCATATTTACGCGAGATGACACATCACTCATGCGGAGCGATACATTTCCATAATTCCAATCAAGGCAGCACATGTGGCAGAGCCAAGTCGCGTCAAAGCAATGACTACATGGACGGGTCTGCCATGTGGACTGCTCCACGCTCAGGGGAGAGAGAGAGAGGGGGGGGGGGGCATCGTCACGCCGCCGACTCGCGCGCCCACAGCACGACGCCCGCGCCCCCAGTCCGGGCTGCCGTGGCTCCACAGCGGCACGGGCGGAGACACGAGCCGTGGCCAGGGGCCTTCTCCCTGAGCCACACCCTCCACGCGGCAGCTTCAACGTCACGTCGAGGGCACCGGGGGGGCTTCAACCCCCTCATTTGGTTGTATTGCGTCCAGTTGCCACTTTCCGAGCCACACCTAGCGGGCACCTGTGACAAAGCGCGTCAAAGCTCAGCGGACATCTCGCGGGTGAAGATTCTGACTTGTGGGTGCTCGTGGTGTGTGCACCTGCGCACACGCGGATTTAATCGCTCCATCTCTTCTCGCGTAACGTTTTATGCCAGGCTAAATGCTGCAACATAAAGCGACCCAGTGCGTTACAACCTAAATAAATCAGCACATGGCAGTGACTAAAACAGTGGAGTAAATTCCACATTCCTATGGCAAGGGTCTGAAATGCAAAAGGGAAGCGACTCTTGTTTTCCCCAACAAGCCTGACTGGTGAGCAGTATCTGTGCTGATGCTGGGCCGAGCTCCAACCAGGAGTCGGCTGCTCCAACCACGGCCTCCGCCCGGCGGGATCACGGGAGGGAAGCGCCCGAGCGTGGGAGCCAAGCAGCACCGACACCACGCCTTGGGAGACTGGCTCATAGCTCAGATCGGGCAACTAATAGACTTAAACTGCTCTTGAGCAGATTCGATTTCACACGGTTAATCTTTTACGAGTGTGGCGACACATGCATTTGCTTCTGATGGCTCACGCGATGCCGTATTTTATAAAGCGCTTCAAACAGCGTAAACCTGCCAGGTGCTAATGACAATGTGCACGCTACAGCACGATAGCATCGTACGCATCCGCACACACCGACTGTGCACTCACAGGGTCTCTCCGCGTGGGTGATGTTTGTGTGAAATAAATGCGATGCAGGCACCAGGAGAGATCCGTGTGGATAACTAAACCAGGCAGAGCTCCCAACTCCAGCTGCCGCTCTGTCTGTGCGCAGTGATGCTGAGCTCCCCCCGCTCCCTGGCCCTGTCCAGTCGAGGCCACGGCTGCTTGATCCTGAGCTGGCCCCGTTAGGCATGGGGGGAGGGAGGCCGTCGGCGGGCTCATGCAATGTACTAAAAGGGCCCGCTCAGTTACACACAAAGTGCTCGCGACAAGTGAACCACAAAACCGACCTCGGCAAGAAGCATAAAACATCATCATGCTGCTGCCACTGCAGCTGCTGCTGATGCCACTGCTGCCACTGCTGCTTCTGCCACTGCTGCTGCTGCCACTGCTGCTGCTGCCACTGCTGCTGCTGCCACTGCTGCTGCTACTTGCTGCTGCTGCAACTGCCACTGCTGCCACTGCTGCTGCTGCCACTGCTGCTGCTGCAGCTACTGCTGATGCCACTGCTGCAATTGCTGCTGCTGCCACTGCTGCCACTGCTGCTGCCACTGCTGCTGCTGCCACCGCTGCTGCTGCAGCTACTGCTGATGCCATTGCTGCTGCTGCCACTGCTGCTGCCATTGCTGCTGCTGCCACTGCTGCCGCTGCTACCACTGCTGCCACTGCTGCTGCCATTGCTGCTGCTGCCATTGCTGCTGCCACTGCTGCTGCCACTGCTGCTGCCACTGCTGCCGCTGCTGCTGCTACCACTGCTGAGTGTAATCCCAACTGAGTCGTTTGCAGGAAATGCTCCAGCATCTAGCTACGGGAGGAAGCCGGAGAAGCAGGAGGAACCCCATGCAGAACAGGGGGAGAGAATCTAACCTCCACACAGACAGGTTCCCAGAGTCGGAAATCAAATTTTACATCTAGGATTTAACAAATGAAATATGGTGGTTACCTGCCCGGGCTTAAGTAGAACATTAATACTTACGTTCAATAACTGTGTGTTAATTTACAGAACATATACATGTTCAGAGCTATTATATGCGAGACCAACCGTGTTCGTCACACGTTCGGCGAGGCTGTGAGATGGGGCTGGACCTCATAAATAAAGTGACGGCTTTATCGGCTGCACTGACTGTGCTGACCCCACCGCGCGGCGGCATTAATACCACAGCGGCTGCGAATGCAGAAATGCCCTTTCGGCATCAAGGTCCACATTTATAATTTCACGGTGATATTACCCGAGAAGCCACAGTGACAGGGTCGGGATGGAGTTCGGCAACGTGCGGTGTGCACTGCGTGTTGATGCATTTTGACACCGAGTGGAATAAACAGCAGCGATGGTTCCATCAGCGTGACGTCACGAGACGAAGACGTCTCCAAGCAGAGCGCTCAGCAGATGACGTCGTTGAATTAGTGCTGCAGCCACTTCAATCGACAGTTCACCGGATCATCATCATCATCAGCCATCGTCAACTGCTGGATGAAGGCCTCCCCACCGCACCGTATGTGCATTGTAATCAAATATAATCGCACGGAAAAAGGCACGCAAATTAAACCCACATTTTAATCCTGCGAGCTGTAAATATTTTAAATAAAGTGATACACGGCATGTTCACAGTGCAACTGTTAGTGACCAGAATGAGACCCTCTACTAAATGCAAGTGAGAATTTGGTATCGTGAAACATTTATTTAACGCAGGATCTCAGTGCTGTGGCTCACTGTCTCTGACGCAGCCATTATCCCCTCGAGTCAACGTCTCATCAGTGTGCAGTCATTGGCGACGACCTCAGACCATCAGAGCGCTACGCTTGGGAAACCTCTCTAACCATGGGTGGCATTCCGCATTCAAACCCCACGATTTCGGTGGTGCTGGCTCAGTGCAACGGCCACGTCTTGGGCCACTTTCATTTTGACTGACCACATCTTTTTTTTTTGAGCAGTCGATCCTGGTGATAAAAATAAACAAGCCCCAACAGTCCCGTCAAAGAGCTGCAGAGTCTCGGGTTCCCAGTGACAATGTGAGCGCGTGCCACACAGAGAGAGAGTTCCCCTGGATCGAGCGTCACGCGCCCGCGTGGCAGTGGCACCGCACGCCGAGCTCGCGGGGCCAAGCGGGGGCGGTGGGAGCCGCGCTACCGGCGCCCCCCTTCCATCCCTCCCCCCATCCCTCCCCCCTCTCACCCTCTCCCCCTCCCTCCCTCTCGCTATCCTCCTCGGATTGCCCCCCACCTCCGATTATCACGGTTGGCTACGTACGGTGCGACAGTTCAACATACACACATACATACGTCTGCTCGCCCCAATTTCATATTTCTGTCACTAATTATATTGGGACGTAATTGAGCCTTCATGATGTCCGTCAAATTCTCTTGCTTACTTCGAGGCCGGATGCACGCGTTGGAGAATCGTCATAGCGGGCAGGTTTTGTTAAGGGCTCAGATGATGCATTGATCAATAGTGGCAGTGGGTAATGGCTGATGTCAATCATCAGATTGTACAAATGTGAGCTGACATTATCCAAAGTGGGAAAAGCGAATAAGCCAAAACCACACACTGGAATCACTGGGTGCAGTCTATGTCCATTGGATTCATTAAATTAATCACGCGCATATACCTATTGCAAGAGCTTGCGACATGACATGCATGCACATAACGTAGACGTATTAATGTCGCTGTATGTAGTTTTAATCATGTGTAGACACGCATGTACGCAGGAAAGTGTTTGCCTGAGTTAGGTGTTATGTTGTCCTCCGAGCCCAGACTTTACAATCGTCTCCAATAGGCGCAATGAAGTAAATAACTAATTAATTGTGGCTGTAGGTGGCATCACAGTTCTCTCGCTCATCCACTAAATCCCTCGTCTCGCTCAAACCACTCGCTGTCACAACTACAGCGGCAGATTGTGTCCAGGGACGTATCACGGTGAGGACTATTTGTTGTTGCTGAATCACAGCCGGGTTATCGCTGCGTTTGCACGCATTCCGTGAATGCTCGCTTCACGGATGAAACTCGCACAGCACGCACGCTCACACGCACGCTCACACGCACGCTTCTCGTGAACATGAGTGCACATGCATTGTCGCGGGCAATACTGCACGTAACAAAGACAACGATCCCCGTATAGCCTTGACAGACGTTTGGGGCAACTGCTGTTAGCGAGCACCTTCGAAGGCCGGAACGGCACACGAAGGGGTGGGTGGCCAGCAGCACATCGGGGACACATTTGAAGCTGAGTCGACCTAAGGGAGGCCCCCCAGGACCGGTTCAGATTATCGATGCCGGTGTCATATTTCACGTAGCGCGCTAACCGCTGCGCCGCACTCACACGTACACACACACAAAACAAAGATTCCCCGTGTAGCCTTAACAGACTGTAGGGGCAAGTGCTGTTAGCAAGCACCTATGAAGGCCGGAACGGTACACGAGGGGGTGGGTGGCCAGCACCACGCCCGACCGCCTTTGTCTCCCCAGTGGCGATGTTTACACCGCACCAGGTACTCATTTAAGGCTGAGTCGACCTAGGGGAGGCCCAGGACCGGTTCAGATAATCGTCACTGGTGTTGGCTGTGAGCGGGAATCGAACCAGGGTCGCCGGGTTCATAGCGCAGCGCGCTAACCGCCACACTACCGCTCTACGCACACACACGCGCGTACACACACACACACGCAAACACACACACACAAGCAAGCATGGACGCGAGCCTGCGGACAGCCACGGCGACTCGCCGGACGTCGATGAACCTGCGGACATCGCCCTTCGGCGGCGCTCCTTTTGTTGCAGTGACTCCATTCGCGTTTTTTTTTTATTTCTCAGCCTCGAATCCGCGAAGGCGTCCACGGTGCCGGCGGCCGAGATGAAAGAACGGGGCCGCGTGACGCGTGACGCGGCCACCCCTCTGAGCGCCGCCGCTCCTCGCACGAAACGCATTCTTCACCAGAGAGGCTCAGCTCGCAGATTCGTGTTCGTCAAAATAAAACGAACAAAATCCCCCACAGAGTGATGTCCTGCTCATGTGAGCAGGACACATCGGTGCTCATCTCCCGCTGATAGCCCCGAGCCAGTGGTGGAAATTCCACATTTGTATGGTGGGTGGGAGTAGGCCTATCTATAGCATAACCAATGTTCAGTTTTCTAACAAAGTGGTACTCACTTTATCGACCCCAGAGAAATGATGGGCTGAATCAACCACCGACCAGGATGTGAACTGACAACCTTCCGATTGCGAGCTGCTCGCTCTCCCGCTGCACCACGTGGCACCATCACCAGGGCATCGAGGAAGGCGAGAAAGTAACACTGTCTGACCCGCAGCGTGACACGGATGTTTCTCCGGCCCCAAAGACCGATTTCTTAGCACTCGAGATGATGCTCGCACCAAACGATTCTTGATCTGCTGCTATGCATATCAGCGTCACCACAAATACGCCGTCATACCAGGAGTTCATGAAGGTCAGGCTTGAACATGAGAATAGGCAATGGCTGATACCATCAAATACAATTTAACTTCGGATTCTTTCCCCTATGTATGTGTGTGCAGGGCAGGAGGCTGGCATTCATTAATCGTAGGACAAGAGGAATATTGATTTAGCATCTGTCTTGACATTTAGCTTTTCTGAACTTGCAGCTTCGTTGTGCGCTGCAGTTCACGCACTGCACAAGCACACAGCGAGCGCCGCTCAGACCTCGCGTTCTCTTTGCTTGAGGAAAGGTAAAGGTGCAGCCCTGCAAGGGCTTGCCTCACACCACTTCTCCTTTACAACCTCGACTGCTGTTTATCCATATTTGCAGCTTTAATGTGGCTTTCGTGTCAGCTATAGCTTTCTTGAGAGATAGGCCGTGCCAAACTATTAAACTTAACTATTTTTAGTTTAGCAGGTAAGGCCCACTGAGCTACATAGCTCTATTTCAGAAGCCACCTGGCCAGAATTGATAGCTCAACGAAGTGGCTCATCACGTGGAAATTTATATCAGCAAATTACTCTAAATGCATATTTCTAAATGTGTAGGGGAAACATCGGAGGACCTTGAGAAAAATCTAAACGACCACGGGGAGAACATGCAAACTCGAAATGTACAGGCGTCAGGGTCGGGATCGAACCCACGACCTGCTGTGCACCAGGCGAGAGAGTTAACATTTCGCCACCGTGGCATCCCAACCCCTCGCTGTCAAAACACCACATTCATAGGCTGCATCATAGGTCATCACGCACATCTCTAGTCAATAACTACACATTAATAAGCCTGTAAACAAGATCATTGCATCTCTGAGCAAAGAGATGGTGCTCATCTCTAGTGTACAGCCCTAAGCCATTGATGAACATTCCACATTACTATGGCGGAATGAGTTTATCCATAGCACAACCACCGTTGACCCCCTCACCAAGTGTCACGCACGTGTTCTACACGATGCTCCAACTGCCGAGAGAGAGATGCGTTTGTCGAGGCCGTGTCTTTCCTTTCCAATATTCAAATCCTCGTGGACGAGAGATCGATAGACGTGACACAATCACCCAACAAGTGATGACCTTCGCACGCTAACGACACGGCGACGCATCGCCCCGTTATTGGCTTTCTTTCGCAATTAGGGAACAGAAGTATTGCCCGCAAATAGACACCGCGGTCAGTCGCGTGCCGCACGCGCCTCGAGGAGGCGCTGCCAGATGATGTGGCACCCGCGTGCGCGCGGAGCACGAGGCCTTTACCACAGCACGCGGCGTCAGTTCAGAAATCGGTTTACTTTTGTTGTATTCCGAATATCGACCTTCACTCGATATTCCCGACTCCCTGTAGCCGCGGGACATCGATACGCAGCGCCAGCTGCTGCTGCCGAATGGAGTCAACTGACTCGCTCGAGCAGGAGAGAGGACTCGCAGTGGCCACGCGTCGGGGCGATGGCCCTTCTTCTTAGCTCGGAAGGGGCATTGCCCGAAACGTCGTCTATTATATACCCCGTCGTCTTGGAGGCAGCGTTGTTTACAAATGTGTTGAGCTTGTGAGTTGTGCATCGCGACCAATGCGGTATCGCGATTGTTTGTTGGTTTATTCCGTCAGCGAGATGAAGTCCGATTCAACAGGCGGCCCAATCGATGTTCCTCAGCCTCTGGGAATCATAATTGTAGTGAGCAAACAAAACAAATACTCACAACTGAATTGCAAAACAACAAAATCCGCTCTCCGATTGGAAGCGATCGTTACAACCGCGCAGGTTCCACGGCCGTGCTGCGAAGCTCGTCGCTGTGAGCGCGGGTCACACGACGTGTCGTCGTTCAGCACGATGTCCGACGTTCCGCTCCGCGTCCTGGGAGCTTCTTCAGGAAACTGATCTAAAATATCCCAGGACGTGGAGCGAAATGTGAGACCTGGTGCCGAACAACCAACGCGTGGTGCACCCCGAGAAGAACGCTTGGCGGAGTGGCAACACACGCATCGGTATCTGCCGTGCGTGGGCGATGAAGACGCAGGCCCTGAACATCTTTACTCACAACCACAAAGCTCTCGCGTCGCTCTTGAAAGGGAGACCTGGGAGGGGTGCAATGAACACCGAAGCAGGGAATCGATTCAGGAAACTAAAGAACAATACAAACATAAACATCTGGGTGAGATTTGAAAAAAAAAACTCCTCTAAACAAATATGCGAAGGAATAACCAACAAAGGACAATGGTTAGAACCGCGCATCGCACACAAAGAAATTGCCAAGATTCAGAGATCTGATTAAAAAAACCGGCCCCCTGAGCCAAACTCCGCGTACAGCTCCACAAGACAACACTCAGCACATTCCGAGTACCGAAGTTGCTGTAGCTGCACGCATCATTAAAGCAATACACCTTCTCGTTGAGCTCACGCACCGTGAAATGCGGAGTTGCTAAACACAGAAAGTTATTAAACCCCACCCCGCCTCCTCTGCCCACAGAGCGGTGTGGAGAGCGATACCGCAGTGGGTCCATCGGCAGCTCGCGTGAGCTGGGGGAAGTGTGCCTACGCCTACCCCATTTTCAACATGACTCGTCAATTGGAAGAGTAGGCCAATTACCCTCGACAGTTGCCTCTATTGGAGGCCACTTCCACCAGCAGTGCTTCACTTGCGACGGTGTTCGGCACAGCTCGCAGACGCGTGAGAAAACGTCGAACGCACACACGTGGAGGCAGCAGATCGGGACGCGGTGCCTCAGGCCACATTTTTGATCAAGCGTTTGCGAATGCCACGCTGCCTGCTAGCACGGATTTCTACAAATCACGCGGCTCAAGCGATGCGTGTCGGTTATCAGCGCGACTGCAAGGCCTTGCATGAGGCAGCCGTGCGCCCAAGTACGAAGCGTCTCGAGGCAAAGGTAACGCTGCATCGAAGGCGATGGGGTAGACTCGTCGCTGTTTGGAAAGATAAGGTCGGTGTGTGAACATCGCCACTAGGGAGACAAAGGCGGCCGGGGATCGTTGTTTTTTGTGTATGTATGTATGTAAGTGTGTATGTTTGTATTGTATGTATGTGTCTGTATGTGTGTATACATGCAGGCTATAATCAATTTGACAGGCTGCATGACATTTGTTAAAACTTGTATGTCACATGTCAGAACATTCAGAACTGATGCAAGACCACAGCAAGCGCCGAAGTCTGGAGACGAATGGACACGTGGATGGGGCATCAACATCTTGTGGGCGAGACCCAAATTGCAAGACGAGCAATGAAATGGGATTTAGATTTTTTTTAAGAGGAATACCACGACAGAATTGGAGAGACACGCTACCAAGAACGAGTTGAGTGTTATTGGAACACGAGTCGACAACCCAACCCCACGAGTCGAACTTGGGCACTTGTAGTTGTGAGCTAACGCACTCTAAGCACATTGCTACAGGGCCATGAGGGACGTACGGCGCGAGCTGTGGACGAGTTGGGGAGTCCAAGTCCAAGTTCATTCATTAGGTATAGCCCTGTGAGCCATGCGGCTCTTAAGTCGGGTGCAACCGCAACGAACAAAATATGAACACAGTACATCTTAAAGCGACGACGCGTAACAGAAACGGCCTGGAATAAACCAGTAATTATTACAAAAAAACTTATTAAAACGCCGTGTGCAAAAATCCCAATGTGGATATTGAGTTGCTGCAGCAGCAGCAGGAACCGTCTCACGTCCCCTGCAGAGAGCCCCCCCCCCCCTTCTCAGGAGGCAGCGTCTCTGTCTGATCCAGCAGGGGGCTCTCTATGGAAGCTGAGCTATGAGCAGCAGGGGCTGTGGGCACCTGATGCTTCCATCCCTCGGCCGAGTTCCACGGGGAGCCGCGTCTGCACGGTGATCGAGGTTCGACCGCGCGAGGCCTCCGAGGTGAGATCTGAATCAGGTGCTCAGCGCGCCTCAGTCGAATCTCCGAAGGGGGCCGTGTCCCTACCCCCGCTCCCACTCCCTTGAGACCCTGAAGTTTGGTATTCGTCTCCCTGGTGGCAATGCTCACACACCGCGCCAGGTACTCATTTGAGGCTGAGTCGACACAGGGGAGGCCCACGACCGGGTCAGATAATTATAATAATCACTGGTGTTGACCGTGAGTGGGAATCGAATGAACCCGGGTTGGCGGGTTCGTAACGCAGCTCCTCTACCACTGCCCACACACTCATGCCCACATCCACGCTTCAAGAATTCAAAGTCAGGAGACTTTAATGATTCCGCGTCAGAATAATAATAATGATGATGTGGGGGTGAGTCGAGTCCCGCGAGCACACAGAGGAGCGAGCGCGCTGCGCTGCCCTCACGCCACTCGTGTCTCCTTCGGCGCTTGCTGTGGTCTTCCATCAGTTGTGAATGTTCTGACATGTGACTTGCAAGTTTTAACAAATGTCATGCAGCCTGTCAAACTGATTATCGCCTGCATGTATACACACATACAGGCACATACATACAAACATACACACTTACATACATACACACATACATACACAAAAGACAGCGATCCCCATGTAGCATTAACAGACTGTAGGTGCAAGTGCTGTTAGCGAGCACCTATGAAGGCCAAAACGGCACACGAGGGGGTGGGTGGCCAGAACCACGCCCGGCCGCCTTTGTCTCCCTAGTGGCGATGTTCAGACACCACACCAAGTACTCATTTGAGGCTGAGTCGACCTAGGGTCGGGCCAAGACCGGTTCAGATAATCGTCACTGGTGTTGGCCGTGGGCGGGAATTGAACTCAGGTGGTTGGGTTCGTAGCGCAGTGTGCTAACCACCGCACTACCACTCCCTGCCGTCACTCACTCACACGCACCACACACACCACACACACACGCACCACAGACACACACACCACACACACACACACCACACACACCACACACACACGCACCATACACACACGCCCCACACACACACGAACTACACACACACACGTACCACACACACCACACACGCACCATACACACACGCACCACACACACACGTACCACACACACACCACACACGCACCATACACACACGCCCCACACACACACGTACCACACACGGACCACACACGCACCATACACACACGCCCCACACACACACGTACCACACACACGCGCCACACACGCACAATACACACACGCACCACACACACACACCACCACACACACACACACGCGCACACACTGTCACCATGTGAAGGCAATTCTCCGTGAACAAACTTTGAGTGTTCAGTTGTGTCGCTGTCCGGAACCTCCCCGGTAGGAATCTGCCCAGACCGATCAAAGACTCGGCCCAGAACGTGGCAGCAGAAGCGCATCGCGACAAGGACTCTCGCGTTGCCTCTCTCTGCTGCTGGCTCTCTCGTCTCTCCCAGCCAGCACATTCCATTCTCCACAGAGACGCGCCTCACCCACACATCTGGCGTCATTCGTTTTCCCCAGCGCGGTAATTGCCATGGGCAGTGTTCATTTGTCGATCTGCTTGCGCGACGCTCGCGTTTCCTGCACCGCCGCCGACGCCGCTTCCGCGAAGGCGCCGACGTCTCTGGCACCCAGCGCCGCGGCGTGGTCCACGTCGGCGTCTGCGTGATGCGGGTTCGGGTTCGACGACTCGCGCGGCCCCTCGGCTCGCCGAGCGACGCGATCCCCCCGGATGGCAGCACCGGCCTCGGTGAGCGGCCCTCGTGATGGCGAAGGAAAGAGGTGGCGAGCGGAATGCCGTGGGGGAGAATGTGTGCTCTCGCAAGGAGACGTGGTCCAGATTGCATGGCGTTATTAAACATCGAAATCCATTCGGTCATCGCGAGGTCGTGAGGGTTGGCGGCGACCAGGCGAGCAGGGTCGGCTCCGGGAGAGCGCTGGGCCGGACACTGCACCACCCGATGGCCCCTTGACCCCACCCAGGGTGACTCTCCGAGTGCTGGTGGCGGTGGTAGTGGTGGTGGTGGCGGCGGTGGCGGAGTCACGGGCACGATGTTGTCCCACGAGTCAGCTGTGCTGGGAGCCTCTCATCCGAGAGGAGCTGGAGCCGGGCCTGTTATAGAGGCCTTCAACCAGCAGTGGATTGCTCACGGCCGATGATGATTAACTAAAGAGTGTCGATCCATGGTTATTTATCAGTTGACGCCTGCTTTATCAACGCCTAGGACCGCCAATGGTGATGCGTACTGCCCCAATGTTCGTTTGAACTTGAAAGCACTTTGATGTGCGAAGCCTTTGTTTACGTTCCTCAAATGTTAATACATTTTAAAACATCGCATTACAAATGCAAATCCCTCAGATCGGTGCTAATAATTAAATTGCTTCTCCAGCTAGTGGGGGGCTCCTAGAGATGTTCTCTCTCTCATTTAACTTCCACATTCGACCTCCACGCAGTCGAACCAAGCCAGCGCCTCAGCGCCACGTTGGGGCTCACGCGGAGAGGCAGAGAGGGGGGCACACGGAGCAGATAGGAACGAATGAATTAATGTGTGTGTATGTTGAAATTCTTTCGCACCGTACGTAGCCCACCGTGCTAATCAGAGATGGAACAGAAGGACCCCAAACTAAACACAA
This sequence comes from Lethenteron reissneri, assembly GCF_015708825.2. Taxonomy (NCBI): domain Eukaryota; kingdom Metazoa; phylum Chordata; class Hyperoartia; order Petromyzontiformes; family Petromyzontidae; genus Lethenteron; species Lethenteron reissneri. The sequence goes on from NC_083804.1 coordinate 955,448, forward strand.
AAAGCAGTTCTAAACAGAATCGGATTTCAAATCGAGATTTAAAAGTGCACAGCTTCCTAATATCAGAACGAAGCAGAGACTCGGCGTCGTCTGTGAAGAACACGACGCGGCTCTCGGCGGGACGTGCCGCTGGAACGAGGATGATGGACGCTCGCCGACGCTGGCGATGGAACGACAGCGAAAGACGAAATCGCTTTGCAGAGGACAGCCACCGCACGGGCGGGAGCGAGAGGCGAGCTCCGTGACCCGCCCCAGCAGAGCGCAATCTTCCTCCTCCACGGCGACGTTCGACTGACAAACACAACCAACCCGAAGGGAGATGACTGGAGGAGTCGATCTGGAGTTGACACTCGCAGACCGACGGCTGTGAGACGCGCGTTCTAACCGCAGTGCTACCCACACCAATATCGCGTATTGTTTCTTTCTCTTCCTTTCGACATGTTCTTTATTGTCATCGGGTTCACGAAACCCAACTTCTTCACGCTATTGTGTTGCCAGGTTCTGTACGAAGCGTACTACTGCAGTTCAAGCCACGTCCCTTTCTTCCACATCTGTCTCACGAAACAGAAATGCTAAATGGCTCCCGCGGACTTCACATGCTACAATGGGGTTCATTGATGGTGCCAGCCGCTTTACAAACGCCGTGCGGACCAAGGTGTGTGTCCTTCGCCGCACACCAGGAGTGACGACAGGTTCCATTGTCTTGTTGCTGGTGTTGTCGTGGCCACTGCAAAGGCGTTGCATGTTTGGTGCCGTGCTATTGCCTTGCCATATCTCCACGCTCACGGCGTTATCCCAGGGCTATTACATACTCAGGGTTATTACATACTCAGGGTTATTATTTCTTCTTCACTGAATCCGGTCTCGCCGAGCACGGTAACGACTGCAGAACGACGCGCCCGAAATGTCATTGTGCAGAAAAACATGTATCTATTTATACACACACGCACACATCGTGGTGCTGAAATGATTGCTTGTTTGCAATGTAAAATTACTAAACAAATAATGATATTACACCTCCCTCCCATATTTGTCTCTCCACATTTAAAAATGAAAAAAATCTGTCACGCAACCAATTGTCCACACTGCCCCGACGGAGTCAATGTTGTCCGCAGCATTGGTTCACATGAAGCAAACTCAAGACCGGTTTCGGCAATCAGTGTCTCATCAGCAGTCAAGCTCGCTTGATCTGCCAAATGATTAGAAGCAAGGACCCTCTGTAAGAAAAGGGTCCTTCAAAATATTTATTCAGACACAGTGAGGTTTTTATTGTCAATGTATTAAACTATGTAACATTTTGTTATAATGTTATTTTAAGGCATGTGAAACAATGCTGTAAAAAATACTTATTTTGCCCTTTAATGCCATGTTTTAATATATACACAACGGTGCACATGAAGGTGAAGTCTGTTTTTCATGCAACCCTTTCGGCCGCTATAACCGTGATGAAAATCATCATTTAGTGTTTGTTTATAATTCATCATCATGATCATTATCACCACAACCACAGCAATCATATAAATCAATTCCAAGCTCATAATGCTGTTGTGTTATTGCGTGTGGCCAATCATGGTTTGAGTACTATTAAAATAGGTATATGAAATATCACAGTCAATTACGTGGTCATGATGATCGACGGACGAGGTGTGAGCGAGGCAGGTGGCCACAACCGACCGCGTCGAAGACAAACGCGGCGATGCAGCTGCTGCCGTTGTTTGAGCTGCCTTGCGAGTTACGCGATTCATCCCCCGCGCGTATTTGTCGTGCGCGCGGAGGCACGTGCAGCGAGGAAGGGCGCGAGCAACGTCGTATCGTTGTCATTAGCGCTGTGTGAATTGCGTCGTCCATCGCGCTATTCCCACGGCTCAGGCGGCACTCGCGCTCTCTTCGCTGCCGCTGCCGCCGCCGTCGCCTCCTCGGTATCGACCGACAGCGCCGGCGGCGGTGGCGCCGTCTCAAACAATAGCGGCGGGCGCAGAGCGGCAGCGGTCTGTGCAACAAAAATGTGCCGCTCTAACCCAGAGGCCCAGCCCAGCTGATCAATCGAACTCTGCCCCTACCACCCTTCACCTACCCTCATCCATGCCAGTTTCACCGCTTCACGCATGTGCCCCATACCCCGCTGCCTCTCGTCCGCGTTGCAGCCATCAGACACCCTCTCTCGCCGTGACACTCCACCTTGTTCTGCCTTGCCTGCCCCAGCAGCATCAGCTACATTCCCAGCGCCTGTCCCTCCGTCCATTCTGTCACCTGCCTCGCTGACCGCCGTCGGCTTGCATTTTAAAGCGCCGTGCGAAGGCGTTTTATGAATCAGAAATAGAATAGATCAATGAAATCTCTCCACAACTCATCGTGATCACTCGCGTCGTTGTGCAGAATGTAAGCAACACGATACATAAGCAGACGATAAACCTATTTCTGCAGTTCACCAGCACTGCTTCAAACAAAGCTGACACTGCCGATGGGACACTGAATATCGAAACCGGTGCACAGTTTGCCCGTGTTGGCACGGCCAGCCACTTCCTATTGGAGGATGATTAAATGAGTTACAGAATTCATATATCGAAAAATATCAAGCAGTGATTAAACAGATTTCATAATGAGATATTGAGAGAATGCGGACACGCATAGTTTATTAGTATCTGTTTTGTTTTCCTACATTGGAGTAATGCACCGACTGTTAATATTGATATATACCTGTTACGTGCACTATTTACATTATATAGTGCACATAATGAGGCTGCAAAGTAAGATTACAACTAGAATGGAGATATTTGTCTTTTATTCGTCTTCAGCTCTATTTATAAATAGATTCCCTTTGATTGCTTCCCAAGGGCGGCGACTTTGAATGATATCCACTCGCAACAGAGACAGCAGGAGCTGCTTCCGCCACGACAGTCCCACAGCCGTGACATCTCTCAATGTACGGAATAAACCCCCATCATGAATGAAACATAACCGAGTTCCAAAAAGTACTCTAAGAAAAAAATATATATGGTTATCCTCACGCAAATACAGTTTTCAAAGTATTCTTATTTACAGCAATAACGCTGACAAATCCGTGGCAGTGAATCGCAGTGATTACCTTGGGACTAATCTGGAACACAATTCCCTTTATTTGTGACCTAACAACAATGCCCAGGCTTGGGAGTAAAGCAGAAGAGTACCCTGGGTAACACGCAGATGGATGGTACATCCTCTTATGTGCTCACATCTCCTGGCCAATCCGCACCCCAAAGCACAATATCTGACATTCCCAGACGGCTCTCCCCACTCGATGTACTCACCTGGCTCTAACCCGCTAAGCTTCCGAACTCGGGAAGGAGACTGGGGGCATTCAGGGTGAGCGGGTCGCTGGCTGTGGACGCTCGTGATTACAGTGGCTTTCTAATTAGTGGCGCTAACCCCCCCCCCCCCCCGTGGGTGGCACGCAGAGGGACGTGGTGGCTACAGCACTGACGAGGGTTAATTTGGCGATAGTCCGCACAAGGCGGCGCAGCCCGCCGTGGTATTGACGCGCCGATAACCCAATAAGAGGCTCCTCACTCTCTGAAATGTTCATTTAATTTGAGGCGCAGGATTCAAGTAACCCGCCGCCCGCCCGCCCCGCCCCCACGTACCGGTCTGGCTCAGCTGCGAGGTGCTCCTGCTGCGGTACGAGAGGCCCACGATGGCCACCATTCGCGCTCCCAGGCTGGAGCGGCGCTTCTTGCCGGCCGTGGACTGCGCGTCGGCTCCGTCGGCCGCGCCGTCCGCGGGGGGCTGCTGCTGGCCCCCCCCCTCGGCGTCGTTGGTGGCCGCGGTGCCCTCCACCACGGTGTCGAGCGCCAGCTCGGACGCGCTCGCGCTGGGGCTGCGCGGCGGCGCCGGCGCCGACAGCAGCGCGTCGTCCGCCGAGTTGGAGCGGAAGGTGCCGCCGCAGTTGGGGCTCCGCGGCGGCTGGCGCATCGGCCGCCCCGCCGAGGGCACCCACAGGTGGCGGCTCCTCTGCACGACGGCGCCACCACCCGCCGGCTCTCGGCCGGGCACCACGGGAGAGAGGCCCGGGGGTTGCACGTGACTCCTGCAGCAAAGACAAAGGATTGCCTCCTGTAGCCGGAGTAGACTTGGTACGGGTGCCGTTAGCGAGCGGCAATGAAGGCCAGCCGGCACACAAGACAAAGACGCGGGCCCGTGCGGCGTTAGACACCGAAATGCTCTTTTCCAGGTTTGTATTTATATTTGCCAGGGTGTGACCACGAATGCGAACCTCGCGTCTCCAGGCCGCCGAGCTACGGCGGCTGCGCGTGAGATCCCTTCCCGTGACTTCGTGTCTACACCAGGCGGGCGGCGCTCGACCGCTTATCCTGCTACAGAGATGTTGGTCGCTTGGCAGTCACACCAAACTCGTATTTTGTTCATTCTCACCACTGCCACGTTTTCCAAATTAAGTGGGGAAAAAACAAATGAAATACGATGGATGTTTTTTGTGCATTTTATTGACTCCCAAACTATACAATAGTCTCATGACTTTTGCTATTCTAGGTCGCACTCCATGAAACATGCTGCATGACCAGATGAGCTAATTGCTTCCAGACATTCATGTAACGCGCATCTTTCACTTAGGTGTCTCTGTAGCCTCCTAGTCAACGTCTGCCTAATTTAAAAACTGCAGCCAGTATCGAACACCGTGCCTTAAAACTAATCCTAGCTCTGCTGCAGCAATAAGCACAGATCTGCAAGGCGTTATTAAGAAATGTGCCACCGAGCATGGAGACAATGGAAACATATTTTCTCTGAGTGGTTTTATGGAATAGGGATACCATTGAATGAACAGAGTTACGGTTCTCAGAAATCCCTGTTGGGAGAATAGAGACAAAGTTACGGAAGTCCAAAACTCGCACCGAAATTTCATTACCTGAGTGCGCAGCGCGAGAGAGCTGAGTCTCTATGACCCAGGGAGCCCAGCGGGGAGTCTGCTGTCAGCTCAATACGCGAGGCAATTAATTCCCGAGCAAGGCCTGCTGCTGCTGCTGCTGCCGTTGTTATCGTCTAAGCTGTTACTCGCTGTTTAGTCGGAGCCCACTTTCATTCAGCACACGCCACTGACCACACACCCACGAACGCTAAACGTTCACACATATCCGAAAATAACACTGCCCTAAAAGAAAAGAAAAACAACAGGTGACGTTTTGGGAAATGGCCCTTCACAGCATATCGATCAATCCATATGCTGTGAATAGTTTTTAGTTGCATTTGTTATGTGTGCCGATGCACCACTGCCAACACAGTTCCGCAGCATAACCCACGACTCCACATGTGACAGTGAGCCACCCGTGCCTCAATCCCTCGACCTAGTGAGGGCCCAGGCTCTGCCAGCCCAGGCACAACCCCAGTCCTGGGCCACGCTCAGCACCAGGACCCGGGGGAGAGTGTCCACGAGCTCCATTGGCCACGAAGCTCCGTCGGCTTGGCTCGCTCCCAATCCTCACCCCCACCAATTCCTCCTCTCTACCCCCAGCTGCTCGCCAGTGAGGGTCGGGAAACAATCTCTCCATTGCGGGGGAAGGACAACACGAGCCTTGCCCATCAGTCACCCTGATCGTGATGTATCCGGTTGAAGCCCACTTGCTTTCCTTAACAGTCAAAATCAAGTCTCTCGTTTGTGTCTGATCCCTGACTTGTCCCTCACTGTAACTCTACTCTATGCGCGTCTCCATAATTCTATATACATTTTATTATTAATTGTAATCATAGTCAAATAAAAGTTCACGTGTGCTAGTGGAGGATATTCCCCATTCCAGTGTTAACTTCACGCAAAGTGGTACATCCCAGAGGGATGATGACGACGATGATTATTGATAGGCTGAGTTAACCCATGATATTGATTTGAACTTTTCCCCCTGCGTTAATGTTGTAAGACAACGCTATAACCACAGTGCCATTCAGCCTGACCAACCAGAATAGGTGTTGATGTCACACTCCTCACACATTCACTGAGCCAGCAGATGCCAGATATCCCTGCGAATTGTAATTGTACATATCGCTAACTCCGTCGAGCAATTAAATTAAAAACTAAAAATAATCCTGAGAGCATTAACAATTGGAGGAGGACACGTGACTTCAGTCAGAGGCACGCGCTAGGCCCCGCCTCTCATGGGGGCTGCGTGGCTCACCAACGACGAATGAACACGTGTCTACAACTACACTTGCAGCTCCCTCGCACGAGAGATCGATGAATGGCAAAGGACTCTTGCTAAATAAAAATTCACGAACGAGCACGTGATTGATAAGTTACACGTTATGTTCAATGCATGGTGGTAATTGCATGACAGTCATCTGTCCATCATACTAAAACAAGTTTGCCCTGTCACACAACAATAGGCGATTACCGTACACATAATCTACATCCCATCATTCCAAACACACAAGAAGACAGCAGTTGTGTTGTTTGGAATTGCAAACAACGCAGCATTCATCACTCCCCCTGTCTACAAATAAAAGAAAAATGCAACAAAGGCAAAAACATATCTGAGAGCTAGAGCGCAGCTGTGAAAAAAAACATAAACATAATATGCAACACATTTCTATCTTTTGATGATTTTAAAATGAAAACATTTCCACGTGTGTTTACATTCACGTTTTATGTGTTTTTTTATCATTCGGTATGTATGTGAAAATTATTCTCAGGGGTCGGTGAATACACATCGTACAACAACAATAACAATGGGAATGATTCAAGGAAACGTTTCCAATGATTGTGCTGTGGCTGGCCCCTGAGAGAGAAGGCCGCGCGGTGCCACCGCGACCACCCCGCGTGCTCGCCGCAGCGCAGCAGAGTCGCGGCGCGGGGTGAGGGGCGCGTGGCGCGACTGCCAAGTCACAGGCAGCCCATCGCCGCCCAACACAGGCACCTCGAGGCGAAGGTGGAGTCACGTGGCAGCGCCAAGAGCACGTGGTTTCATCGCGAACATTCTTGCGAGAAGAAAACAATATATAGAGACGAAGATGGCATTTCATAATTAAAACCGTGTTACGTGTGCTTGCATCGCTGGAAGAAATAACGAGGAAACAGGCGTCCTATTAAAAGCAACCTATTACAGACACTCGGCGTTCCTGTTCGAATGTCAAACGTGCTTCACGCACGCGCGCACACGCTCGGCACTCTGCGCACGCGGTGCGCTCGCCAGAAGCGCAGAGGCTGCCGTGAGCACGCAGGGCGATACGAGATCATCACAGGGACACCCACCTGAGGCTGATTTGAAAAAGTGCTGCCATATTGAGGCGCTAATATTAAAAACATATATGAACGAGTGACCATGTTGCAATCACCGCAGTTCAATCCTGGATCGATGCGAAGATCCCACTGCGTCGTCAAAGTCCTCCAAGGACTCACTACCGCATACATCTCCCCATTCATCACCCTCTCCTCCCCTAAATCGCTCACACGTCTCCCTTCCCATCTCACTCTACTTCTCTCCGCACACACCTTCCAACATCTCCCCTCTCATCTCACTCAACTCCAGTAACCAGAGCTTTATATCGATGTCTGCAGTCAACATTCGCTCAGTGGGAGAGCGCTCATTCTCCTATCTAGTTTGGAACTCCATTTTCCTCAGACATCCGTGTTGCCAATTCCCAGCGCCCTGTTCCAGTCGAGGCTCAAGGCGGCACCTCGTCTCCTCTGGCTGCCTCTTTCTCTCCCTAAAACAAAGCTGCGCACTGCTCCGTACGGCGCGGCAGATGTGGCCGCCTTCACGCGTGGCACGAATCGCGCCCGACTCGGCGTGCTCGTTCCACTGCTCGCCTTGCGCAAGGCGCTCCATCTTGACCCCCGCGTGCGCCGGGCGCAGCGGGGCCCGCTGGCTTCATCGCCACCGCTCGCGTGCATCCATCACGGGCAGCAGTGCCCGCAGCCTCACTGTGACAGCGGCCGCCAATTTAGGCCTCGCGCTATACCAAGAACGGACCTCCTTTTCTTAACAAGATCCACCGAAGAGAGAAAGGGGGGGGGGGTGCGGTGATCAATTTGTCTGCTGGTGGCGCGATGCGCCCCACGACCCCCCTTCTCTTTATTTTCTCTCCCCCCTCGGCCTCGCCAGAGCCCCCCGCCTCCCCGACCCCCACACGGAGCACCGGAGGCCGGCGATCGCCTTTCGACTTCTCTGGCTCAAGGTGCAATCAGCGTCTCCCATCTGGCGCGTTCCCCCTTCTCTCGTTCTGCTTCCGCCTCCTGAAGATGCCCCGCGGCAAGCGGCGCGTGGCGGCAGCTCGAGAGAGGAGACGCCCAATGGGCGGTGCAGGCCTCGAGCCACGAGCCACGGCGCACTTCGCAATCTCCTCGCAACGCTAACGCGGCACCGCCTGCTGGACTTTGGTCGTACCAACTCCTCAACATGTTGGTATATTGCATGTAATGTCCCCTGCAACACGGTAGCACTCAACTCAACACACTGTCCTGATGACAGATGGCTCGCACCATATCGATGTGGACAGGCAGTTTGTATATATATATATACACACACCGTGTCTATTTCAATTCTTAAAGCTGTGGAGACCCTCATGTTCACGAGCTGTCTGGGCCACCCAGCGATCCATGAGCGGCGTGTGTTGTCACGCAAGTCCATATCGCAGAACTCATGGTGGTGTTTGAAGCATCGCATCGATAACAGACGACGTTCTCGGGACGCAGAGATTTCCATCCGACGGTCCTCCTCCCGACTGGGATGCCGCGGGTACCGCATTAACAATAAGCCACTGTGCGCCAAACGTCACGGCCAAATGTCCATCGTAGCATGAGGCTGCGTCCCCGTGTATAGCAATGGGAACGCCTCTTAATACATCCACCCAGTGTAAATATCCCGGGTATATGCCCAGTACCCTACCTTTTACAATAAACATCCGTGTATGCTACCTCTCTAAAATGTCTACGTGCTGTGGCGTTATAAACTATAGCACTAATTATTTTTTACTAGGTAAGGCCCGATGAACTATACAGCTTTTTTCAGAAGTGACCTGTCCACAAATAATAGCTCAACGAAGTGGCTCTTCATGTGGAAATTTTAGCAGCAGCCAATAAATCTCTCAACGCGTGATGTTGATTCTTAATGAGGAGGGGAAACCCGGAGGATCTGGAGAAAAATCCACGCGACCACAGAGAGAGAGAGACACACAAACTCCAATTATATAGCAGGCCTCAGGGTTGGGATCGAACCCAAGACCTCCTGTATACGACGCGAGATAGTTAACGTCTCGCCACCGTGATGGATGACCGTGTTGGGTTGTTTTGTTAAATACAAAGCGATCTATTTATAGACGCCCCACCGACTTCTACTGACCGTCTTCGAAACCACTGATTGAATATTGTGACAGCGATGGCTCAATATTTTGCAGAGGTCAGTATTAACAGATTGAATGAGTGCATTTGGAATTGGTTGGAAACATGTGGAAGCTTTGAAATGAGATGTTGATTTCTCTCAAATTTATGGCGAATATTTTAGTGCGGTATTTGTTAAATGGATCGCCATGCGTACAAACCAGACACGTCACGATGTAATTCTCACACATCCCCTCCAATTGGGAGGTCATGATTCAATTGAAGAATATAACACATTGTCAACATTTAAAGAATAAAATCAATTAATGTTTGGCATTTCTCATATGAAGTTTAAAAAACGTGTTTTTTTTTAAATGTTCCCATGAGTTGTACAGTATTTGTTTCTTTAACTCTCACACATAAGGATTATTCACGGAGGATCTGGGATTTGAAAGAGAGGCGGCTAAAAGGTTTAAACTAAATTATGCAAAACCGTATAGGCATAAGAATCCATTTATATATTTTCCTGCCTGGATGTTCCAGCAAAACATTTGACAAACACAACATGGCAACGCGCGGAGGTCTCGAGAGGTCAAACCCCTCTCCTTGAACCCGAGCCAAGCGTCAGCGGCCTCAGCAACGCGAGAGCGCAAATCTCAAAACCCCGACGCTTGGCGTGGCGCGTGGGCCCGCGGCTGCCACTTTGTGGCTGCGGATTGGCAGCCCTGCCAGGCAGGGTTCACGCCCTTTAAAGCTGCCCTCGTTGCAGGCCGTTCGTTAGGAAGCAGAAAAATAAAAGTGGCGATCAGGATTGAGCCGGGGAGGGCATCGATCGTGCGGTGCCGCTGCCCATCCCCCCCACTCGCCCCCCCGCGCGCCACGGCAGGGAGCCGGGTTGGCGAGAGGAACGGTCGCCCATTAGCGAGTCACGACCCGGCGAGGTTTGCTCAACACTTGGAGGAACGAGCGCTGAAAGATTCCTTCACTTCCTCATAAATACTGCGCGCCAGACACAACTCAAACTCCCCGGCGCACGCTCTCACCGCCGTACGTTTCATCGCCTGCCTTCCATCGATAATGCATGCCGCTTCCTCGTTGCGATGGTTTATAACGCAGCTCAACTCTACGCGGTGCACTTGCATGGTGCGCGTGTGAAAGTTATAGCCCATCTCTTAAATAAAGTTTGGTCTCACTTTATGTGGATGTACACTGAGGAACCGGCTCAGATCATCGTTACTGATCTTAAAGGTGCATTGAAAATGTTTGATACTCCGACTGATGCTCCTGCTGTTGTGGAGTGACTCATGCAGCCAGCTATGGCTGCAGGATTTGGTGGTACATGTTGTTTGTCGTTTATTGTGAAAATTCGGTCACAGTTCCTATGATCACAGTTTCATTGCTTTTATGGCTTTATTTTGGTGATTTAGAAAAGGTTTTTGTGTAGGCCATGTTTGTTTGTTGTAGTACGGAGTTAGACTGATGGCCTTAATCTAAGTTGTCTTGTGGTTGTTGTTGTTTGACTTGCATCCCACTGGGATTTTTGTACACAGCGTTGGTGTACGGTGCTTTTTCTGCAATATTTTGCTGTCTTTTCTTGGAATTTCTGTTTGCACATAGTCACTTTAAGATGATTTCTTGTTCATGTTTTTTGTTTTTTGTTTGTTGCGGTTGCACCCGATTCAAGAGCCGAATGGCTCACAGGGCTATACCTAATAAATGCACTTGAAACTTCAACTTGAACTTGCCGGCATTGGCCGTGAGTGGGCATCGCACTCGGGTCGTGGGGTTCGTAGCGCAGAGGGCTCACCGCGACAGGATAGAATTCACTGGACAGAGCCTTTAAAAATGCAGGAGGAATATTTTTTGAAGGACACTCTTCGGGCAAGACTCACGACCCCCCCCCCCTGCACGGCGGCTGTCCTCCAGCGATCGCCGTGGGTGTGCGTCGTCACGTCTACACGTCACGTCTACACGGCACGTCTACACGTCACGTCTACACGTCACGTCTGCACGTCTACACGTCTACACGGCACGTCTACACGTCTACACGTCTACACGTCTACACGGCACGTCTACACGTCACGTCTGCACGTCTACACGTCTACACGGCACGTCTACACGTCACGTCTGCACGTCTACACGTCACGTCTACACGTCTACACGGCACGTCTACACGTCACGTCTGCACGTCTACACGTCTACACGGCACGTCTACACGGCACGTCTGCACGTCACGTCTACACGTCACACGTGTAGACGTCACGTCTACACGGCACGTCTACACTACACGTCACGTCTACACGGCACGTCCACACGTCACGTCTACACGGCACGTCTACACGTCACGTCTACACGGCACGTCTACACGTCACGTCTCCACGTCACGTCTACACGTCACGTCTACACGGCACCGAGGCGTCAAAACGACACCAACCCCGCCCGCCCGCCCGCCCGCCTCCCAGAAAAATATCACAAAATGTTCCGCATACGATTTAAATCGGAGAATATGTCGTGCATTGAGACTTACCACAGCCACATACAACTGCAGCGCCACTGTCTCCATGTTCATCACATGCACTATGCATGTGAGTGAGTCTGTTAGGGTGTTTCCCTCTATATATATATTTATGGGTTTAATCAAATTCGCCATGGCTTATTTCTCAAGTGAACAATGCGGCAGTGTGTCTCCCTTTCTTGCCCTGCGCCACTGGTGGATATTCCACACTGCTTGAGTAGATTCCAGTCTCCCATAGGACGACGCACGTGGATGGCCCTCTGGTTATTTGCTCATAGTTCAGCGGGCCACTCACTGTGGGTTGGTGAAGGCGGGGAGCATAGACGTCGGAGCAAAAATTTATTTTGTTGCATTGATTTCTGCTGGCAACGCACCAGAGGATGATATTCAGGTCTATTAGCGTGATATATTGTTTAGAGTTCATGAGAGTGCTCTTAAATACACGGGGTTAACATTGTGATATTTTATTTATGTCCGTGTGTGGGTATCCCGATTACAGCAGGTTCATAATACAGCACGTCATGTGGGTAATGGTGATTCTAGAAAGCTATTATCTGTATTTATCCATGGAATGTACTCCTGTTATCCACGTAACAATATATGTGAAATGACTCGAACGACGAACTAGTAGGAGCGTCTTTTATTACAACACGGTAACAACACTCGGTCCAGGCATCGTGCTTGGTCTTGAAGCTCGTGCCTTCCCTCGAACGTTCCCTCCCCTTGTGCTCAGCCCTTTTATATCTTTCGAGCCCCCTTTCTCGAATGTTCTTTCACTGTTTTTTCCTCCTTATCCAATCCCTGCCCTTCTGCTCGAACGGATCCCAATCGTCGCATCTGGGTTCCGCTCTGTTTCCCGCCTATTATCGTTCAAACCTTTTCCTCCAATCGCTTCAAAAGCTCTGCCTCCCGACCAATCACTGTGGTGGCCTATTTCCGCCAATCGGAGACCATGGCCTATATTTTAATAGCCTTCATGCTGCATTGGCTTGGAGTGAGTGCTTCTTAATTTCGGTCATTACATACGGATGAATAAGAACAATTCGTTGAATGTGCTGCCACTTACGTTACTCCTCTTATCCGCACAGTCACGGATACTCGGTTGACGTTTGCTCTTCAGGCTGCCTACTTTCAGACTCCTGTGCGGCAGAGCGCGGATAATCGGTCTCCTCCAGATTCACTTCTCATTAGCTGCACGTATTGCGCATAAGAGAAGAGTCAATGTGTGGATGACAGGGCTTTCAGAGAATTGATATAAGGGTGGTGCAGAGGATAGGATGAGTGAATAGGGGCACAGCCAAGCAGAGTTGGTATTGTGGTATTCTCTCCACAGGTTCTTTCTTGGAATGTTCTCAGCATATACAGACGGACAATCAGTGCCAAACAAGAAGCTCAAGAAAAAGCTGTGGAGATTTAAATACATGTCAAATACCTTCAAATTATCTTTTTTGTTGTTAGATTACCAGTCAGGAGGTGTAAATTCTGAATATGATTAGTTAATTAATATTCTCAAAGTAAATACCATCCACTCTGCGTAAGGGCACGGCTGTTGTGAACAACAGCACACGTGGACGAACGTCCCGGCCGAGACATTCGCCTGCGTGCCCTCGCTCCTCTGCGCCGATGGTTCCTACACGTCACGTGGCTCCATGTTACGCGCACAGCCGCGCTCAAACCGCTTCGAACCACCTTGCCTGCACTCACCACGGCTGGCGTGACACTGAAAGCAGCTCAGAAACCGTGCTGAAATAATTTCAGCCAGTACAGCTACAATACAGTTGCATTTCGATTTGAGAAGATGTTTTCATCATTTAGCCATTTAATATATATACTGAGTATATATATAAAGTGTTTAAAGGACATGTGTTCCTGAAGAAGCTTCCAGAACGTTTACTGCAACGTCAAAAATTGTAATCAAGAAACACGAGGGTGCGGCCAGAAAACGGGTGAGCTACGCAGCACAACCTGCGCAGTAGTAAATGGGGAGTGCATTTCATTTTGTGTAAGCTCAGCACATATCGACACATTTCGAAACTTATCTCCACTTGCCTTCTGAAAGAAAGACGAGTATCCACGACGTCAACACAATTACAAGTGTCGGGGCCCCTGCTGTCACGTCGGCTTTGATGCAAAACACGCTTCCCAGCAAGCGAGACTGTCAGACGACTCTGGCTTTCATCTCCACTTGCGGAATTCGTGCATTGCACTCGGTTTCATAGTCGCAGCGATGACAGGAGGGAGCTCAGCCGTGCCAACAAAATCCTGGCTGTAGGGAGGTTCCCCCCCCCCGCCAGCACGTAGACCATTGTACGCTGCCGCCATTTTGTACCCACCTGCGCCATCTTGGCAGGCCGCAGGTCTAAGTAAGAAACTAATAACACAAAATTAAACTCCGTGTAGGCACATCGAGAAAACAGAATGCAACAAAGTGTTGCAAACAAACATGGCTGGCCTCAGTAGAAATAGTGTCACGATTACTTCCACGAATTATGAACGTAATTACACGTGCAACACATGATAATGGTGCCTCAGATTATGGAGACAAAATAAGACTCGGATGTTGGTGCTACCGTGATCGCAGCGCACATGTCATACACCCCTAGAGCTGGTCCTAAAAACAACATTATTTTTGCATGTGTAAAATACCGATCCAGCACTGCAAGATCGTGAGAGGTGGCGGCAACGTGGGGAGCTCTTCCTCCAGAAGTGGATTGACTTCAGAGACTTCATACAAAACCAGTCAAATTGATCCATGGGCTGCCTAAAATATGGAGACAAAACGTATCGGGCGAGGTATCTCCCCTTGTCACTTCCCGACAAGGTCCTTACTTGTGGCATCATCCCCGCTATTGTGTTTGGAACGTAAAATTATTATCGCTAATTATATACTTCTGATGACAAACACTTGTTGTCAGAAAGCATCACAGAATGCAAACAGGTAAATGATCCCAATGGCACAGAGTGAACACCATTGACTTTCGAGCCATGAAGAGAGAAGGATGATGATGGCGGCACCAACAATGCCAAGGTACTGGGGCCTTGCCCACGATAGGGCCACCAAAACCAAGCGGCTGTGGCTTTGCGAGTTTGTTTAAAGCGGCAGCTGCACCGTGATCCATCATTCTTCTACATCACGGGAGCGTTCGGTTGTGTGGTAGGACATTTATTTTGGGAACAAGCCGTTAAGACGCACGATACGTATTACTCACTGTGAGTTAAGTCGCTTAACTTTAGCACAAAATAGAATTTGCGTAAAAGGCACGGCATAGGATGTTTAGTATCTATAAGGAGCCTGAGGCACACTCAATTATATCTACATCAAACAAATGCATGCATTTAATTTAACTTGTATTAATAGCTGAAGACAAAATGTCTTATTATTCTAAAGTGTTATGACAAGCGTCCACAGTGTGTGATGTGCTAAATTATGTATCTCTGTGCAGGAACAATGTATTTGTATGGCAATCGTTTTTATTTTAGGAGCAACCTGCTAAGGCAGTGTTCCTCATCTCCAGTCTTAGAGACCCACAGCGTACAACTTTCCGTTGTTACCAACTATCATGTGCGTGCAGTGTGTGTGTGTGAAGTGACACCTGAGTAGATAAGATTGGTAATCATGGTAAGGCAGACTGTGGGTGGGTGGCACGAACTGCACGGTTGGCTACGTATGGTGCGAAAGAAGTTCAAGACATACATGGAGCAACGGCTGGCAAGATTCAGAAAGTGTGTACGTATGTATGTTCAACTTCTATCGTACCGTGCGTAGCCAACCGTGCTAATCGGAGGTGCGGAAGAAGCTGCAATTGCAGTTACTTAATCACGGAATTTAAACACGGGATGGGTAAACGAATTTAACCTCCACGCTGGTGAACGTCATAAACCGCTGTCGAGTAAAACATTTTGTCTCGTTCCACGTGGTGGGTGCTTCCTCAGTAATTGAATGAAGAAGCTCCCAGCAAGTTGAACTGGAGAGGAAATGCCACGCGTTGCTGGAGGGCATGGCAGTGTCGGAACTTGCGAGCCGTACAAAATGACAGCCCCAAAGCACGTTAGGCCGTCGCCTTTCACATTCCTATCGTATGACATATTACGGCATTCACTAACAAATTATTACAATTTATATCTAACTTATCAATTCCACAATTAACCCTGCAATGTAACATGTGACTTTACATAACTATGTTCATAATTTCAAAACAGCATTTTATGGCTTGTTTTTTTTTAGATCTTGGATGACAGAGTCAATTTCCGCCGAGTCGAATGCTTGTTCATAGTCTAAAAAGAGTCAGCATAATAGCATTTGATATTCATTCATCTTTTCCAGAGTCTGATTGATGGTTTGTACGTGTTCAGTTTGCAAGATTGAGATGGACTGTTGCATTACGGGACCATGAGGGATGCTGACGACTTGGGGAGTCCTTCATCCAACAGTTTATTAAATACGGCTCGTGGTGCCGGCGATGATGATGATGACTGCTAAATGTGTTGCATTAATACCTTCTCTGCATTGTTAATATCTTGTGTGCTGCTGTGTTTCATATATTATCTCACGTTTGCTAT
The DNA here is from genome assembly GCF_015708825.2 of Lethenteron reissneri. NCBI lineage: Eukaryota > Metazoa > Chordata > Hyperoartia > Petromyzontiformes > Petromyzontidae > Lethenteron > Lethenteron reissneri. Next base: position 971,818 of record NC_083804.1, read on the forward strand.
ATTCAGTTCATGATCCACGTCTCATTGAACGAGACACTTTTATTCTCGATAAGCTCCCAGCTCTGGCGTTCCTTCCTAAGACGGCGGCGAAGCTGATGGCCACAGCACCCTCAACGCGCCCCATCTCCTGGGATCTCCCCAGCTCAGCGGCATTGAGCCAGGATAGTGCAGCAAAATAATTCGTTGTACTGTACTGTGCTTCCATGCTTTCCCACATTGCTTTCCTTACAACGAGGAGGGTTAGCGTTGCTCCGTCGCCTTCTCGACGGCACCCGTTGTGTTTCCGCGCGTAAGGGGGTTAGCTCAGGGTGGAGGCACCTTCTTCCGCTCACCACTGCCCAATGCCTGCCCATACCGGAGCTATGAGCAGTGCCATCGAGCAACTCTTAATGCCCTGAATGGGCTACCGGACTCAATGTACATTTGTAACTCTTTGTCTGTTGCTCTTCAAATGCCATGCGAGAAAAGTGAAATGAGGTGGATTCTTTTTTTTACTATTCAAACGCCTTTAGAGTTTACTTTGCCTTTAATGGACATTGGATGGAAAATTCTAACATTTTCCAATTCGCCAACGTTATTTTAGCAACACCATGGTGAACACCTGAATGTCTGTCCTATGTTTCATGATAACATTCTTCACTTACAATTGTCTGATAAAACGCAACTCGGCCAACAATTACAGTGTTACATTGGGAAATTCAACTTACACTTCTTGTTATTAATAATGCTAAACGTGTTTAAATTCAAAACAAAATGTGCAGCGCAGACATCATAACCGCAAAGAAATGCACATTATAATTATCTGGCCTGACATGAAACCTCATTTAAAAGGTCACAGTCTCCGCTGAAATGAAATCTAATCGAACAATCGATCTCCAAGCTTGCACGGGAGAGTCAGGGCCTCCATTCAACTTCTCTTCTTGGGCTTTGTTTATTTTTGTATTTTAGCCTTCCCTGAATTTGGTGAGTGCACGACACAGCCACTTGATCTAACAGTGTGGAAAAGAGATCAGAACTGGGCGAGTCAGGATGCTCAGTTGTTGCCACACGAGTAGCCCATTGAGACAAGAAAAGCACCTTAATTATTTGGATAATTTGGCTCTCATTCCACAACCTTTTGGCAGAATGATAGCTGTTTTTACACAAAGTCTGAAAATAATAATTCCACATTGTGTAACTCACGTGTGGCTAATACCACGTGACATGCATCCATTCCGTAGCTTCTATGGCCATAACTGTGGACCGGTCAAACCTGGGCAGGGTCAGGGCCAATGGTGCAGAGTTTATGAAGGTGTGGAATTGTGTCGGTCACGATGTTGGTGCTTGGCTTGTGCAGGGGATGCTGAAAGGGCATGGGCAGCCCGTATCGTGCTACACGGCACTGTGATGGCTCACACTGGAATTCTGCCAAAGTGTAAAAACGAATTCTACAGGAATTGAGCCCCCCAGTCTCGTCTTCAATGGAGACCTGGGTTAATAATAAGGCAGGATTGGATATAGAAAATCAATTACACGATAATGTAAAATGTACAATATCACAACAACAACAAAACGTCCTCAAATTATTCGCAAATAAAATAAACCAAGAATAAAAGTGGCAGATTAAGACAAATAATGAAAATATAGAGACTGATCAAATCGTTGGTACTACATTTTCAAGAAATTAATCGAGTTTAGCAGAGAAGACTAAGAGTCCATGGGCCCAGACCAAATATTGTATTTGTTGGTGCCACCCAAGATGGCATCTTTAAAGAGTCAATAAAAGTGAATTGTGTAGTACCCTTAGTTGATAAGTAGGCCATCATATACTGTTTGATTCTTTCGGTTAAGTCACGTAGATAGAAAATGAATAGATGACGACGTAATTAATGAGGAGAACTGCTCTGTTTGTCTCACCTGATGACGGTTGCTTGTGTTGCGATAGAAACGTCATGATCTTCTAGATTTTAAGTTTTCGTGATTGCAAGGATCCATACTCTTTGGTTCTTTCGGTAAAGTCACGTAGGTGAAAATAAAATTAAAATAAAAAATAACTAAATCACGACGTTTCGGAGGCAACACAAGCTTCCGTCATCAGGTGGGACAACCACAGCATTTTTTTTTACTGTAGTGGGCATCAAAACATTTTTTTACTGTAGTGGGCATCAAAACATTTTTTTGCTGTGGTTGTCTCACCTGATGACGAAAGCTTGTGTTGCCTCCGAAACGTCGTGATTTAGTTATTTTTTATTTTATTTTCACATACGTGACTTTACCGAAATAACCAATGAGTATGGATTCCTGCAGTCACGAAAGCTTCAAATCAAGATTCGGCCATCATATAATCTACTTTTATTAGCCATTAACATTACTAAATAGCTGCCACTTGTAGTGGTACACGGTTCCGCTCTGGCCCATTGACCATGAGAGGCTGCAGTGGTAACGCGCCCCTTGTATGAGACTACGGTACAGAATTTAAATGACTGCTTTATTGGGAGAGAAAAAAACTTACAGCAGCCTACACTTTGCCTTTGGCAGCAAAGGGCAACCACCACTATGGAAATTGGACCCTGCTCACGCAGAGCTCAGTCCAATTTTTTGTTATAAAAAAAAAAACCTGGCTAGCCAATATTCCCCTTGCAAAAAAAAACAAAGAAAATTATTACCCAGAATCAATCTTAGCCCAGTGCAGGGAGTGTTACGATTTTAATGCGTGCTCTACGCGTGTTACTGTGCAACAATGGACTGCGGAAAATGGGCGTGAGGATGTGATTACATTTGCCCCACACTAAACCTACTTTGATTCAGCGAAGGATCTTTTTGTTACGACCCAATTTTCATATATTGTTAATAGAATCAAGCCTCGACTTTTTCAGTATTTATCCATGTAATAAAAAAAAAATCCCAATAGGTGTCTCCTGTGGAGAAATCTGTAAATTCCACCCCGCTGGGTCAGTATCACGAACAGAGTTGAGCAACGTTCCGTCCCCATTTGAAGAGGAAGAGCGTGACGTTGAAGGGTAAAAGTGCAGCTCTGCAACTGCCCGCTCACGCCACTGCTGGCAGAAACAAACCCTCTCCTCCAGGGAGTTCCAGAGAGCCCTCCCTGATGGTATTTTTGTTCCCTATTCTTCAACGACGTCCAAGACATCTTAGAAGAGGTGGGATTAACCCACACTTTACCCCACGACCACACGCGATCTGCTGATCGACAAACTGCGGTGAGTCCATGTTGTCTGTTGAGTCGACAGAGGCAGGGGGCATTTTCGGAAACTTTTCCCCACTGGTCGACCTGCTGCGCCAGGAGACCTCTGCGTTGCACGCCCGTTGCGTTGACCACCAGGGCACAGCCGCATCCCCGACCGAGCACGGAAAAACCCCAAATGGAATGTTCGCCTGAGCCCTCGCCGCCTCGCCGTGCCGTGCGGCCTTGCAGGATACCGGTGCGGGCCACCCCCTACCCCACGTGCCGGCCAGTCACCCCCTGGCAAACATCGCGCCAATTGTTGCGGCAGCAGCGACAGAGCCAAGTTAACGCACTCGCCGTCACCAACGCAGCCAAATTAACTGCGCCGGATGCTCTTTCTGTTGCCACTACACGGGGCTGCAGAGTTTCCCTGCCAACTGATATGAATCAAAGGTCCACAGAGTCTCACAACGCCACACGCGAGTAATTGGGCAGCGCCCGTATCCAGGGCTGCCCAGAGGTTCTGGGAGGCCCGGGGCAAATTTCCATCTGAGGCTCCGCTTATTCCACTGTCCACAGTCTTGCGGCGGGGCCCTCTTTAGTGTGATGCCCTGGACAACTTTCCAGGCCCAAACCTCTGAGCGGCCCTGCCGGTCTCCATTTGTGAACCTGAGCCAACATTAAAATGTTGAGTGGCAGGGACCAGTCTGTCCATTGACTTAATTTGAAGGGGCGTGATGCTCATTAATTTACGTTTGATTGTGGGAGATGATAAGTTGTGTCTGCCTCTGGCCAGGATAAAAAAAATTGTAACGTTAAATGATTACTGTTAATGTTTCCATGGTCTTCTCTCACTGATCCCTCCTTTGATGTTGACGATTCAATCTACCAAATTGACTGCTTAATCTCATCCAAGCTGTGTTCAACCACAACACTGCAGGTCAAAACAACCCACTCACCCAAGTACCCAACCATCCACTCACTGACTCACTCACTCAAACACCCACACACCTACTCACTCACCCACCCACTCACTCACCCACCCACCCACTTGCTCACCCACCACCTCACGCCACTAAGATCAAAACACGTCTCTATCTGCTTCTCCCTTGCACTACTCCACTTTGGACTTCTCTCCCATTATATTTTCCTAATTTACTACAATATCCTTGCTTATGTCAAGAAACCTATCAACTCTTATCTATTAGTGCTGTTTGTTGCTGACCGCTTGCCATGTTGGGCCTTTGCTGCTCAGCAACCGTGATATTTTCACAATTTAAATGGCGTTCTCTAACCGAGCCTTTGCACGCTCGTTTACAAGGCCATTCCGATTTCTACTCATTTGGATCTTGGTATTAATGTGCAGTGGCTCAATTCATCTTCATAGAAGCTCATTAACAGGAACGGCCCGCTCGGATTATTGAGCATCTTTGTAAAGGATGATCCATTAAGCTGCCCACATCCTGGTCATGATGGAAGAGCTCTGCGCCGACAGACAGTAAGAGTGCATTGCATGCAATCCAACGAGATGCAGTCCACTTGGGTTACCAATTGTGAACAAACAGCCCTCGTTAAGGACAATTAAGGTGCCTGGAAACGACACGAGGGCTTCTGAGAGTGATATTCTGGACACCTCTTTCATCAACTGAATGACAAATCGGAAGCGAGTGTGTCGTCATCACGATGCTAGAGGCTTTGATATAATAAATAATGTGACAATTACATTTGAGTAATATGTCAAGAGGCGGCTGGTGTGCCCGGAGGCTTCTTATGAATACGAGGAACAATCGTACGGGTAACGCTGCTTCAGGGCAGCCAATAGCTCAGGAAACACGAGAGTTAGAGGCACCAGATTGACTGTCAAGCGGGCCTGAGCAAGACGAGGTGGAGACTAGCAATAGAACTGGCAGCCACAGCAGGGGGCACAGACAACGGCCTCGACTCTGAGGCCTGTTGCAGCTCAACGCGACATCTGTTGTCGCACATACGAAGGGCGGCACGGCGCGCGTAGGCCGCCTTTGTCTTCCCAGTGACGATGTTTACACATCGCAGCAGGTATTCATTTGTGGCCGAGTCGACTTAGTGGAGGCCCAGAACCGGTTCAGATAATCGTCACTGGGTGTTGGCTGTGTGTAGTGCGAATCGAACTGGGGGGGTCGCTGGGTCCACACAGAGACGCACCCACGCCACTGAGCTCACAATGCGTGCGGCGCAGCAAGAGGTGCAGAAACTGGTCAAGTCACAAGTCAAAGGTCTTGTGTTCAAATGGACATTGAGGCAGTGTCCGTCTCCTGCTAACAGCCCCGAGCCGGTGGTAGAAATTCCACATTCCTATGGCTGGGCAAGTCTATCCAGAGAATATCCACCGATCTCTTTCCCACGAGCACCGTTTATGATTGTATTGACCACAGAGATGGGCCGGGTCAACCCGCGACCAGGATGTGAACTCACGAAACACTTGTGATTGCGAGCCGCTCGCTCGAGCGCTGGGCCATCTGGCCAGATGCAACCACTGGTGACGCTGAGACGTGTCAGTGGTCATGGCTGGACACGTGGCAAGACATCAGCGAGAGATGTGAATGAAGAGGTGATAAACCAGACTGGTTAGAGTTAAGCCGTTTAGAAGAGAATAATTATGCAAAATAATCTCTGGTGTGGATAACAAATCACTTGAATCAGAATCCGTTCTGTGATATCACCTTCCACAGACCATTCTCGACCACGGTGTGGATGCATTGCTCTGCGCTAATTCTGTATGGACACTTCTTTTTGTGACGATGTCCCTTCTTCTTAATCTCACCACTCTAACGAAGGAGCATTGCCAACACCGTGGCCTGCCATGTATGCGTTGCTCTTCAGGGACAGCGTTATTGACGAACGTGTTGAATGATCGCTACGTGTCCGTATGTCCGGTGTGCTGCCCTGCCACGCACGACATTAGACGGTTCACAGGCGCCAGCTCCTCCCGCACTTGCCGATCGCCGTGGGCTACACCCGAGACGACGCCTCCGAGAGCCATCACTCCCACGGCTGCGGCTAAAACAACAGGAGGCGTGATCCCACTCCCTCCCCACACATCCGGCCCCCCGCACTCCCCCCGCTGCCCCCCCCCCTCGTCTCCTCCTCCCCCCTCCCCTTCTCGGCTTCTCAATGAAAATGTGAACGGAGGCAACGATGATGCCGCGGCTGCTGCTGATGGCGGTGTTGCCACGGCAACGTTATTTCCACGGCAACCGTCGCCGTGGAAACTCGCGCATGCTTACTGGAGGCAGGCAGCGCTGTGAGTTTTTTTTGTGCCACTTTTAAAGAAACGTCAAATTTGCATGCAGACAGAAGGCGACAGGCTGAGGTCCTGGCGAGGTGCGGGCTGCGCTCGAATTTGGGGGCTGATATAAATGGGTAACTTTTGTTTTAATAATAACCGACAAAATGTACCCCAGTTTATAGCTGTGAAGAGGAGATAGACACATCTGACTTGAGCGAATATTTAATTCAAACCCCTTTTGTCACGTGATTATGTCGCAATGCTAGAGCCCTCTGGGAAATCATGACAACGTGAAGTTTCCGTTGCTAATTATACGAAGAGGTCATGTGCGGCTGTGGGTATGTGGTGAGCTCCGTGGGGAACGAGTGAACGCCACCGCCACCACCTCTCTCCCTTGCAGGCTCACTGCGTCCCAGACTTCGGGCGGGACTGCCATGCCACCAGGGAATGTCGCTTGCAATCCGCGTGTCTAGCAACCTGTCTACGGTCACCTCCTCCAACACGGCCTGGGTCGAAGTGGAAGGGCGAGTTCGTTTCTTGTGAACGCGCTTCCACCAGCAGGGGCGAGAGCAAGGCAATTGCAGGACTGCACCTCTATCGTTCAACTCCTACACGCTGTATACAGCAACGTGCAATGTAAAATATCCCACCTGAACAAAAAATGTCGCCCATGTAATTGGTGAATTTGCGCAAGTGTTTGACTTGTTCTATAGATGTTCACAGAATCAGACATTTTCACACAGCAATGTATCTTAACCTCGCACGAGTGTGTTACTTCTAAAGCACAGGAGAGTATGTTTACATGTTTACATGTTTAAAGCAGTCTGCGCTTTTGTTTGTGTCCAGTAACCTACGTGTGCTTATAATTGCGTTTCCATATCCGACCATTTCACATCTAAGCCGACGCCTCGCTCCCCAGCGCGTCGGGTCTGTGACGAGCTACCCTCCTGTTTTGAAAATTAAACGGTTATTGCAGATCACATTAACGGGCAGCAATGAATAAATACATTAATCTTACACATTTTTCGTTACAAGCCTTGCCTTGAGAAACGTTTGTGAACTGAATCCCACAGCACCGTCTGATACCTTTTGTGAAAATACATTTGCGTTTTTTTGGAATCAGACCATTTGTCCCCAGTTTCCGTGTTCAGCCGATGAAGCTATCAAACGTTGCATCGGTATCCTGCTGTAAGAGTCGATTTCGAAACACGCAGGTGGCTGCGTGCGTGCATTCTGCTTTACCACAACCAGCACGGGCGTGTAATCGCTGATGATTGCAGGCCCTAATGAATGTATAATGGAGGGGTTCGTATTTATACGATGAGCATCGCCGTACGACGGCGATTGCCGCTGCTCACAGCAGCCGACGCTGGAATGAGTGATGGTGGAGGAGAGACGAGTGTTCACTACTACACTCAATTCCTCGAAACGATCCACCTTTACGAGTTCGCCATTTATCTCAAACGTGAGTTCTTGTTAAAATGACCATTGGGAGGGTGATCATCTCCTCTTGAAAGCCCCAAGCAATTTGAGGAAATTCAACATTTCTATAGCAGGTTCAGTTTATCCATCGTACAAACTCTTTTGTCTCAACACAATGTGGTCTCTATTTTATAGACCCTGGAGGGATGATGGGCCGATTCAATCCCCACAGCTGGGATGTGAACTCGCAACCTTCCGATTGCGAGCCGCTCGCTCTACCGCCGAGCCACCAGACCGGATATTTGTCCCCGTTGCAATATGAATCCCGTCGCCACACACCGTACACGCCGAGTGATTGCTCAACGTGTCTCACGTGACAAATATGCCCCATGCAATTAATTGTATAAATCATCTGTATGCGACGTGGGTCACACACGTGCTCCCACGCGGCCTCTACTGTAATTTGTATTAAACACGACGTCGACCACGTGGTTTAGTCATCATCGGGAACATGCAGCGTGCTGAGACTTCATTTGTATTTCAAACGGAGGGAAACTGGGTGACCTCAAGGATGACGTCCCTTGGTGGGTGGTGAGAGATGGAGAGTGGACATCCTTGCCTCGAGAAGGTTGCTTGCACGTGGGAAGTTGAGTATTTGACTAATTTGGCTGTGTAAGGTTCACCTCTTGCGTGTAAATGTACACGCATTTTACTCGTAAAGAACAATTAAATACATTCACATTACTATTATTAACATTGCAGTGTAGTCCAAATGAGGACATATTGTGCCAAATGGCGACGCAAGGTACATGGCATCATATTTTTATGTATTGGAAATTTAATTTCACTCAGCGTTGCTGTGACTAGAAAACAAATAAATAAACACGCATGGAAAATATTTATCCAACATAACCACTCGCAGGCCACCAATTCATTCACCAGGTCTAGATGTGATCTTCCCTAGGATTGTGTTCCACTTTCACAAATTCTGAGAATTCTGTTCTTCCCCCCCCCGCTCGCCCCTGCTGTTCATTACCCCCGGCCGCACGCTCCCTAAGTGCAACCTCAGTCTCGAGCCCACGCCTTTCACTTCACACCTCGCATCTCCAAGACCTCTCATTGCCACGTGCGTAACGCTCCCCAAACCCACAATTTCCTCTGCTCTTCTCCGAATGAAACCCTCTATTGTGACATCCCATTTTCCTCCCCCTCCCAACATCCTTCATCGGCAGGCGGCAGGAACCCTGGTATGATGATGATGATGCCTGTAAGAGAAACTACGTGTTTCCAATCCTCAAGTGCCTTTGCAGGAGCCCAATCCATCTGGACACCCACTGCGAAACTGGATTCGCATCAAGACTCCTGTTTAGCAAAAGTCCTACGTGAAACGTCATCAACAATGCAAAAAAATGGAACAGAAACTGAAAAGGATGTAAAGAAGCATTGAGAAATGACAGTGGACAGATGAACGCACGACACGCAGCGGGTTGATTACACCACGAAGACCGTTACGAGAAGTGGGGGCCTTGGGCAGAACGCGTCGCAGGAAGAGACAATGTCCTTTGGTCAAGAAAAGTGACGGAGCGACAGCCATGGAGATGGAATGCATTTGGGGGGATGCTCGCTGGGGAGATGGAGCGGTGACATCGGCTTCGCGTGTCGGTGCTCGGCGGATTGTTGCGATTGAGGATGGGTGAGAGACGGGAAGCCTTCGCCCGTTAATGGGAGACGAGCTCTGTCTCCCCGCCTGTCTGAAACGTTGGGACGCAACAATAACTATCGTCGCGATGATCAAATAATAATTAAACTTTAGGGTAAAGTTGTGCTGCTATTCGGGACTAACTCGACATAAAACCGGCCACATTAATTAAAGGAGTTGCCCAAAATGGACTCGGAGCAAACATGCCAATGCAGTTTGCCCTGACAGACACCCGTCGGCTTCCATGCTGCACATGCGATTCGTCCGGGAACAAACGAACGTTGAAATCCGTGGTATGATCCTCGCGTGTGCGTGATTGCCGTTCACGTGCTCGCCATTGACTAATCAAACGCACGGAAAGAGTCACGCGGCCTAGCTACGCGTGTACACAACGAGAGTCGTTTGGCTTGTCCCTGGTTGAATCCTTGAGCTGTTGACTCGAGGTCTGCCGCTGTCCACGGGCGATGACCGCCCCTCGTCCCGTGACGATGGAGTTGACGCGCAGGCACCGGGCTGCCAGCGACGGACATCTCGCCACGATCATCGCGAACCGGTATCACGTTGAGATGGAAGACAACATGTGATCAGCTGAAGCTTCGAGCCAATGGTCGTTTCTGAGAGGCCCTTTAGCTTCAAATGAGGGTCAGTTGTCCAAAACGTGAGCTCATTGCGTGTGTTTTATCTTCGGTCGTGGCTGTTTTCAAGCATGGTGGTAATCGGTGCTTTGTGGCACGTTCATGCCTCACATTATACTGTTCCAAGGTTCGTGAACGTTTGTTAAAATTGGAATAAGGTGTCACAAATAACCACGAATGTCTATTTGCATTGTGAATGTTCTGCACAACGACTCTGGCTTGATGTCCCATCACCCGAATTCACTTACGAGAATGGACGTACAATTGCACTTTCTCTGTCGACGTATTTATTCCATCAGCTTGCGCTCAATTCCGTCCCGCTACCTGTCCACGGACACGTGCCGTTGTCATGTCGGTGTGAATTGCCACGAGTTTGAAAATCAACGAGATGATACAACGGGAAGGGAAAAAAACCCCACACTGGAATCTGACGAGAGAGCAGACACCTCCAGCATCCCACTCCCTGTGTGTCTCGGTATTAGCTTAATTTGTTTTATTTAAACACCATTAAAACTTCAACTTGTCAATAATTGGCACTCAAGAACTGCCTCAGCTGCAGATTAACTGCACGGAATTTTGTTTTGCTCATCCCAGAACCGACGCAGCCTTCTGGGTGTGGATATCTCTTTCAGCAACATTGGTTTAACACAACACAACTCTGTGCCGGTTTGACAGCCAGGGTCTCATCAGCAGTCAGCTTTGCTTAAACCAATGCTGGTAAACTGACAGATGTTTACAGGCAAGGAGCATTCCTGTTAGATGTAGATATCAGGCAATTTAGCCGCCTTGATTAGACAATGAATGTTTGCTCGTGTTGATCCGGTGTTTGATTCATTGCTGGACTTTATTTTATTTGTTTTACTTATGTCGCCTTGGCGACCCTGGTTACTTTTGCAAACGGGACTCATCCTGGACTCTGATTTCTCATCTGGTCACATCAACTTAAAAGTGGAACTTGAATGCTGCCAAAAACATGAGCTAAACAAATTTTAACTTTGTTTGTGGGAAGAGGCGGAATGTCTGCTTGTTTATTTATTTCGTTACTCTGCCTCCACAACGACGGTCAGTTATTGTACGTGTTGTCTACGTTTTAACGAGGCTTTTATACATTCGTCATGGGAAGGGCCAGGTAAGATCGCCCACGTCAACTCACGGAGAAAGCCATGCGATCCGGAGCGAGTGCAGACAAAGGGTTAACTTAAAGTAAACAGAATTCTAGCGAGAATTGGGTGCAGAAGATGCAAACCCAGCGGGGTCAAGATTCAGCCTCAATTTAGCGCACGCGACCAGGCAGGGCATGTGTCCCGAGTCTTGCATTAAGCTCCATTTAGACAGAACCAGAGCAATCCGTCTGGCTTTTTAAATGCCTTGCGCGCCAGGTGCGTCCCAATCGGCGAGTGCAATCTACGCGCTGGCACCACGGCGCGTCCGTCCGCACAGGACGCGCCGTGTCCACAGCACGCACAGGGACAGGCGGGCGACAGGACGGAGACGGTTGCATCACTGTCACTCTGCGTGGAGGCTTCATCTTAGTTGCAGCCGAGGTTTCAGTAATGCGCTAATTGATGTAAAAAACAAAATCTTCGCGTGGTGAGCCATTAGCCTCGTTTCCACCACAGAGACGCGGCGTGGACAAAGCCCGGGGGAGGGGAGGGGAGGGCGGTCGTGCCGCGCAGTAACTGTGGGTCCGCCGCTTCGTGACGGAGCCAGCGGCAGGGTTTTTAGAAGCGAGGGTGCTAAGTGCAGGTGCCACACTTCAATGGGCACAATGGCTCACAGCGGTGAGACGTTTTTAACCGAAAGGGCGATGCCTTCCCCGGAGCGCCAGCTGACCCTGCACCACCACCACCACCAGCAGCATCAGTTTCAGACACCGCCGCAGCCGCCGCCGCAACTGCTGGCCAAGGCGGCCAGCAACGAAATCAGAGTTGCCTCTCACATCAGGAGCGCGTCGCTCAAGACGGAGGAGTCTCAGTGTCCGGCGTCGTGCTTCTAACGCGGACGGCATCGTCAATTCGGAGCACCGCTTCGCACGGCCGAGGAATAACACGCCGAGAAATCAAAGTCGTTCCACAGCCTTGGCCCCAGTGAAAGCGTTTCAGCGGCAGGCACTCGTGCTCGTGCAGCAGAGTAATTGTTGTTGTTGTTTAATACCAAAAGGCCGTTTGACTTGTACTCTGGTGAACAACCAGAGGCCAGGAATAGGGATGCAGGCAGAGGCGTCTAAGGTTGGCACGAGGCCTTCACGAAGCGGCGGAGGGCGGTGATCACGTCGTGGTCGCCCAGCCACCGGCTCGGCGAGCGCGGCCACCTGCGGGCGCCTCCGAGTGGAGTCGAGACGGCGCTCCGTCACGCACGGGGGGGTGCCTCGTCTCACGCGGAGCTCCCGAACCAGGGGAGCAAATTCCACATTGCTATGGTGGGGAGCAGTCTTTACATATATTTTTTTTATAATATAACTGGAACAAAAACGATGCGTGATTGATAGTGATGTCGACGAGTGATCTGGAACATGCAAACCGCGTCTCTCGCCGCTGAGCTGCATCAACGTGAGGACCGCACGTGCATCCATACTCCACGCGAGTGCTGTTTCGTTATTTCTCTACCGTTGTGGCCAGCACAGCCGCAGCGCCGATGACACGGGGACCATGACACGGGGACGGTGACGAGGGGACGATGACACGATGACAAGGAACGCCGCATCCAGCCGCCTTGACCGCGACACCACAGGAAGAGCCCCCCTACCCCTCCTCCTGCCCCCCTCTCCTGCCCCTCGCAGCCTCTCAGCCGCTTCGCCACCACCCCCTTGTTCAGGCCACACTCCACGAGGCAGCGGCGCGATAAGCGAGAATGAGGGAGGCGATTCACTGGGACGTCGCCACTGCGCTCTGCTACTCGGTGGTCACCCCGAGCGGTCGCGGACTCGCTGTCTGGGAGTTGTTGTTGTTTTTGTTGTTGTTGTTGTTTAAGTTCAGAGCAGAGAACGTTGAGCTACTACGCCGCCGAGATGGTAAAAAGCGTCGCGGAGCTGAGCGCCGATCGACTCAGAGAGTCGCCGTGCCCGACGAGGCATCCACAAGGAGGGTACGGCTACTTGAGACATTCATCAGAATCAGGTAAATGTATTTCATGCTGCAGGGGGAATCCGATGAGCTACAAAGCTCTGTTTCACAGATGTCAGTAGGGGCGGTTCAGAACGTGACAACAACAACCACCACAGCAGTGCAAATCAGTAACGGAGTCGCCGGTGAGTAGGAGGAGTAGGAGGAGTAGTAGGAGGAGGAGGAGGTTCAGCGTTGAAGTTGTTGACGTGCCCACAAAGCGGCGGCGTCGCACAGAGAGGCGGCGGCGGCGTCCCTCGATGCCTCGCGGCGCACAGATTCTCATAAACCCCCCGATCTATTACAGACACATTTAAGCCCAGAAATCGATAATCATTTTTTTTGTTAGCGATATGGGATTATCTGAAGAACGCTCACTCCAAGTGAGATTAGATGGGGTGTTTTAACGCATGATAGCAAAAGCCGAGGGCAATCAGAGGCTTCAGTGTGAACATCGTCTGTGGCTACGCGCCCGGTCTTGTTCTCCAAAGGATTGGTTTGTTGAGAGAAGCTGTTCGCGAGACACGCGATAAGAAACTGCCCTAATGCGCTAAATGCATCACAGTAACATCTTGCGACACGCTCTGCAACAACCATTTTAGAGTTTAAAAGGGGGTGGTGGAGAAAGACGCTTTCCCATCTTTAGACGATGTTTTATTTACAGCGCATGCTACGGGCTCGAATACATTTATTCATATCAGCCCGAGCAGTCCCGAATGCAACGTCTGCCTAAGCAAACCACCTACACGTAAACAACAAAGAAACGAACAGCGTTCTAGAAATGAGTAAAATATACCCCGGGAGTCGTGCGAGAGGTAAATGTTGTGTTGGGAGTCGAAACACACACACACGCACACACACACGCACACACGCACGCACACACACACACGCACACAATTTGATGCCCCCCCCCCCCAACGCAAACCGCCAGGAGGCTACAAATCAAAAAGTGTTGATGCAGTGGGCCTCGGAGCCGTACTCACTGTACTGAGCAATCCATGGCAGCAGCTTGGCAGTGCTGGCTCAGGGTTTGAGATGGTCCCGAGTGTTCATGCTGCCCGGCAGTGTTCACCGCATGAGCAGCTGTTACCTAATGGACTCGAGTTCGCTATCGTCTCCACCTCACTCCGCCTCGCCTCCCCGGTGCCCCGCTCCCTGTCATGCGCGCACCCTCTCTCCTCTCTCTCTCCTCTCTCTCTCTTTCTCTCCGTGCTCTCCGCAACGCTCTGCGTTTCTTCTCTCCTCCTCCTCCTGCTGCCTCTCTCTCCCTCACCTCGCTCGCTCTCTCTCTCTCTCACTCGCTCTCTTGTTTCAGCATCGCGTGGAGGGGCGTCGAGGTGTCGAGGCGATGTCCCTGCCCCGGCGGAGCTCGGAGAGGAGACTGGACGCGTCCTCTGGCCGCACGTTTCGTGGTGGTTGTGGGTTTACGTTGTCAATGCTTGCGTCGTTTCGTGCTCCGCGAGGAATCGACTCGGGGGGCGAGCGCAGCAGCTGGAGGACGCGAGTTTTGTTTGGGGGTCATTGGAAGGATGGGGGATATTTGGAGGAGTGCGATTTTTGTGAAATGATTGCGTCGGAGAGCCTCCCGTTCGCCCGTGATGCGTCGCGGTAAGACAACGTTCACCGCCAGAATGTTTTATCTGGGCCATTGTCCGTTTCCATGGCAAACGAATTAAAGACGGATGCTGCCGACATTGGGCTGCGACAGAGACGCGGGCCGGCGGCGACCCACGTGGACCGTCCCCCCACGCGGAGGGCCTCAGCGCCCACGATGGCGACGGCGCTAATGATGATTTACGAGTGAATTCTCTCACGGAGCTCTGTCGAGTGAATTCTCTCACGGAGCTCTGTCGAGTGAATTCTCTCACGGAGATCTGACGAGTGAATTCTCTCACGGAGCCCTGTTGATGAAGTCGCGGCCCGCGAGAGCTGTACTCGCTGGGGAGAGCTCAACGCATGAACCCCGCAGGGTGAGTCAACTGAATTGAGCACCGCTGCTCGCGTCAACCGTGGACACCACCACTGGAGGTGGAAGGAGACGCGGTGAGGGTGGCAATGAGATGCTGTGAGGGTGACAAGGCGACTGGAGTTGGGGTGGGGGGAGACTCGAGCCGACAGAATGAGTCGGTAGTCTGCGGGCTCTTGTTGCTACTGCTACTGCTGCTGGTTAATGACTCCTCACGTTCTCAAGCCATGGATGCGTGTGCAGGATTTCACTATTGCTGGCTGGTTGGAGGACACCCTGTCCGAGAATCCCTTTTGTAGGGGACAGTTTTTTTTTCAGTGAAGGGGGTGGGGGGCCCTGGCTCTACAGATTGTTTTGGGGGGGGGGGGGCAACTGTTTGGGCTCAGGTGCACGCTCCACCGCCACTGGCAGTTGCTTCCTCCACAAGAATGTGGAGTTTCCATCGTGAGCTCACGGCAACCCGTGGACATGGGCGCAGTCTCTGCTCACTTGATGAGGAAGACACTTTGACTCGGGCTCTAATTGTTGACTGGCTGGTAGCCGCAGCCATAGCGAGCGGTATACTTGATGTGGTATCCTGGGTGAGGAAATCATTTTGCAGGTTGCCGACCCCAGCAGACCCGGCTGACACAAAGTCGACTTCGACTTGTCTGGGTGGAGCTCGCCTCGCCTCCCCACCCAGACTCACGCTGGCACTGCCTCTGCCGCGTCATGCCGTGAGTCCAGTTCTCGGCCGCATGTGATGACGCGCGCCCACCTGCCAGGCGGTGTCGGCTGACTCGCTCCTTGCAAGGCGACCATGTCAAGACGTTCGACAGGCCGAGTTGTTACATTTTATCGATAGCGACTCCAGGTCCACAAAATCTGCGACGTGTTCATGGATCTGGCGAGGGCCCTGCGGCTCCCCACATTTTGCCTCACCAGTAGCGAAGCTCGATCTGTTATATAATTAAATAATTATACAATTATATAATTATATAATATATAATTATTCCCGACGAAGAGATATCGGGAGGAGAAGTCCGCAGCGGTGCGAGCCTGGCGGTGATGGAGGCCGTTGCCTGGAGTTGGTCAATCATCAAAATGTCGGAGCACAGAGCTTTGGCGATGGTTCGTGCCGGTTCGGTCGCCCTGCGTGTCTGCGGTCTCCCGCGCCTCCTTACAAATTATCCAGCGTCTTGAGATGCAGTTTGCACAAATGGGGCCACGATATATATATAAAAATAAGACGACATTAGTATTATGGTGGCATCAGAGTTCCTGCGCGCAGATCGACTACCGTAGCAGACACTTCACGTGAAGTTAAAGAACTCCCATGACCCCCACACACGCACAGGGCGTGCCCAATCTCGTGAGATGAGCTCGGAAACTAGGCAGCGTCGTGCGCAGGCATTGCGCGAATATGAGATGCCACTGTGCATAGATACATCACTCATCGTCGGCTGTGTGGGGCAGCAGAGGGCGACGCAATCAATCCCATTGTTGTGCTCTACTACTATCACGCGTATATGCTCCACGTATTCACCGACTTGCACGAACCGGCGTGGTGAAGTATGGTCCTACGGCCCTCACGACCCGCACGGCACGGGGAGGCCCTCATCCAGCAGTGGATCGACACAAATGGCTGCACAGAGTCATCCTGTAGGTAACTGCGTTCCACTGACGACAAAAGCCACACTCAACAGTTGAGCTGGGGAGTCGATCTCCTGCCCCACTTCTGTGTGGACATGACTCCCGACGAGGCAGGGACAACGTCAGACAGCGAACAGCAACACCGCGACTCCACGTGTCGGACTCTAAGGCCCTGTGCAGGTTTTGTCTGCGTCTTCATTTATGCCCTTCATTACGTAAAAAAAACCATAAAAATTCTGCCTATGCATATTTTATCAACATATATAATGTATCACATCCAAAGCACATTTAATGCACTGCATTTAAAAAAAGTCTCAATTCCTTCGGCAGTAAAGGTCGTCAACAGGTTGTAGTAAGGCAGACGGTGACGTGTTTCGCTTTCCTTGGGGCTCATCAGCTAATCTTGCCCATGTAAAGGCTGCCAACGAGGGGCAGCTGTCATCTTCATTATTATGGCAACGAACAGGAGGCCAAGGCTAGAATTGCACCAATGCTGCTTCATTGAGAAGTTGTCTGAAGTGAAACCATAAACTATTTTTTATTTTACCAGGGAAGGCCCACCGAGCTATATAGCTCTTTTTCAGAAGCGACCTGGCCACAAATGATAGCTCAACGCAGTGGCTTATCATCGTTTGGAAATCTATAGCAATCAAATACTCTGAACGCAAGATGTTGATTTTAAATGTGGTTAAAAACCCGGAGGACCTGAAGAAAAATCCACGTGACCATGGGGAGAACATGCAAACTCCACATATACAGGCGTGAGGGTCATGATCGAACCTACGACCTCCTGTATACCGGGCGAGGTAGTTAACATCTCGCCACTGTGAAGGTTGATGGGCCCTGGTAATGGTTATCGGATAGCAACATTTCAGTTTCATACCTGACAATAACGATGAACCTGAATGAATACAGTGCCTTTATTTTAGGCAGACCTGCAAGGCACAGACCCCGACATTAAGTTCGGGAGTTTAAATCAGACGAAAGATATCTCCCAGCACAGCAATTATTTCCCATCATAATGAGCGGTGCCACAACAAGCCGACCTCGTGTTTGTGACAGCAGCAGCAGCAGCTACCGCCACGAGACGTACACGGAACCGGTCATTACAGCCACCACGGCAATTCGCGTCTCACAAATAACGCGCCGTCCTTCCTAATGACGATTCACACATCACACGGGGCGTCTACCGAGCACCCAGTGTGAATTGTCCTTCCTAATGACGATTCACACTGTGTCTGAGTGGATGCCTTCCTGTAAACTATTTTGAAATATGCCTTGAAACTTTCTTGTTCCGGCACACCGGTGTGGTGCTTTGCATTAGCAAATTTGATTTTACAAATGCACTCCATCCTCTGCTCTCGTCGCCCAGTTATATCATAATTCTTTATTCCATTTCGCATCAACGCATGCTCTGGTTACACACGCTTTCGTCTGCGATTCCAGCCGTCTGCCCTTCAATTATTAAGCAATTAGGAAGAATATTTTCAATCGGTGCATATTTCCTGCCACGACAACGACATGATCAATCAACGTGGGCGCTTACAAAAAGCGTGGAAGTAATTCTGAAAGGTGGAGAAGAGCACCACGGGATCACACCGAGCGGCAGAGGAGCGCGTGGCATCCGGGAAGGAATGCAAAGTGGAGACATCGTAAAGTCATCTTGAGTAGCACGCAAAGCGAGGAGGCTTGATATTGGTGATGGGGACGACAGCCTCGCATAGCCATGAAGGGTGGCGACGGCGTGGGGAGGCCCTCATCCAGCGGTTGACAGAACATGGCTGATGTTTTTGAATGTGAAATACAAATTTGCACTTTACAATATAAGTTGTCATTCGTTTAGAATACTACCCGGATAGTCATTACAGAAATATGCATAACGGAATGTAGCCTCAAGCAATGCCAACATTATATAGATTCTCACTCAACCACTTTATAAAATAACCAAGGCAATATTTTTTGTTTCTGCTCACCGTCAATAAACATGCTTGAAATGTATCCACTGCAGTAGATCAGGCTTGCTCATTAAAACGGATGACATGCTACTTTAATTGCTACAAAAGGTCCAACCGCCGAAATTAATTATCTGACCACAAAAGCCAAAACATGACCTTGCTGATGGTAAATATTGTTTGTATGGATCCGAGAGCCTTTGTGAAACCCAGGGCGGGTCTAATGAGGGCACCCGCTGTTACACCACAGTCCCAACCCAGACGCGAACACGGAGGCGACGTCTTTGTTCATTAGTTGGTCCCGAGTCCAGCTGTGGCAATTCTACATTCCTGCGGCAAAAAGCATCGCCTCCTTGGCACAGAGCGAGTGCTACTCTCCGTTGATGCGAGAGGGGGTGAAGGGCCCGAGTTGACCCGTGACCAGGACTCGTGTGTCGGTTCACCGGTGTTCTGCCGCAGTGACATCAGTCCTGATATCGAAGAAGACCAAAAAGACAGACACTGGAACGTCTCCTTGCCTGGTTAAATAAATGGCATTGTAACTAATAGCATTAGAAGCGAGTTCTTGCTGAAATAAACATTTGCAGCGCTGAGCCATCATCCCTCTGGACGGGCGCGAGTCCCTCCATTAGGACAACTGCTGTTGACTTCCCCACAATGCGGTACCTATTTTATCGACCTCGGAGGAATGATGGCCCGAATCAATCACCCCCTCCCCTCCTCCCAACCAGGGATGTGAACTCACCAGCCGCTCGCTCTACCGCCGGGAGCACGAGGTGGCTTGCGGGCGAACTCAGCGCCGATTTCACGGCAGGGCTCCCTCCAGTGCCCACGTGGTCCATCTCAGCGCGCGCCGGCCCCTGCCCAGCTCCACAGATGGCGCGCGCCACCCAAGGGCAGCGTGGTGGGCCATTCACCGCAGTGGGAGAGGGGCGAGCGGTCGCTGCAGCTGCAGCAGCTGCCCCCCTACCGAGGCCCGCCGGCCGGTGGTGAGGCGTGGAAGTGGTGCGAGCGTGAGTTTGAGGGTAGGAAGGAGGCCGCGCGTGGCTGTGTGCTGCAGAATAACGCGCGGATTCCAGAAACCCTCCACCTGTGTCCCGACTCCTGCACCCTACCCGCTCGTCAAGGCTCACATTCGAAGTAATTTGTTGATTTTTAATGTGTTATATTCGAGGCTTTTTTTAATCACAGGCGACAATGACTGAACACGGAGTTGCCGTGACGAGAAGTACTCTTCACCAGCAATATCAACAGCCACGTGACGATTCATCCCTCTGGAAACGTGGTGGAAGGACACAATTCGGGATCACCATTCCATTTAGCTCCAATAATAAACTGACAGTCCATTTGTTTGGCCGTAATGTAATCTTCTTCGTCCTCCTTCGTGTGGCTGATGTCGAGGCAGAGTAACAACTGCAATTTCACGGCAGACAACCGCCTCTCTGGCGGGTTATTTGGCCCTGAAGAGGGCCGCTGGAGTGACTTGCGTTGTTGTTGTTGCTCTGGAGACCGGGAGATCGATGATCGATGTTCGGTCGCCGCGCTGGTGGCATGCGTCGTGATTTCTCACTTAACAGAGTGGGCATCGTGAAGGCTGCCGTCATTGCAATTTGAGGAGTGTTCTTCTTTAGCACGGCGTCATGCGGTGTGGTGTGCTGCAAAAAGCTCGTGCATTGTACACATATCATACAACTCACTTGATTCACATGGCCACTTTAGGAAGTAGTTTTCTGATATTCAAATCTCCAAGAGTTCTGAACAGATTTTTTTTTCATCTCATGGCAATGCAACGATAGCGCAATTCCAATACAATTTTTAAACATATATACGTACCAAAAAGTACAAAACATATTCCTATGGGGGTGTAGTGGTGATGGTAGTGGTGGTAACCCCCTGGCTGATGTGAAATCACTGAGTGCCCACGGCAGTCGCCCGCCAACTCCATCAGGACCCTGGCCCAGCGCCTTCCCTGCGGGTGGCGCTGCCGCTGGGTCGCGGGGACCCAGAGGGCTTCGCGTGCCGTCGTGCCTGGCAGCCTGCGCCGTCCAGCCTGGCTCTGCTCGGCGATCAGACTCGTTGTCCTTGATCGCGGGCCGTGCAGCGTGGGGCCCTGGCGTGTCGAGCGCCTGCCTGGCACGATCCGTGCGGTGCGAGATCGCGAAGGAGACCCGACGGGTAGGGGGGCGGAGGGCGCTGGGGCAGCGGGGAGCAGCTCTGATGGCAGCCGTCACCAACAACGGCCGACTCGGCAACATGTGGTGGATCGGGTATCGTCCTCCGCAGACCGAGTCAAATTGGTGTGGTAATGTTGTCATCATGGGCGGGAGCGGATTGTTTGATAGCAAAGGAGCCTGCCGTGGACATGAACGCACCGCGTCAGCGACACCCTCGCCGCCTTGGCACAGCGCGTGGCCTCACTCCGGATATCCTCTTTCAGAGCTCCCCACGCCCCACTCTGAACAACGCTCCCCACCATCACCTGCCGATCTTAGCTCCCATCCCGAGGCCGCTCTCATGTCACCTGCACACCTCTCTTGCTCCCCAGTTTAAATCTGCGATGCAAGCCCAATCACTCGTTCTCCCCTAGCAAACAATTTCATTAATTAATGTAATTAATGCTAATAATCCGTTCACTCTGATATCGCCATTCCGCCGTGTTACGGAGTTGTTCGGCACGATGTCCGACGTTTCGCTCCACGTGATGAAATCTTATAAACACTCGACTTTCGTCACAACGCACCGTGGCCCCGAGACACGCGACCTCTGAGAGAGTGAGGAATTCTGACAAGTTGTAGACTTCAATGCTATTTATTTTAAGATGCAGCTCAGCGAAACGAAGATCCCTAATCTGGAGTAACCATAAAATGCGTGGCGTCTGTGCAAGGCTGGACGTTCAAGATCCCGTGATGTCATGTGCAAGGGTCAGCCATTGTGTGTCGGCGTCATGGTGCGCGTTTTCTACAAGTGAAGAAGATGACCTCCAATTAGTCACTTGATATCACGCAGCGATCTTCGCCCCCCACTCCAACTGCGAAGCCCTGGCAGGATCTTCCTGAAAAGGAGCCATGAGACTCCGCGATGCGTTATTGGATAAACGAGCACGAGCTTAGCAATAAAGCAGTCGCCTTTGTTCATCAGGAGATGAAAATTGAGTTAAATGGAGTTAAATTCACCTGTTAACAGGTGATGGGAGGACTCGGAATTAATCGGAGCGGCCACAGTAGGTTCAGTGTCCACCAGGTATCGTCTATCACAGCCATGAAAACGTTAGTCCTGAAAAACAACGTAACATAGCAGAGAGCTGCCCGGTCGTGCCCAAGGTACCCGGCTCACCCCCCCACCCCTCCAAAGCTCGCGGGTCTCTGGCCCAGCCTCCTTATCGAGGCGGAGAGGCCTCCCTCAATCAATGATTCCGTTATTCAACCCAGCCGCTCCTCAATTACACCACTCCCTGGGGAGGCGCTGCATTGTTTGAGTAATCATCTTGGCTGTGTGTCCGTATATCCGATAAATCGGTTTGTCCCTAATCCCACATTCAGTAACCCCTCCCCAACCAGACATCTCCACATGGGTGTGGGCAAAGATCACAGGACCTACAAACGTTCACATTTGAGAGAAGAGGTGGACACAGAGAGGTGGAAAGAGGTGAGGATAGAAAAAAAGAGAGAGGTGTGGAGAGAGAGGTACAGAGAGGGAGAGAGGTGGTAGTGAGAGAGATAAAAATAGAGCGAGATAGAGAGAGGTGGTAGAGAGGGTGGTGGTAGAGAGAGAGGTGGTAGAGAGAGAGGTGGTAGAGAGAGAGGTGGTAGAGAGAGAGAGGTGGTAGAGAGAAAGAGGTGGTAGAGAGAGAGGTGGTAGAGAGCGATAGAGAGCTAGAGGTAGAGAGAGGTGGTAGAGAGATAGAGAGAGAGAGAGGTGGTAGAGAGATAGAGAGAGCTAGAGGTAGAGAGGGACCACCGAGGCGGGAACGGCTGTCGCCCTGGGCGCTGTCGCTCCGAACGCGAGGATTGCCCCCCCCCCCTGCCCCCCGCCGGCCTCCCCGAGGGGGTGGGGGCTGCACAGAGACTCGAACGCCAATAGAACGTGTCGGCAACACCGCAGTGGATGCGGAACGTTACACTTCATGAAAGGTGAAGGCGCAGGCCTGCAATTGCTTGCGAGTGCCACTGCTGGCGACATGGTCGTGACGAGAGGTGGTTCTCGAAGGTGCTCTTGGCCTACTCTTCCACACTTTTTAAAGTTCCTATATATTTTTTATATAGTCAACACAACAAATACAGGAAATTGCAGCACCAGGATATACAACATCGGAACAACTCTGGCCAGACGTGTTGGAAGCGGTGAGAGTACCCAGACTCTACCTCGCCACACGCCACCTGCCGACCAGTCAACTAGCGACCTCACGCAACAATTGCCGCGCCGGAAGATCGAACCTCCGGACTGTGAGTCCGGTGCACTGACCATTCCATGGCGGCAGCTCCTTCTCTCTCCACCTGACACAGGAGAAGGGCCCAACATACGCCAACGGGAATGTTTGGCGCACAATACAGACGGAGACGTTGGCAACATTTTCACGCAGAAACATTCAGAGGAGAAGCGACATTCCCTCGACCAGTTGGAGAGGTTCTTAGAGAATGTACCGCGATATCGGAGCGATGACTCAATAATGACAAAGTGTTCAACACGAGCGCTTCATTCTCAGTCGAAGGATCAAGAGTTCAAACTGTGCTCAGCCCCGTCTGTCTGGGGGACCATTCAGCAAGTCCCAATGTGTGCGACATCGACATCGTGACTTGGATGGATCTGGCTAATAAATGAAATCACAATACAGCACATTGCACACAATATTGCGACATAGATCATGGGTCAAAAGGAGGCGTCAATATGTGAGTGTGTAGAGCAGGGTCAACATCTTGTGACTGTGACGAGAAGCGGCGGCCACAGGCAGCGGACAAGAGGAAGAAGGTCATGGGTCTGGACAGGGGCAGCGAGTTGGGAACACGAGGGCTATGGGTGAGAGACTTCCAGACTGTGGGGGCAGCAGAGGAGAACGGGTGACCCTCTCACTACTAAAGAGAGACTGGCCCCTGCCAAAGGAATGTGGGATTCACAACACGCTGCCTCAGATCTACGACTATAATAATAGCGGTGACTGGGGAGGCACTTTGCCTTGTTGGAATTGTTTACCGATGTCCGGATACTGATAGAGGGCCCACCATTATCCACGCGTTAATTTCCACACTTGTTTAGAATAAACCCTTCGCTGAGTTCATACAACACCAACTTGGTTGTTATTCTAAAAACATCCACAATCACAGCGAATAGCTTTTACTGGACTGTTCACTACGGGGCCTAATAAAAATTAGTTTTTAAACGTCTCATAAATGAACAGTTTGAAATTGCCGTATTTAGGGACAAATATAAAAAAATATTCATTTTAAAACTAAAATTATAATATGTTTGTGGCACGTTGCATTGTGGGTAAGATAAGTCCATTATCTAAATCAGGGATGGAGAACCTTTTTTCTGGCAAGGGCCATTTGGATATTTATAACATAATTCGCGGGCCATACAAAATTATCAACTTAACAATTAGCCCGTTATATTTGGTCAAACATTTAATTAACTCACCCCTAATGTGATGGCTGTAACTGCTTTTCTTTGGTGAGGCGTGTGATATTAGCTGGTATTGATGATGTTGCTGCTACTCGCAACTGCTTTTCCAGGTTTGCTCCGAGATTGATTGAATTTCGAGTCCCGCCTGCGGTTGCCTTGGCAGGGCCACCAAATGATTTCGCGAGCCTTATACGGCCCGCGGGTCGGACGTTCCCCACCCCTGATCTAAATAAGTGACTCACTCTCGGGCCTCAATTATCATTTCAATAGGATCAAAACGGCTTTATTTATTCTTCTGAAGCGGAGGGTAGAGGAATTTACAGGAGCTACAAATAAAGGTGACTGTGATCAGGGGTCGCATTCAAACTAGACTACGCGTGGTGTTAATCGCGGTGGTGAGATGTTTACTACATCGCCTTGTATACAGGAGGTCGTGGGTTCCATTCCGACCCCGACGCCTGCTGTATATTCGGAGTTTGCGTGTTTCTCTCCCCGTGATCGCGTTGATTTTTTCCGGGTCCTTCCGTTTAGAATCAACATCATAAGTTTAGAGTATTTAGCTGCTATACATTTCCACGTAATACGTCCCTTTATTTGTGATAGCCAGGTCGCTTTTGAAAAATGGCTACATAGCTGGTCAAATAAAAGAGTTTAGTTGTTTGGTTTCTAGCTTTGTAACGGTGGGCAGGTTACAACTCCACTTCCCATTGCTCGTGAAACTATCGCCACCACCACCACCAGCACCATCCACAACCTCCTAGCAGCGCCCAGCAATCACCACGCCCGAGCATGCACCGAGGGCGAGCGGGTGCGGTAATCATCGCGGAGCTGGAATTCAATAACGCGCGCAGTGCGTCACTGCGGGGGGTCCCGCGTTGACAAAACGGTCTCTGGGTTTGTTGTGGATGGCCGCTGACGGAGGCTCGGGGCGGCCACTCGGCTCGGGAGAAGAACGCCGAGGGGCCAGCGAGTCGGGCAGAAAGAGGCGCCTACTTCACCATGTCAATCAAGTGCAGGTTAAACGAAGATTAAACTAAATTATTTATGTTTTTATTTTAGCAATTGAGGCCCACCGAGCTATACCATAGAGCTATTTTTCAGAAGCGACCTGCTGATCACAAATGACAGCTCAACGAAGTGGCTTGTCATCACGGGGAAACGTATAAGCAGCCACATCATCTAAACGCGTGCGATGTTGATTATAAATGTGGAGGGAAAACCCGGAGGACGCGGCGAAAAATCCACGCGAACACCGCGAGAGTGACACGCAAACTCCAAATATACAGCAGCAGGCGTCAGGGCGGGATCGGACCCACGACCTCCTGAAGGAGATGGAGCGATGAAACCAATTCACGTGCAGGAGCCGAGTGGATTATTACATCAGGTAGTCCTTCACCCAGCAGTGGGTTGACCATGACTCATGATGATGCGTGCATGGACCCCCCCCCCCCACCGTTGGTCTGTCCACTGCTGGATGAGGGCCTCCCCACACCATCGGGGGATTACTTTATCATAACTCACCACGCCGGTCGGTGCTGGTGGGTAACGGCGGGGAGCATAGACGCGGCGGCATAGTACAGTACAACAATGGATTCCTGTTGCACTGCCATGTGCTGCCCCCAAAGCATCTCTTGCAGCATGCTCTCGCAACCAATGTTGAGTATGAGATAGATGAAATGTATTCATTTCACATGCAGTATATGCGAGTGTAGCATACTCGTTACTCGGGAATGAACGGTGCGTCAATTAGCATCGATTCCCAAGTTCAAGCGACAGTGCATGCGTTGACCCGTGTATGTGTAAACATTACTTTCGATTTGTTGCGAGTCACGGCTTTCGCGCGAGCCATTGCAGTGTCTGTAACGTATGTTACTTATTAGGGTTACCGCCTCTGAGATACAACACACTGGGACGTATCGTGGGAAGTCGCTCTCACGCGAGCACGAGAGCGGAGAGCCACAGATGCATCGCCTCGGGTGCTGCATCACGAGGCCATTGACAGACACCCGGGGAATGTGACGAATGTCCCCGTACGACCTCCACAGACTTGCCAGGACAGCTACCAACTCAAAATAAGAGGAGGATCTCGGGAAAACCTGGACAGGTGGCAACCCAAATGTTCATAATAACCCATTCTTTCAATAAACCGTGAAACTGTAACGCGACTTTTTTTTTCGATGAATCGTCAGATTCCACCGGAGCACACATCAAGCCTGCCAACACGAACAACACAAGCAAGCACGTGCCTTTAAAACAAAGAGAAGAAGACTAAAAACACCTTTTGCTCGATAATCTAAAAGGCAAAGCGATTTCCTGCTCAAATTAGCATTGAGGGGTGCTTGGCTCCCGCTTGCAGTCCTAGAACCAGCTTTGGATATTCGACATTCATATGGCTCGGGCAAGTTCATCTATAAGACAACCACCGTTGACTTCCTCACAAAGTGGTACTAATTTTATTGACCCCCAAAGGGATGATGGTCTGAGTGATCCCCAACCAGGATGCGAACTAGGAACCTTCCGCTTGCGAGCCACTCGCTCTACCGCCGAGTCAACTGGGCGGTTATCTTTCACAGACATCACGCCCAAGCAAGCCAGCGAATAACAACAACAACAAAAAGTCCATCATAAATCTACCCACTTGCTTTAAACAACATCAGCAAATATATTCCAAACAAATAGGCTGTTTATATAAGAAGGGTAGGAATATATATCAATGACAGGGAGAGCGAATACAAGCTGGCCCTGAGCAGGAGCCAGCTCACAGCACCACCCCGAGCTGACGAGGAAGAGTTACGGCCCCTGGTGTGCCCGATGATGCATCATCATCATCATCATCCTCTCGCTGATGGTCCTGGCAGGCGCGGCCACTCCAACATCGATGCCAAGTCCACTCTGACAGCCAAAGAGTGTGTTTGTTTTTTATTACCGCAGCAGAGAATCGAAGTCGCATGTATCCTGGTGAGTACTTGGATGGGCTACGATGCCTGGGGATATCACGTACTGTAGGCGTGAGGTGCGAAGTGTCCGAAAAATGTCAGTACAGCATTGGATCATTGAAATCCATCCGTGTGGATTTGCAAGGGATACTCGAGTTTTCACCCACGTGTGAAAACCATCTTCGTGTAATTGGCCAAACATCCCAAAGTAGCAGAACTCTCCTGAAAGGGAGCCTTGAGACTCAGCGAGGCTCTCCTGGGTAAACAAAGGGCATTGTTATCCATCACAATTTATTCAACGAGCACTGGGAAATGCGGTCCCTTTCAGAACTCCCCCAGCTCGACCTGCAGCGTCAATACACCGTGGGTCGAGGCGCTCCCGATGCCGTGCACACCGCAGAGGGTTAATCGACCATACTTGGCCACACTGGACAATTCCGGTTGGTGAAGGCAGATAACGTGGACATGGGAGCATAGAAGTACACTGCGATAGAAGAATGTTGCCGCCCTACCCTCTGCTAACGCAGTCCCACGGCCTCCAACGGCCTGGTCCGCACGGGGGTCACGACCCCAAGCACCGTGCAGGCGCCACCACTTTGCTTAGCTGCTGAGATCTGACCGCGACCTCGGGCGCATTCCGCGTGATTTGGGTCGTGGGCTTACGGAGAAGTCGGTGCGAGGCATGAATTGGCCTCGTTTGAAGACGACGTTCGCTGAGGAGAGAAACAGAGCGGTGCCCTCAACGGACACGTGGCGGGGCCGTGCTGCGAACAGGTGGAGCGGCGCTGGAGCTCGGAGGTTGCCCTTGCAGGTTCATCATCGCGCCTGTCGTCTCGGTGCCCACTAATGGTCTCGTTGCCCACTAATTGGTATCAATGCCCATTAATGGCTTCGGTGCCCAGTAAAACAGTCTGTGTGCCCACTAATAGTCTCAGTGTCTCGGTGCCCACTAAATTATTTCGGTGCCCACTAATGGTCTGGGTGCCCACTAATGGTCTGGGTGCCCACTAATGGTCTGGGTGCCCACTAATGGTCTCGGTGCCCACTAATGGTCTGGGTGCCCACTAATGGTCTGGGTGCCCACTAATGATCTGGGTGCCCACTAATGGTCTGGGTGCCCACTAATGGTCTGGGTGCCCACTAATGGTCTGAGTGCCCATTAATGGTCTGGGTGCCCACTAATGGTCTGGGTGCCCACTAATGGTCTGGGTGCCCACTAATGGTCTGAGTGCCCACTAATGGTCTGGGTGCCCACTAATGGTCTCGGTGCCCACTAATGGTCTGGGTGCCCACTAATGGTCTCGGTGCCCACTAATGATCTGGGTGCCCACTAATGGTCTGGGTGCCCACTAATGATCTGGGTGCCCACTAATGGTCTGAGTGCCCACTAATGGTCTGGGTGCCCACTAATGGTCTGAGTGCCCACTAATGGTCTGGGTGCCCACTAATGATCTGAGTGCCCACTAATGATCTGAGTGCCCACTAATGGTCTGAGTGCCCACTAATGGTCTGGGTGCCCACTAATGGTCTGAATGCCCACTAATGGTCTGGGTGCCCACTAATGATCTGAGTGCCCACTAATGATCTGAGTGCCCACTAATGGTCTGAGTGCCCACTAATGGTCTGGGTGCCCACTAATGGTCTGAGTGCCCACTAATGGTCTGGGTGCCCACTAATGATCTGAGTGCCCACTAATGGTCTGGGTGCCCACTAATGGTCTGAGTGCCCACTAATGGTCTGAGTGCCCACTAATGGTCTGGGTGCCCACTAATGGTCTGAGTGCCCACTAATGGTCTGGGTGCCCACTAATGGTCTGAGTGCCCATTAATGGTCTGGGTGCCCACTAATGGTCTGAGTGCCCACTAATGGTCTGGGTGCCCACTAATGGTCTGGGTGCCCACTAATGGTCTGGGTGCCCACTAATGGTCTGAGTGCCCACTAATGGTCTCGGTGCCCACTAATGATCTGGGTGCCCACTAATGGTCTGGGTGCCCACTAATGATCTGGGTGCCCACTAATGGTCTGAGTGCCCACTAATGATCTGGGTGCCCACTAATGGTCTGAGTGCCCACTAATGGTCTGGGTGCCCACTAATGGTCTGAGTGCCCACTAATGGTCTCGGTGCCCACTAATGATCTGGGTGCCCACTAATGGTCTGGGTGCCCACTAATGATCTGGGTGCCCACTAATGGTCTGGGTGCCCACTAATGGTCTGGGTGCCCACTAATGGTCTCGGTGCCCACTAATGATCTGGGTGCCCACTAATGATCTGGGTGCCCACTAATGGTCTGGGTGCCCACTAATGGTCTGGGTGCCCACTAATGGTCTGGGTGCCTACTAATGGTCTGGGTGCCTACTAATGGTCTGGGTGCCCACTAATGGTCTGGGTGCCTACTAATGGTCTGGGTGCCCACTAATGGTCTGGGTGCCCACTAATGGTCTGGGTGCTCACTAATGGTCTGGGTGCCCACTAATGGTCTGGGTGCCCACTAATGGTCTGGGTGCCCACTAATGGTCTCGGTGTCTCGGTGCCCACATGCGGCGTGACGTGCAACCTGCCACGGCAGCCGTCGGGGCCGCTGCGGCTTCAGAGGAATCAGCAATCTCTGGCGAGGCGACGCAATTCCTGCGTGGCACGATTCGCCGTTACACTTTCGTCGGTCCTACTATTATTATTATTTAAGAAATTGCTTTTGCGAGAGTTTGAACTGAATACGTTCGAGAACTCTTCACAAAAGAGAGGGCACGCAAACAGTGTCGGTGATTGACTTCGGAATACCGACGGCGAGTTTCGCGCTCCCGCCGCCCGCGTTGGGGGGGGGGGGGGGGGCGCCTCTGGTGCGGCGCTGTCGGCCTCGTTATGCGTGGGATTGGCCTCGGGGGAGCTTTGCCATCGGTCCTCACCTCCCCCAGGTTCATCTTCTTGTTAGAGTAGCTGCTGTCTTTGGAATTTAAAACTCCCGGTTGTTGTGAGTTGCACAGTAATAGTAATAATAATACTACGATGGTAATGCACCACCGATGACGATCCATCTCGACGGCGTTCGCCTTTCACATCGTATTGAGAGATGCTTCTTTTCCAAGATGCGTCCTTTTTACTGTGCACCTCGGAGTCGGTGTCAGCTGGGCCTGTGGCTCGGCGTGCCCGTGTGCGGTGAGCCGTCGTTCGTTGCGTGAGCAGCGCGCGAGCCGCGCTCTCAGCACCGCTCTCGCATCTGCTGCGTGCCGTGTCCCCAGCGGCACGGCCACTCCCCGACACTGGCGCGGTATTGGAGCGCGCTGTTTGAATGCGAGCCGATCCGAGGCAGCAGAGCCACCATCCATTATTCATGCGGCGGCTCTGTTGGTGGCACTTCTACGGCGGCGGTGACAGATTTAACAGAATCTTTTTTTTGCTGCGCTGCTACAAAAAACAAAAAAACCTGCGCCGTGAATTATCTTTGTTTTGGTTGTGTTCTTCTTCCAAAAATAGTTTTGAGACCAGACAACTGGCGGATGCCAAGCTTTGCTATATTTGCACGTGATCGATCAAAGTGTCTTGACATTTTCAATGCCTCCACATTTAATGTTGAGCCAGTTAAAATTCAGAGATTCAACTTTCCCAGTTCGCTAAGAAATAGAAACAAACATCGTAACTGTCCTTGGCCAAAGCCAATGCTTAAAAGGATACCTGCAATTACCCAATTGGGATTACGCATCGCGACATCGCCACCCCCTACTGCGAAACAATGGTCGGGCTCTCCTGAAGAAGAGTTGATAGTCGATGAAGCTTCCCGCATTGAACAAATGTGATTAAAATAATAAAAATTTGATGCATTTTCACGATTTGGGTTGCAATTTGATTCTAGTACAAGCAAAATCTGAAGCGGTTTCGACATACAGCGTCTCATTGGCAGAATCAGGCTTGCTTTGGATTCATCTAGCATCCCAACGCGACTGCATCTCAAACCGGCGTACATAAAGAGTGAGACACGTTTATGTGAGACGCGTTTATGTCATAGCGAGAGAGGTAGGGGGGGGGCAGCAACGAATCATCGGCAGAGGAGAAGAGGACGGTCTTGAGCCTGGACTGGAAGGGGGAGGTGAAGAGAACAGAGATTCGTGTACATTGAGCCTAGCAGCCCAGGCTGTGAGTGGGTAGCGTCGGGGGTAGTTGGGACGCTGGGTAGACGGAACGGTCTCCGGCTGGACTGAGCGCGGCAGGAGGGCCTGGAGTGAACCTGAGCAGGGGAGGCAACTGGGGGAGCAGCGGCATCCCTCGCCTGTTGCCCTTGGATTACAGGCGGACAAACTCGCCGCTGATCAATCCCATTGGATGGAGCGTTGTCGTTACCACATGAGTGTCCTCTTGCTTTGCAGGAAAGCCTCAATGAGTCTCAAGACTTTTTCAAGAGAGGAGGCGATGTCGCTCTGTTTATTATTAATTTGAATAATTTTCAGGTAATTTGGTTTAGCATTGGAATATTTTTTGGCCAATACTGTACTTGTTAAGGTTTTTTTTGCTTTGGAATGAAACCGCATAAAACCATAAGACACCCATTCCGAACTGGGGCAGAGATAACGCACAAACTCCACACCGAGAGGCACCCGAGTCGGGAATCGAACTTGTTCCCGCAGCGCCCCTCACAATCAGGATGATCAGCCAGGATGATCAATCACCACCAGAATGATCAATCACTTCCCTTGCCAGGACATTTATTCTGGAACGTGAAGCTGACACTAAAGCCACAAGGACTGGTGCCTGGGTTTGTCGTCTTGCCGCGGTTGTTATCCACCTGCTATCATCCGTCACCGCGCAAAGTGTGGTCTTCACGCAAGCGAGTCGCCTGTCATGCAAAACGATGCAGAAACCCAACTGAGGGTTTCTCAACAAACGCATGTAATCCCAAGTCTGTCAAACAACCTCGGCGTGAGTTTCATGCCGTGCTGCTCCCTGTACAAGATTCAAACGTTCA
This sequence comes from Lethenteron reissneri, assembly GCF_015708825.2. Lineage (NCBI taxonomy): Eukaryota > Metazoa > Chordata > Hyperoartia > Petromyzontiformes > Petromyzontidae > Lethenteron > Lethenteron reissneri. The sequence goes on from NC_083804.1 coordinate 1,004,163, forward strand.
CGGCCAATTGCGAGCAGCGTAGCCGCCCATGCAGATCCACTGCTCCGTGGACGGATATTGACGGCCGTGAATTTGAACCGTGAAATGAACATCCCTGAGACGTAAACGCGTTAACCGCCAATTAAACCGATGCCGTGTTGATTTTTTGTAACTGTGTCAAGACGGCAGATACAAATAGGTCACGGATTTATTTATTTATTTTGCTTTAACAATCCAAACTTCTTTTTATAACAAACACGAACTGTACCTGAAATCATTCACCCACGTTTCTGCCCAGAGAGAGAATTCCGCGCCGCATCCGTGTGTGTGAGAGCATCTGTGTGAGTGTCTGTTTGTGTGAGTGTCTGTGTGTGTGAGAGCATCTGTGTGAGTGTCTGTGTGTGTGAGTGTCTGTGTGTGTGAGTGTCTGTGTGTGTGAGTGTCTGTGTGTGTGATTGTCTGTGTGAGTGTCTGTGTGTGTGAGTGCGAAACGTGGACCCCCCTAATAGAACATCTTTGCCGGTTAGAAACATTTAGGCTGGCCTGCCTACTATCCATCATGGGTTTAACCAGGCTGGATTGTGTGAGGAGCTCACAAATCCTTGAAAGATCTGGACAAAGTCCCATCGGTGAGCTCCTCCGGCAGGCAAGGTTGCGTTGGCTGGGTCATGTAGCCCGCATGCCCAGCCACCACATGCGTAAACAGCTTTTGTTCGGCCGGATAGAAGGGGCTAAACGGGTGCGGCACGGGTTAGAGAAAAGATGGAGTGAGGTGGTACATGAGGATGTGGAGCTGAGTGCACTTGCCGATGACTGGTACCAGCGGTGTCAAGATCGGCCTCTGTGGAGGAGGCTCGTGAAGGACGCTACTGGGCAGTTGGAGGCAGTCGCCCTTCAACAACAACGGAGGGTGGATGAGCGACGCTCACAACAACGAGCGGAGCGCTGGGTGGCTAAAGCACAGCAAGTTGGCACAGTAGGGCGCACAGGTGGTGCATCAGCCAGTCATCTCAGTCAGTCGACCCGTGGCACCTGGGTTTGCCTCCTGCCAGCAGGGCGTTCGACACTTCACGTGGCCTCAAGGTGCACATAGCCTGGCACAAGCGTCGTGGTGACGTCACCACCACTTAGTGACTGTGCCGCCGTCCACCATAGCAACACCATTGTGAAGTTTGCTGATGACACCACAGTGGTGGGGCTCATCTCTGGGGGGGATGAGTCTGCCTACAGGGACGAGGTGGAGCGGCTGACAGCATACTGCAGGGGCAACAACCTGCTCCTTAACACCGCAAAGACCAAGGAGCTCATAATAGACTACAGGAGAAAGAAAACGGACACTCCACCACTAATCATCAGCGGGGACTGTGTGGAGAGGGTGGCAGATTTCTGCTTCCTGGGAGTCCACATTGGGGAGGGCCTGACCTGGAGCGCCAACAGCACTGAGCTTCTGAAAAAGGCCCAGCAGAGACTTTACTTCCTGAGAATTCTCAGGAATAATAACATCACACAGAAACTGCTGGTGTCCTTCTACCGAGCCTCCATCGAGAGCATTCTTACATACTGCATCTGTGTATGGTACACCAGCTGCACAGTGGCTCAGAGGAAAGCGCTCCAGAGGGTCATCAACACAGCCCAAAATATCGCCGGCTGCCATCTCCCCACACTGGAAGAACTACACAGTTCACGTTGCATCAAAAAAGCACAGAACATTATAAAGGACTCTTCTCACCCTGGACACTCACTGTTTGAGCTGTTGCCATCAGGCAGACGATTCAGATCAGTCAAAACAAGGACAAACAGATTCAAACAGAGCTTTTATCCTACAGCGATCACCACACTCAATAATGCTAATTAATTATTAAGTAATAGTGTTTACAATTGACTGTGAAATAGAGATGTGCAATGACAAAATGTAACCTTATGTGGGTATGTGGGTATACTTGGGCTGTTTTTATATATAGTATAAATTGATTATCTTTCATTTAATTTTATTTTTATTTTCTTGTTTTATTTAATTTAAATTTATGAATGATGCCCTGACTGGTGAGCATTTTAAATTTCGTTGTACTGGTGACAATGACAATAAACGATCTATCTATCTATCTAGTGGCGAATGGCGGTTGTTGTTCTATGGGGAGCGGTAGTGTAGCGGTTAGCGCGCTGTGCTACGAACCCGGTGACCCGAGTTTGATTTCCGCTCACGGCAAACACCAGTGACGATTATGTCAACCGGTCCTGGGCCTCCTCTAGGTAGACTCAGCCTCAAATGAGTACCTGGTGCGGTGTGTCAACATCGCCACTAGTGAGACAAAGGCGTGTGCCGTGCCGGCCTTCATAGGTGCTCGTAAACATAACTTGCCCCAACAGTCTGTCAAAGGTATGATTGTACGTGTGTGTTCATATTTTTTACCGATTCAGAGCCCAATGCCAATGTGCACATTTCAACAAAAGTCCCAACGAAGACTAATTCACGTGGCTTACTCTGTCACGCCTGCCAGACAACTTGCAAGAGCAACAGGGTATAAGCTGACAGTCACGTCGGGAGGACGACGCGTGAAGACAACTGCCGTGGAAAGACCGCTCGTTCCCACTGCAGAAATACATTTGGCGGCTCGCCGAAACAAACCCCCTGGCACTGGAGCTGTATAAGGCAGCCGGGAGGATGTCGAGCGCCTTGAACGGGAATGAACAAGAGCGAAGAGTGAGTGCGTGACGCTCATCGCTCACAACACAACAACACGACACTGCTGTTACTCTGTGTCTGCATCGCAAGGGCGCCACGGTGGCTAGGAGATGTTAACTCCCTCGCCTGGCGTACAGGAGGTCGTGGGCACGACCCCGAGCCTGACGCCTGCTGCTCTGTACTTGGAGTTTTCACGTCTCGCTCTCCCACGTGGTCGCGTGGGTTTTCCCCGGGTCCTGCGGATTTTCACGCCACATTAAGAAACACGCGTTTACATTTCTTTGGTTGCTGTTTTAAACGTCAACATAATGAGCCACTTCGTTGAGCTATCATTTGTGACCAGGTCGCTTCTGAAAAGAGCTATCAGTGGGCCTTACCTAGTAAAATTAAATAACAAAATAGTTTAATAGTGTACAATAGTTGAACGTCAGCCATATGAAATCGGATGAAGATCGCTGATAATGATGCGAGCGGTATTCCTCTCACCGGGAGTGGCTCCGAGGAGAAGCATTTGTTGTTGGTTCCGTACGGTGCGAAAGAAGTTCAACATGCACAGACACACACAGTGGGACTCGCACGGGCCCGTGTTCCGCATCAACGTCACACTTGGCCATGATGATGATGATGGTGACGGTGATCGTATTGACGGAACCCAAATGTAAATCAATTTCACGGCTCGGCAAAACGAAGACGCGGTCTGCGATTGTCTCCGTGCGAGGCAGCGGGAACTCGCTGTTCCCATGCGCTAATCTTGTCAATGGCGAGCGGTCGTTGTTAGTTTTTTGCGTGTTAATGAAACGATGCATCGACCGCGAAGGTTTACCTCCAGGTCCACCTCCACGGGACTCCGAAAACAAATCAATGAGCCGCAAGGAGTGAGACACCGCACTGCTCAAGAGGGGCGCTCGATTAGTTGACGGATGTCTCGCCGTGATTGGCTGCCAGCCTCTGACGTCACAATAGGGCACGGATCAGCACCACGTCCTTGCGTCATACACGGAGGCAAGGTGACGAATAGGGGTATCACGAGGAGTCGATTCGTCGTCGAAAATCGATTTGATTTTTAAGTTGCCCGGTTTGCACGTAATCGAATCGTCACCGCCAGCCAAGATCAACCCCCACAGGTCCGCGCACGAGCTGATTATACTCATGCATCTCGAAGTGCGTTCGTCTGAACCGACTTTTGTGGTTTATGCAATATATATGCAAACGCATGCGTCTTGCTAAGCTGATACGTTTAAAGTTATCACTTATAAACTTCGTAGGTTACACATATATATATATACATTCTACTCGATTGACCGTGGCTAATGCTGATGATACATTGCTTACAGAACGAATATGTCGCAGTGACGCAATCTCAATGCATTTGCTCTCGGGGTGGGGAGCACACGGGACGAGCCGCTCGCCGCGCGACAGCAAACCGCCAATTAGAGCCGCGCGGTGCTCGTGCGCACATCCCTGAGAGCAGCAGCAGCAGCAGCACAAAGACAAAGGTCCCCCAGGTAGCCCGCGCAGTCTGTCGGAGCAAGTGCTGTTAAACAGCAGCTATGGATGACGGCATGGCACAGTCTTGAGACTCGGTGAGGCGGGCTTTCTCGGGTTAATACAGGATATACTCTTTATTGTTGGCCTCCATGTGGACAGTAATGACTTGTAGCTAACAAACGGCAGCTACATTTTCAATGGTTTTAGTTTAGTTTATATTGTGGTTATCCTCTGGAGGGGCTGGCTTCCACCGTAGGAATGTGGAATTCCCACCACTGGCTCAGGGCTGCCTAAGGAGATGAGCACTGATGAATATTTTGAAATGGGAGGAATTTGGAATTTTATTTTGTTGTATAGCTTATTTAATAAACCAATACCGCTATAAGAGGCAGCATTATATTGCTTCCACTGTTGCTGAGGGTGCTCATGGCGAGGCGAGTAAGAGACGCACACACACAGACGTTCGTGGGTATGAATAGTATAAATAGCATTAAATAGAATGAATAGTATAAATAGTATGAATAGTATAAAATAGTATAAATAATAGTGCAGCATTCGGAGGCCCGAACTGTCCTCGCATTAAAAGAAAGGAGCGTTTGTTCACGTGAACCAGCGAGAGGGATTGTGCTGAACCGCTCAGTAATGTTCCACCCCACTCTGTTCACGACAAGGAAACAGCCTGCATCCATACCGCTGCTGCGATGGCTGGTGTTCTAGTCATGTACAGATCTGAATTAATGAGATGCCTTTCGGCGGTGCTAATGAGGTCCCCAAAGTGTAAAGGCACAAAAGCCCTCTTTGTAAAATTCGGCTCCCCGAGGCACACGCCAGCAACCAACATTGATGACTCCGCTGGACTGACGGGTCCCCACGAGGACGGTACCGGTCTGCGATTGTGTCGTTGATTCACCGCTGCCCGTGATCGGCACGGCCACATTTTCTCAACTCTATCAGTTGGTGGTCCAAATGACAACACGGCAACGCATTCAGTTCTTCTGAGCTGGTGGTCTTGATAAGGCAGAGAGCGTCTGTACTTGCAATAGGGCACACCTCTGTCCACTCTAATCACAGCACTCCAATCATCGCACTTGGTAAAGAGATACTTTCATTCACATAGTTTTAAGTTTAAAAAAAAGAATCTTTAAATATGACACTTTATTTTTAGATGAAATGTAATGAGGCATTCTGACAAAATATACCGCAGACCAAGGTTTGTTGCCCCATAATTGACTCTTTGCGAGTGCCGCGTGCAAGCGTCGCGTCCACGATGTCCTTCATCTGACGTCGCCGCTCGCACGTACAACTCGTCATCAACGTGTGTGTGTGTATGTACGTGTGTGTGTATGTGTGTATGTATGTGTGTGTATGTGTGTGTATGTACGTGTGTGTGTATGTGTGTGTGTGTATGTGTGTATGTGTGTGTGTATGTGTGTGTGTGTGTATGTGTGTTGTGGGGAGCGGTAGTGTAGCGGTTAGCGCGCTGCGCTATGAACCTGGCGACCCGGGTTCGATTCCCGCTCACGGCTAACACCAGTGACGATTATCTGAACCGGTCCTGGGCCTCCCCTAGGTCGACTCAGCCTTAAATGAGTACCTGGTGCGGTGTGTAAACATCGCCACTAGGGAGACAAAGGCGGTCGGGTGTGGTGCTGGCCACCCACCCCCTCGTGTACCGTTCCGGCCTTCATAGGTGCTCGCTAACAGCACTTGCCCCTACAGTCTGTTCAGGCTATACGGGGGATCTTTGTGATCTTTGTATGTGTGTGTGTGAATTGGGAGCGGAAGTGTAGCGGTTAGCGCGCTGCACTACGTACCTGGCAACCCGGAATTCCCGCTCACGGCAAACACCCAGTGACGATTATCTGAACCGGTTCTGGGCCTCCCCTAGGTCGACTCAGCCTCAAATGAGTACCTGGTGCGGTGTGTAAACATCGCCACTGGGGAGACAAAGGCGGTCGGGCGTGGTGCTGGCCACCCACCCCCTCGTGTACCGTTCCGGCCTTCATATGTGCTCGCTAACAGCACTTGTCCCTACAATCTGTTAAGGCTATATGGGTGATCTTTGTATATGTGTGTATGTATGTGTTGGAAACATTTAGGCTGGCCTGCCTACGATCCATCCTGGGTTTAACCAGGCTGGGTTGTGTGAGGAGCTCACAAATCCTTGAAAGATCTCGGCAAAGTCCCATCGGTGAGGTCCTCCGGCAGGCAAGGCTGCGTTGGCTGGGTCATGTAGCCCGCATGCCCAGCCACCGCGTGCCTAAACAGCTTTTGTTCGGCCGGATCGAGGGGGCTAAACGGGCGCGGCACGGGCTAGAGAAGAGATGGAGTGATGTGGTACAAGAGGACGTGGAGCTTAGTGGACTTGCCGATGACTGGTACCAGCGGCGTCAAGGAGGCTCGTGAAGGACGCTACTGGGCAGTTGGAGGCAGTCGTCCTCCAACAACAACGGAGGGCGGAGGAGCGACGCTCACAACAGCGAGCGCAGCGCCGGGTGGCTAAAGCACAGCAAGTTGGCACAGTAGGGGGCACAGGTGGTGCATCAGCCAGTCATCTCAGTCAGTCGACCCGTGGCATCTCCTGGGTCTGCCCCGTGACCTCCTGCCAGTGGGCGTTCGACACTTCACGTGGCCTCAAGGTGCACATGGCCTGGCACAAGCGTCGTGGTGACGTCACCGCCACTTAGTGGCGAATGGCGGTTGTTGTTGATGTATGTGTGTGTATGTATGTTGAACTTCTTCCTTCGCACGGAACAGCTCCACGTATCAACGTGGCTACCACACAGATCGCAACCTACCCCAGCGAGAAACTCTCCTCGAGTCAGGGGACACGCCGCGTAGCCCGCACGATGATGACGCAACACCGATCACCGTTCACACGAACACGCGCTCCATCGGCCAACGCAGTTCGAATAAATCCTCGGACGAGGCACAGAGGAGCCGAATGATCACTTTGGTTTCCCTATGACTCGTCAGGGTAACACTTCTCTTTATGTTGCTTAAACACAATAGAAACATAATATATTGTGTTATTAAAGTCACTGGCACTTCTTCTTCTTGAGTGCTGCCTAACGGCGTGTGCGACTTCACGATGATATTGGTCCCGGTCTAGCACGGCGTGTAGAGTTTGTGCTGTTGTTAATTGTAGCCATGTTTTGATGTTACTGAGCCATGTCGTTTTTTGGCCGTCCTGGTCGTTTTTTCCCTTCGATTTTTCCTTCCAGGATTTGCTTTAATAGCTGGTATTTGTGGTCGTTTCGGGCAATGTGGCCTAGGTAGTAACACTTCCTGCTAATGATGGTCTTCAGCAGTTGCCTGTCAGTGCCCATATCTTGCAGAACTTGTGTTTTGGTGGTTTTGGCTGTCCATGGGATTTTCAGCATTCTTCGATACAGCCACATTTCGAAAGCTTCGAGCCTTTTTGTTGCTGTTGTTGTCAGTGTCCACGTCTCTACTCCGTACAGCAAAATTGACCAGATGTAGCATTTCAGTGTGCGCAGTTTCAGTGATATACTCAAGTTGCGGTCTGCAAGGAGTGTTTTCCATTTAATAAATGCTTGCCTTGCTTGTTCAATTCTGCTCTTGATTTCGACTTCATGGTTCAACTGATCGTCAATGATTACACCAAGGTATTTAAATCGGTGTACTTGTTCCAATTTTTCGCTACCCAGCTTGATTGTTATTTCGCTTGTAGTTCGGCTGACCTTCATAACCTTTGTTTTCTTTTTATGAATTCGTAAGCCCCATATTTGACTCTCTGTGGCAACCTCGTCCAAGATTTGTTGTAGGTCTTGTTCTGAATCGGCCAGCAGTGCAGTGTCGTCGGCATACCTGATGTTGTTGATGTATTGTCCATTGACTTTAATACCAATGTTTTTATCTGCTAGTGTTCGATCAAAAATCTGCTCCGAGTAGATGTTGAAAAGACTGGGTGAAAGTGGGCAGCCCTGTCGTACACCTTTTTGTATTGGTGTTGGGTCTGTCAATTCGTCACTGGCACACAAGCTGCCAACTCGTGCCAGTTACATATAACTCTGTAAACCTGTACTGAAATGATGAGTCACCGCCATCAACTGATAACTCTGTGGTCGATACAATGGGTACCACTTTGTGGAAAGCCAACAGTGGCTATCCGAGTAACGCACCGGGCGAGTACGCAGGGCGGTGCAACTGCGCCAGGTCCCCCGGGCCTGAGCGGCTACGACAGGGGCGGTGATGGTCGGCAGAGAGCCCATCCATCACCTGGGCCTCAGCACACTAACCACGCTATGGCACGGCCTGGGCCTCAGCACACTAACGTGGAGTCTCCGCCGCCGGCTCTGGCTGCCAATGGCGATGAGCAGCAGCAGCACCCCCCACTGCCCGCACGAGCAGAGAGAGGCACTCTGACGTCGACGCGTGGCATCCTCGGCAGCGACACTCAGCAGTGCCCTTCCCCACCGCCGCCTGTTAACCCGTTGACAACAACGGCAACAACAACCACAACAACAACAACCACCACCACGTGGATGGAGGATACAAGGGGCAGCTGCAGCGCGACGATTAATTCCTCAGTGGGGGCGCGCGTTCGCAGGAGACCTCCGACCAAACGTAGCTGGACGCTGTCGTGTGGCCGATTGTCCACACACCCCGAGTGCGCACGGCACGAGAGGGGGATGACATGACGCGGCGGGCGTCTCGCATGTGAGCCAGGGCACTTTGTAAGTCGCGCGGCGCGAACGGCAGCGAGTTGGACGAGTTGGGGAGCGCGCCGCGTCCCATCGACCTCGCCACAGCAGCTTTACCCACAAGGCATTGTGCCGGTGACATTGTATACTTTTACTTTTCATACAAGTGAGTTTATACAGTAATACATGTTTGATTGTCGAAGGGTGGATCTGTTATTTAGTGGCTACTGTGAGGTAACTGTTAATAAACCATTTTAAATACAGGTAATAGATAATCATTATTTTAATGCGATATTCATCATGGCCCATGGTGTAAGTGTAGTTTACAACTTATCTACTCTCTGGCCTGTCTAATTACGTGCTATGGAGAGGAGTCATTGCCCCCTAAGCATCGCTTGCCGTAGATTTTTACTTTCCAGGCCCCAGTGTGATATGCGGATGCGCCGGGGCTCTCTGCATGGCAATCCCAGTGAGCGCACGGCTACAGCAGCAGGAGTGCCCGCGTGTCATGAGCCGAATACAAATCCAGTTGCAACTCTCACAGAAAGCATTGCATCACCTTGTGAGGGAACATTCCTGGGAGAGGATTTCACGAGACTTGAAGGGTTTGGGACGATGCCATGTTTATGTCCTCTGAACGGATGACATCACGGGTAGCAAACCTAGGGTCTCAACCCAGATCTCAACCCAGATCTCAACCCAGATCTCAACCCAGATCTCATCCCAGATCTCATCCCAGATCTCAACCCAGATCTCATCCCAGATCTCAACCCAGATCTCAACCCAGGTCTCAACCCAGATCTCATCCCAGGTCTCAACCCAGATCTCATCCCAGATCTCAACCCAGATCTCAACCCAGATCTCAACCCAGGTCTCAACCCAGATCTCATCCCAGGTCTCAACCCAGATCTCATCCCAGATCTCAACCCAGATCTCAACCCAGATCTCAACCCAGGTCTCAACCCAGATCTCATCCCAGGTCTCAACCCAGATCTCATCCCAGATCTCATCCCAGGTCTCAACCCAGATCTCATCCCAGGGTCTCAACCCAGGTCTCAACCCAGATCTCAACCCAGATCTCAACCCAGATCTCAATCCAGATCTCAACCCAGATCTCAACCCAGATCTCAACCCAGATCTCAATCCAGGTCTCAACCCAGATCTCAACCCAGATCTCAACCCAGGTCTCAACCCAGATCTCAACCCAGATCTCAACCCAGGTCTCAACCCAGATCTCATCCCAGATCTCAACCCAGATCTCAACCCAGGGTCTCAACCCAGATCTCATCCCAGATCTCATCCCAGGTCTCATCCCAGATCTCAACCCAGATCTCAACCCAGGGTCTCAATCCAGGGTCTCAACCCAGGTCTCAACCCAGGGTCTCAACCCAGGGTCTCAACCCAGGGTCTCACTGGTGCAGCGCGGCGCAGACTGCAGATGCAGCAGAGGCGTTGACGATCGTTTGTGGCTCACGAATTCTAAACATAAGCCACTCGATTCGTTAGAAGCAGAGCCTCTTCTCCTAGGCCAAGCCCCGCAGAATATTTATGACACTTCAAGGTCCATTAAACACCAACCCAGTCGTCAATAACCCTTGCCTTAAAAGGGGGAAACATTTTATAAGAGGCAAGGTCCATTAGATCAATTATGGAGGCTGACTTACTGCAGAACCGATCGTTCGAGCTGGTTACGGAAGACGCTCTGCTCTCAAATGACAAGTTGCAAGGTAGCGGATAAGTGCTCTGCGTCAATTTCTAGCGTTATTATTTATACCGACAATGAACCCTGAATGTTTACATCCAGTCTAACGATGGTAATGGGCTGGAGGGGGGAAGTGTCGGTGACTCGGGTTGCTGGACCATACTTCACCACGCTGGTGAAGTGTGTTTGGGGATCGGGACCGATCGGTTTAGATATCGCGCACCGCTGATGCGAGCCGTGGGCGGGCATCAGGTCTTTGGGTTCACAGCACTCAGCAACTCTTCGCGTTGCTCCAGCCAGATTGTGTGTTTTTCTTTTTAAAGAGCCTCGTTTTTAAATGTTGTGGCCTGAGAGGTCAGCGCGTTCTTGGGTGGAGATGCCTCGAGACGCCCTCTGGTTAGAATGGCTCCGCTGTACACCGCAAACGTTGATTCTACGTGCGGCGAGGCCAGGGACAGCTACATCTAATCCAGAGAGCCGCAGCGCGGAGGGAGAAGGAGGGCAAGAGAGTTGATGAGGATCTATGGGCGAGTGTCAGGCAATATCGAGCTATATCGAATCTGCTAAGGGCTAAAATGAGTCTGGCGATGATTTCACTCGGGGAAACGGAACTGAGCAAAGAATAAGGTCGCCTTGAGAGACGCCGTTACTTCGAGATCCAGCGCCAGCCTTCAGACGACACAAATAATTGCACGGGACGATGTTACCCAGTTGGAACATTGTGATGCAGTATTCCGAAGACGTCACGTCGATTTTCAAGACGTTCGTACGGAAAGATATACGCGATAGAGGTGAGAAGCTTCGAAGAGACAACGAAAGAAAATTAAAGAGCAAGGGGAAGTGAGACTGAATATTGGTGACTTGGCAGTCAAATTTACTTTGATGTCTATTAAATTATTACAATGCAGAGTAAACTCATGTGTTTTTGTACTGATTCCTACTTACATACTTACCCGTATTTAATTGTTTGCTTTGATTGTGTCAAATTGGTGAGCCATTCCACTCTTGCAAATAAAAAACATCGGGACCGATTGGTCACCTGAGTTCGCATGTGGTTCAACCACACACACACATTCACCAAAACTTGGGACTCACTCATCCACCCCACCACCACTCGTCACTGTCATTCACAGCGCTCCTCCCATGCAGTGCATCTCCGGGTGCCAGAGCAAGAGAACAACTGCTCAGTAAGAAAACGACTGCGGAACAAAGGGCGATGTTCAGCAAACAATGCAGAGAAGAGACGCCGCGGAGACGCTTTAAATGTGCTGGAGCCGTCTCTTGTTTGGCCTTCCCAGTTGAGTTATTCGTCTTGCCAAAGTGAAAATAACGTCACGTTCAAATTCACCGTGGGCACACACAATAGGTACACACAACAGGTAAACACAACAGGTACACACAACAGGTACACACAATAGGTACACACAATAGGTACACGCAACAGGTACACACAATAGGTACACACAGTAGGTACACACAACAGGTACACACAACAGGTACACACAACAGGTACACACAGTAGGTACACACAACAGGTACACACAGTAGGTACACACAACAGGTAAACACAACAGGTACACACAACAGGTACACACAATAGGTAACATACAATAGGTAAACACAAGAGGTACACACAACAGGTACACACAATAGGTACACATAACAGGTACACACAACAGGTACACACAACAGGTACACACAGTAGGTAAACACAACAGGTACACACAATAGGTACACACAACAGGTACACATAACAGGTACACACAACAGGTAAACACAACAGGTACACACAACAGGTACACACAACAGGTACACACAATAGGTACACACAATAGGTACACGCAACAGGTGCACACAGTAGGTACACGCGATAGGCAGCGCTTCATGTCGTGGTCAAAATCCCACGAGACGGGAACGAGTTCCCCACAGCATCTCCCCACCCCCCGCCAAGTGCCGACCGACTTGCTCTGTGGGCTGTGGTCGCCCCGAATGAGATGAACTCGGAGGGCGATTGTCTCCCGCTCGGGAGATGGAGACGAATCGCGCGGGGCGCCGCTCGGCCAAGCTGCCTCCCTTGGGTTGCCCCGTGGCGACTGTCAGCCGCAACGTTCGCAGCGATAGTCATTGCCGCTTTTTTTTTAAAGCCGTAAGATTTGCAAAACTAGAAGAAAATCTATTCGCTTTATCTTAATTACGAGGATAATTGTATTGATTGAATTTGTAATGGGCCACATGCTGCCTAAATAATCCCATCGGTTAAATACAAGGTAGATGCTGTTGTTGGTTTTCAATTGGAAGAATTTCAATATTCACCATTGGAACCTCATTTTCCAGTAAAAAAAATATGATAATTGTTTTTTTACCCTTCTATCTGGCAACAAAGCTGACACCTTTTTTACAAGGAGTCATGTTTGCATAGACCACAATACCTGCAGTCATAATGCAAACAAAAAGCATAACTCTGATAATGTATGCACTGTCCTTGAAGTTGATTGGTCCACACCCGAGACAGCTTTCCTTAGCCTAGTATCACATGGGTTGGACCAGATGACGCCAAAAGGCGCACAAGTAAAAAAAAATGCACCATCAGAGTATGAGAGCTCGGGGTAAGCATGTGAGACTAGGCTCTAAGGAAAGCTGTCTCGGGTGTGGACTAATCAACTTCAAGGACAGTGCATACATTATCAGAGTTATGTTTTTTTGCATTATGACTGCAGGTATTGTGGTCTATGCAAACATGACTCCTTGCAAAAAAAAGTGTCAGTTTTGTTGCCAGATAGAAGGGTAAAAAAACAATTATCAATTTCAATATTGTCGAGAATTAAGGAACGCATGCAATGACAAAACATTCTAGAAATGTCGCTGGTTTTGAATGTCACGATGTTGATGTAGTAACTCTGCGGTTCACAGCTGAAGCTGACGTGGCACCACAGATCAACATCGTGCGTGTTGCCCGCGGTGGGGTGAGTTTGCGAACAGCATCGGCCGTCTTCCCCCTCTTCCTGGCTCTCTATAATTGTCTTTGACATCGTATGAACGTACACGGTGTTGGTGGGAGATTAAAAACTAAAATGTGGCGTAAGCCTGTCTGCACGCGTTTGCGTGACACCTTGTGCACGCGTGCAAAGCAGATGTTTCAGCTCAAGAGATTTTCCAGGTGAAATATACGAAGAAATTAAGTTAATATATATTTTAAAAAAGAATCGTATATGCTGTTGTTGATGCTACACATACACACGTCAAATCCTTTTAAAATCACTTCAACAGAGAAATGCATGTTGGCATTGACGTTCCAACTGTAGCCTGCACACCTGCCAGGGCCTGTCACACACCATCACTTACGCATCATGTCCCTTCCTTCCACATGACGATGAGAATATTACATAAGCGGCCTCAAAACACAGAACCATACGGCCAAACACAATGACGCCCTGCATGGCGGCCAGTCAATCCTTCTTGAAGATGCATTCCTTGGCAGCAACGCGTAGCTAATTTGATCATGTCGAGTACAATGTAAGCATTTCACTCAGAAACCTGTTTATCAATATCGGTAGTATAGGAAAGTGCTCAGCAATAACATCAGCGATTCAACTGTCCATCCAACGTTGCGATGAGAATGCTGCGTTATAACTGAGATTCGTTGGAATATTTCGTATATATATTTATTTTAAGATTTATTTTCGAATAACTGTTCAACCAATTGGTGAGCATTTTGAGTTTCGGACATTGAGGTTTACAAATGTCGAGGTGGAGCACTGCAAATGCGTTCTCGCTCCACTGCTGGTAGAAGCGCCTCCACTCCAGATGACTTCTGAGCGCCAATCTGGAGGGTGTTTGGCCTACTCTTCCACCTTGGCCAGACATCTTGAAAGAGATGGGAACAAATCCATTTTACACCACAAGCGACTTGCCGATCGGCCGTTATTGTAATAGAACGTTAAAGTTGTGATCAGAAAACAGCAGATGCAAACATGACAAAGACTCTAGCCTTTCTTCATGCCGTCGTGTGGTGCTCTAAATGATGTTGTTAACTCGTCACAAAAAAGGTAATTGGCATTGGCCAAACATCCCAATGCGTAATATTTACCCGCACATCACTCAAGTGGGATAACGCAGCAGCAGGCGAACACATCTCTCTCTGCTGCCAAACCTTGGCACGACCCTTCTGAAAAGAGTAGAGACTCAGTGAGGATGTATTGGGTAAACAAGCGTGAGCTTAATCATAACAACAATGTTACAACCTGAAGCTCTGCTGCCCTCTCGCTGTAGGCTTGCGTATTTAAAATATATTTTGTAACCTCTCACAATTCGAGGCTTCTTCCCCCAATCTATAAAATATGGCCATCACAACATGCGCGAAAATATCTAAGCAAGGAATTCAATTAAATTGTGAGAAGTCATTGCTTTAGTTATCAAGTAGTGTTTTTTTTATTCAGTCCTGAAGGAATGGTCTATCATTGACAATAGATGATAGATTACCAAACGCTCAGGGCTCTTCTTAGGAACCGTCAAGGACTGTAACCAGTGCAAACCTTCAGTTGGAACAGTCCGGGCCGATGTTTCTGGATTTATTTTGGCACCAGGTCGTCCCCGATATCCCGATTCATAACATTATGGGAACGTAGCGAACACATAATCTAGGATTGCTGTATTACAGATGGACATTCCTTGTGCAGTACTCTCGTGGTAGTGCCTTACGCCAACAATCCGTACTCCAAGCTAGCCTGGCAGCGTACGGAAAAATATTGAGCGATTTAAATTGGAGCTGTCCAACCGCACTTACTCATGTATGTATGTATGTTGAGCGTCTTTCGCACTATACGTAGCCAACCGTGCTAATCAGAGGTGCGGGGGTAGGACAACAAACTAAACACAAAATGCAGTTCTAAAGAAATGAAATTGAAATGTAACGCCAATCCACTGCGAGTGTGTCTAGTCTGATGCAAAACGGATAAACTGTTGTGCGTTATGCATCGTAACAGCCACATATGGTAGCTATGTGTAGGCGCAGCCCTGCAGCATCTCGCTCACGCCACTGCTGCTGGAAGGGCCTCCAGTCGGGGCAGCTCCAGAGGGTTCCATCTCGAGACAATCTAAATCCGTAATGGTTGCTTAGTGGCGTGGTGTACAGCAAAGGGCAGTGTAACAAACGACACTGCTATAGAGTCCTCGACTCACATCCTCCGTCTATGCTCCCCGCAAACCCGCACTGACCAGCGTGGTCAAGGATGATCAAACAACCCAAACACAAAACCGTACATGGACATGCTTAGGAGGCATACAAATTAATAAACAAAGAACCGCAACACTTGTTCAATAACAATGTTTCAACATATTCTTTGGGTCTTTCGATAATGTCACGTAGACAGGTTAAAAGAAAATAACAAAAAATCTCCGTCATGCTGATGACGACCGCTTGTGTTGCGATCGAAACATCTGTCTTTCGTGACTTTAGCGAAAGACCCAAAGAATATGAATTCCTGCAGCCACGAAAGCTTTAAGTCAAGATTATTTCAACATGTTTTATTCTCAACTGCGTACAACACAGACGTCCGTTTACGGCTTCGTTCGTCAAGCTAGTAAGACCACAATCACATTACAGGTGCAGAAGCACATCCTCGTCTACAATCTAAAACAGTTGCAATGCATCTATCGCTACCACGCGCACGACAGAAGCACTATGCATGCTAAGTGCAGGACCGCATCTCTAACAGCTTAGGCATTTGTGCTCTTACGTGATTTCGTATACCACAAGGATATGTAATATACCTTATGAATACTTGAGGCGATGTGGCTCAGTGTGAATTACAGCAGTGGCACTGACATCGATCCCATTATTGACCTAGACATAGGGGCACCACGAAAGCGATACAAAGACTCCCTGAAGAAGTCCCTCACTGCTTGCTGCATCGATCACCGTCAGTGGGCAACACAAGCAGCTGATCGCAACTCCTGGCGGCACACAGTCCACCAAGCCACCTCCTTCTTCGAAGATACCCGCAGGGCCCGTATGGAGGACAAAAGGAGGAGGAAGAACCATGATCCCTCAGCACCCATCCCAGATGAGACCTATACTTGCAGCTGTTGTGGCAGGACCTGCTTGTCCCGCATAGGCCTCTTCAGCCACCAGCGTGCCTGCAGAAGACGTGGATGTCCTTCCTAGATCTTCGTTCGCGAAGCCAAGCCATGATGATGATGATGATGACTTGAGGCGATGTGGCTCAGTGTGAATTACAGCAGTGGCACTGACATCGATCCCATTATTGACCTAGAGAGGCATTGGCAAGGTGTGGTTGGGTCTAGTGCCACGGTGGCGTCTGATGCAACGCCCGAATCCACCGCTAGAGGAGGCTAGGGTGTCGTTGTGTTGGTCACCGACTATTCACGCGTTAAGGTCTTAAGCATCTGTGCACAGGCATATACAGTTTTATTTGTGTGTACTCGTGGGTGCCTGTTGCAAAATATATTTATTTGTAAACGTGCCTTTGAAAAATAAATGGTATAACTCAACTGCATCCTACGCACACACGTGTAGGGAGTAAGTAAGGCGATCCACTTTGAACTTCTAATATCAAAACTGAGACCGCCGCATGAAATCAGCTCCACTATTGTACTGAGGTCACGACTGCCTTGCCGCAAATTTGGCTGACATTAAAATAGAATTGTTTGTTACAACGAACATAAACACACGTGTCTCGGTTGGCAGTGATGTACAGAAATCAGGAAAACAAACCCTTTCAAACATCTTCATCAGCAGTGACTTTAAACAGACATGTAGTCGTGTATGGGTCATCACCTGTACTGACTTTCCCAAGGTAATCATACTGGCAAATCTGTCATGTGTAAGTTTTCTGCGGGCATTAGACGTGCCGGTATGTGGCAGTTGGGTAGTAATACAGCAGTAATAGTAACACTGAATACCACTTAATACAATGCATGTCCAGGCAGCTCTCCCCTCGTTGGCTCCTTGATATTCATTTCCCCATCATGTTCCAAGTTTTTTATTGACGAGGCAACCCCATTTACAGGCATGCGAATTTTCCACGTGCTCTGTAAAAAGAGGCATTTCCGCGATACAGCCGACCTATGTTCATGTTGTAAAGTGGCAAGACAAACAAGACATGTTCTTGCCTGCACGCTGCACTGAAACCCGGGAATCGAGGAGTCTACGTTACTTGATCTGGTCTCCGCTCGATGCCACGTGGTGGTCATGCCGCTTGGCAGACGCGGTGGACAACATTCGACCGGGAAGATCGCCACCCTGTGGGTCCCTCTTCCCGGCGGAGCCGAGCGGCTTGCGAGCAGCGCGAGGAACAACAGCGACGTCAGTGGAGGACGGGCCACGGCCTCGTCCCAAGATGTGTCGAGTTGCACTCTGGCTTTTGTCGGGTACAATTGGCTCCCGAATTGAAAGCTTTCAGGAGTTCCCACGTTTCGAAGCATGTAGTGTGGTGTGAGCTTTTTTTTAATAACCCAAATGCGTAATCTCTCTATGAAAGCTTGAAAATACTACCCAATCGCAATTCCAAAGTTAATACGAGTACTGTTATACTGTACTGGATGTGCAAAGCACTAATCGTTCCCTTTATAAGACCATCATGTCTAGCATATTGCAAGTTTACTCAAGTGTATCCATGCTTAATAATGAGCTTTTAGTCTTCAGTGATCATGCTGCAATCTACAAATCCTTAATCGTCTGCAAGCGATATATGGACAGGCATAACTGCATCGAGCTAAATCCTCCAGAACACAGATCTCTCCTGTGCCAACCGCCCCGAACACCGCTCCCGAGGTCCTCCCATCCTCACCACCCCAGCAGAGTTGCCCCACTCATGCCAGCCGCAGCCAACACTCACACACAATGGTGGAGGAATGCACGCAGCCGGGTACAGAGTGGCAGGCGGATATCAAATTTCGGCCAGCGCAGCCCGCTGACAATCACGGGGGTGACTCAGTATTCCTCCAGCATGTCAACTTCATCTCGCGAGGCCAATCGCAGGCCATCGATGGCAAAGCCGGGAATCGCACCGAGATCGTGAAGAGCCCAGTGCGACACCGCGACGCAGCCAGCAGGCGGCGCGGGCGAGTGCGCCACCACCACAACACGAAATGATTGATGCTCGGTACAAAACTCTCAAAAGGATAACGCCCCAATGGTCGCACATCTAAAATGTAGCAGAGCATGCTCTGCTATGCACACGGGACTAAACAAAGCCGACAACAACGCGTTAAAATCATCACAGTAGTTGTGCGTAAACAACGCAACAAGCAAATGGACAGCTGGCGTTTTTCCAAATCGCGCTTTGCATGATGCATGAATGTGCAAGGTTGTTTGTAGTTCGTCAAACAAAAAAAACTCCACTTTGTTTCAACGTTTTGCCAAAACGACTCATCAGCTGTTCTTTGCGATTCTGTAGAGTAAGAGCTGACTATTGTGTTTAACAGTACACAAAGGCAATGATTAGCATACCATTTTAAAGTGTAAAGCATGTATATGCTTCAGCTGACAAACCGCATGGCTGCTGGCACAAATTGTACGATTGCAGTGATGTCGATGGTGGCCTAGAAGGAAAAAAACCGGACTGCCAGTTTAAGACTTTTGATTATTCTACCACGATGGTTACATATTTTATACGATTATAACTATTTTGATTGATACATTAATCGTGAATCTTGAACACACCATCTCGCCTTTGATATGCATGAACGAATTAAATTACCATGACCTAATAATTTCTCCATCATGTGCAGCAATTTGGTTTGTAAGCTTAAAATGGGTTTGACAGCACTCTCTCCCCACGACAGTGTACATCATGTATGCCAGCTCGCTCACCAAGGAGCTGCTTGTAACTTCTTTCGCACTGTACGTAGCCAACCGTGCTTGGTGTAAAAGAACCACGTACCAGGGCTGCAATGAACACGAATGGCGACATCGTGACCGGCGACTTTCGCCAACTGTGGCCTACGGCGAGACATTATGGGGGAAGTGTCGCATTCAAAGGGGGCTGATTCAGATCAGCGCTACAGTCCGGGGATCACTTTACGACCAAAATCAAATCCCTCCCATTCCCTTCCCGAGCTACTGATAGGGCATTGCCCAAATTCGCGAGCGCTCTCCGTGCGCATCCCAGCGGAAGCTGCATTCGCCAAACGCCTCCATCCGATAGCGCTGCCTCTGTGCTCGATGCAAACTGAGAACATCCCAAAAACCCACCCTCGTCTAAGCAATACGATTTTAAATCCTCCCGATTCCCATTCAGTATTCAGAAAAATCTATCGGTGGAAAGGATGAGCAATGCACGTGTTTGTTTTTTCCCAAGTAAGGTTCAATTCCATTGAATTTTCACTTGCGCATCTGTGAATAAGAATATGAAACGTTTACATTCTTAAAAGCGAGCATTTATGATAAGAACCTTTCTGTGGCCTAACAATTTTAGTTGCTCGTTTTTTTTGCCAGCTGTCAGAAATTAAATAAAAGTGATTTCAGGCAGTGCTCATCTCTCGTCTACAACCCTGACCCAGTTGTGGAAATTACACATTCCCATGGCAGGGGTGAGTCTCTGCACGGGACTTATGTTATCGACCCTGGTGGGATGATGGGCTGAGCCAATTCCAACTGTGAGCCGCTGGCTCCGACGCTAAGCTGCCTGGCCAGCCTCTGCTCGCTGTAGATGTATAGATATGTACACAAGAATATCAACCATTACCATTGCAGATCATTTCCTTAAATAATCATGGCACTAAACACGTAGTCGTTAGCGCAAAGAATGACCTCGCGACCATCTGTATGACACTGCAGGTGAGAGTTTTACACCGATGGATAATCGTACGTCTCAGCTGTGGAAAACCTCAAATTATATTCAATTACACCTGCTTATAAAGCAATGAAGGTTTAGCTTCGATGCAACTATTATAATATATTATATCATTACATAATTGAATCCTATCTGGCATCAGCCTGAGCGTTTTACTTTTTTATTATATTTGCTTTACTTCGTTTAACCTGTTCAGAGTTTAAGTAATTCATGATTAATACGTTTGTGGTAGGAGCAATATTGAATGGCATGTGGTGAAAGAACATCAAATCTCCGCGACCGTGCACGCAGAGCCTGAAGAACTGTCAGCCAGGAGACGTTCCCTTGGCTGCTACAGACCCCCCCACGGCTATCCGGCAATCTCTGAGGCTTCGGTGACAAGCTTGTGACCGTTCCACACGGTCTTGAACTGCTCGGGCACTGGGAATTCTCGCTGTGGGGAAAGAGAGAATGCATTCGACAAGGTTACACTCAAAGAGGGAACTTGCACTCCTATTCTAATAAACATTCAATGTCGTGAACGATATGTAGTGAAAACAAATTGGCTGGCTCGAGACTTGGGAATGTCAGAAAAAAAGCACATTTGTAATTTGAAATAAATCAAGTTCATGAAATAAATGGTCATTGTTTGCCAAGATTAATCAACTGCTGGATGACGGCCTCCGCAAGCCTCCGACACCTCTCACAATCCTGGGATTTAGCACATCCAGCAGAGCACCAGCACGCAAACGTATTTCATCGCTCCATCTCATCAGTATATTAAAAACCACACAACGGTTGGCTTCAGACTTGCTCATTGCAACAAAAACTAACGACACAGACTAACAATGTCTCCCCACCTCCTACGAACGCACCGAAGAGTACAGCAGCGAGAGAAAGGAGCCGCTGCGACCGGCACGCTATTCCTCACGACGGGCAGACTCACGTAATCGTCGTGGTCAGGGACGAGGATGTTCATCTCGGAGGACTTGGCGCTCACGATCTCGCAGTCCAGGGACTGGGGGCTCAGGAACACCTGGCAGCCGTCCGTCTTGTTGATGGAAATGGTCGGGACCTTCCCCTCCACCTGTCGTACGGCGCGGGGGGGGAGGGTCATCGTCAAGGCTGAAGCGGAGTGCTCGCGAGGGTGACACGAGCGTGACACGCGACGCGCGGGGCGCTCGTGTTCACTTTTCGACTTTAAAAACAGAAACTGAAACATTGTGCATCACGTTCTCGCCACTAATACTTGTCAGTGGCAGATAGTGTGGAGGTCAATAGAAACTATTTGCAAAAAGACTTTGAAAAAGTCAACAAATTTCAGTTTAACGCTTGACAAAGAGATTTAGTATTTCATAGGCAAACACAGTGGAGGATGAATTCGTTGAAATAGTTTTCTTGGACTGCCAATACATACCTATTATTTTCCTTACACATGACTCAAGGGCAAATGTAATCTCAAGTTTGATAAGACTGCACATATTTTAAACAATAGAATATTTATTGCCCAGTAATTTCAACAGACTGCAACTCAAAAGAGTGACAATCACATAACCCTGTGTTTCCAATTCTTACCAAAAGAGATTTTCTGGCTTTCAATTTGAGTGATAACCTAACAGCACAAGCCAATAATACTTTATTGCTGCACCCAATATGATGAAAGCTCGATATATAACGTGTGTAAAACAGCAAAAAAGTGATTCATGCATATTGCACATTGTTCTTGAAATACTCTAAAGTGATTCATTTAGCTG
This sequence comes from Lethenteron reissneri, assembly GCF_015708825.2. NCBI lineage: Eukaryota > Metazoa > Chordata > Hyperoartia > Petromyzontiformes > Petromyzontidae > Lethenteron > Lethenteron reissneri. Next base: position 1,026,230 of record NC_083804.1, read on the forward strand.
GGAACAAACATTACATTTGAATTCAAGAAAGTGATTACAAATGTGTAGAAATCCACGTGTGATTCCCAGGAGACATGCGAGTACCTGCAGTTGCACACTCTTGCTGTTGATGACCTCTACGATGCCAACCACGTTCTCAAAGACCAACCCCAACCTCTTGCAGTTATCTGCAACAACGAAGCAATGGTAACAAATGACTTCACTGCATGCCCAATGCACACCAAAACATGGTCTTCGATGACAAGAACGCAATATCACGACGAAGCTATCGCTTGGGATAAAGGGAATGAAACAAAATCCATTGTTGTAGTGTACTTCTAAGCTCAACATCTACGCTCGCAACCTTCACCAACCCGTATTGATCAGCGCAGCGAAGTATGGTCAAAGAACCCCCATGACCCACACGGTGTGGGGAGGCCCTCATCCAGCAGTGGAGTGAAAAAATGTCAATCAAAGTGCATGTAAAAAGATGTGACAATACCCCTACAGTATACTCAAGTGCACGTGCCAGCGTTGGTTAAGAGTGTTATCCCCCTAGTTCGTTTTCACGTGCTGCATTGGTCTGTTCAGTAGCTCACCGATGATGATGGAGTTGATTTTGCCTTTGATCTGCAACATGCTGTTCACACACTGGAAGACGTACACCACCTGCTTGAGCTCCGTGTCCTCGATCAGGAGACCCTCGGCATTCTCCTGGTACTCCTGGAAAACCGCACCCGACGCTCTCGGTAAATCGCCGTTACATACGGGCACGTTAAAATGATAGATAGAAGCTGATAGCAGCATATCAAGAGCTTGCGACATAACATGTTAGAATCACCGTTGTGTTACATTGGGGCCGGATGCGGCTACTGGCAGAGCGTTCGACTCGCAATCGGTCACGAGATTAGGAGTTCAAATCCCCGGTCAGAGGTTAACTCAACCACTCGGCAAAACAAATCCACTTTCTGGGAGGTCAACAGCGGAGGTGCGTGTCTGGTCCCTCCCACAGGAATGTGGAATTTCCACCACTGACTACTGCTAAGTTAGGTCGACAGGCAGAGAGGAGCGATAACCAATGCTCACCAGAGCCAAGGGGAGACGTTTCACATCAACTCCTCTCCGTTGTGCGGACAAACCGACGGCTGTAGGAATCGAGTGGCACGGGGGTGCGGCGGTCGTGACGACTCACCACTCTCCACTTCTTGCCTTCTAACTTCGAGCACGGGCTGCTGCTGTTTCCGAGCGGCGAGCGCCCTGTGGGGCGACGACTGTGGACTGTCCCCCCGGCTCACGCTGCCCTGCGCACGGAGGCCTGGGTTCTTGTGGGTCTTCACTTTGTCCGACACGTGCTTCAACGCTGAGAGACGGGCGAGAGTTTCAACCAAGTCAGGCTTCGTCGTCGTCGTTGTTATTATAATAACGATTGCTGTGATTATGGTTGTTAACACAGTCTGTCCTCGTTCCACACTAGCTACAACTGGCAGCAACGTTTGAAAAGTCAAAATGGTTCAATATTTAAGTGATGAAAACTCAATTCATGCCTGTGTGCCAATAATCACAGGCAACAGGTAAATGTGAACAGTTATTAAACACGCGAGTGAACAAAACAGCAGCAGTGACACACTTGAGAAAACTGTATTGCATCCGTAGCTTAGTGCGGACAAAACATCATAGAACATTAATATTTAACGACCTGTGGTGTTTATTTAGAGATTCCTATCTGCCCAGGTGGCTGCAGAACCCCATTTGCTGTACTGCCATATCAAGGCCAGCTTGCAGGCCAGCAGCTTTGCGAGTTTCTCAAATGTACGTGATCCACACACCCTTGATTCCACAGTGCTGGATTACTGGCGGGACACCACCACGGCTTGCCACACGTGGGGTAGCGAGCTAAGACGGGCATCACACAATGATGTCCTTCTCACTGCAGACATGTGCAAAAATGACACGTTGCTCCTATTAAGTCCTCGTACTTTCAATGCGGCGGTGGAGACCTTGTACAAATTATCAAAGCGAGAGGCGTTATTTAAAACATTTAAATAGTGACGCACAAAGTATTTTGTTACACGTGGCGAGTACTTTATCCCCTCCCTAGCAACGGTTTAAAGCCTCTATCAAGACGCGATCAAAACTACGGTTGACTTTTCAAACAAGTCATAAAGGGCGCGATGACGAACAGGGATGTGTCAAGTCTGACTGGGCTTAGTGGCAAGACCCACACGCCCACACACATGCGCGAGTGTGTGCATTTTTTTTTACTAAGATGACGAAATATTTTAAAGACCCGCGCTCGCAGTCAACATTCCCGCCAGAAGTCAAAGAACGCGACTACATTGTGCGTGGTGACACACGAGGGCAGCCCCGTTCACGCTGCGTGGCCACAAGCTCGCAAGGGGGCTTCACCCACAGAGTCGTGTCATACTTTCATCAAACACAAGTCAAACATTACTCGGAATAAAACAGTGATGCTCTAATTTCATCGTAACTTTTTTTTAAACTAGTTTTATGCATAAAAGAAAAACAGAAGATTTTTAAAAATAATCTTTAATTGACTGTCAAAAGGACACAAGACAAAAGTGATTTCCTAATTTAACACGTTGGTTCTCGTGACCAGGATTCGTAATTGTGTGTTTGGGTAAGATCACTTGAGTCTCACGCCAAATGGTGTCATATGCCCTCCGCCACCCAACATGGCCAAAAGTTGTCACGTGAACAGAACATTACTTCATTGGTCCCAGCCAAGCATGTTAAAAGGAAGTGAATGTGAGTGTGATGATATAAGTTGTCATTATCAATAGTCCCTCATTATTAGTTCATATGTTAGCATGACAGAAATTTATAACTTATTGTTACATGAACCTTAACATGTGATAAACAACTACAGGACCATGAAAATGTCTTTTTAAGCACACACATTCTCCCTTATACACACCACAGGTGCAATTATATAACAAACACGGACATTCAGAAATGACCTTACCTTGCTGTGCATTATGCCTGCACCTGTGTAGGCATTAACCCATTTCACAAACATAATAAACCCTAATTGCACAAGCATCAGCATGCCTCCACTATCTCTGCTATCACTTCGGCACACAATCAACAAAGGTAATATTTTAATTTTAGTGATCAGCAAATGTTCCGCGGTTGTGGCAAATTGACCTTGGAAAGTGATTGGTGTGTTGTAAGAGAAGTCAGCCATCACCAGATTTCCCAAAAGAACGATGTTTTGTTATATTGTTGACTTTGGTCTTTTAGGATTGACTCAATAATACTGTAAAATGAATACAAATTGATGATTTATCAATGCTTATGCGATATGCCTTGACTATGTACGTTATATGAGTCTCAGAAACCTGCATGTACATAAATGTGAGGAAGAAACTGCATGGTAATATACCAATAAAACTCTCCAGACTGTGCACGTTGTATCTGTACGCAAAAGGGAACGGATTATGTTGGAGTCAAAGACAACTGCTTGCCACAATCATCGCTGCGAATATTACATTATCATATCGGTGTTCATGGGACAACCGCGAACGTTGACAAAACAAAGAAGGCATGTCAGCGGTGAGCAATTTCACGGACACTTTTATCGTGTTTAAGTGTTTGTAAAGGGAGCAGCGCTGGAGCAGGTGTTGGGCGAACTGCACTCTAAACCCCGCGACCTACGTTTGATTTCCAGTCACTGAGACATCCCAGCATCGAGGCTCAGAGAGTCAGGCAGAACATCACTAACACACTTGGGGTACCCTCCTGGCAAGAGACGAAACTCCCTCGAGGATTCTAAGGATTCAGCGGTAATTCTGCGGCTCAGAGTCAGACTGACGTGATGATGATAGTAGTAGGTTTTTACCCTTTAAACTGGTACAAAACTGACACCTTTATACAAGGCATCATGTTTGCAATAACCGCAACACAAGCAGTCAAAATGCAAACAAAAAGAAACAACTCTGATAATGGTAATGATATGCACTGTCCTTGAGTTGATTTGTCCACACCCGAGACAGCTTTCCTTAGAGCCTAGTCTCCATTGGTGTTAGACCAATCAACTTCAAGGACAGTGCATATCATTACCATTATCAGAGTTGTTTCTTTTTGTTTGCATTTTGACTGCTTGTGTTGCGGTTATTGCAAACATGATGCCTTGTATAAAGGTGTCAGTTTTGTACCAGTTTAAAGGGTAAAAACCTACTACTATATTTTGCCACTGGTAAAGGAGGTCTCATAATGTGATGATGATGATAATGATGATGAACGTCCTCAGGGTTCCGTGTTAATGGCCGGGACCCACGGGTGACGCGTCGCCGGAGGCTGACGGGCGATCAGCTGTGCAAGGTGGAAGCGATACCTCTGGCAATCCCCTCGCCCTGGTTGATCTCGGCAAAGAGCGCCGAGCGGTCTCCCGTCGCGCTGTCCTGCCTCGCCAGGGACGGCAGCAGAGGGGGCGGGGGACCCGGGGGTGGAGGGGGAGGAGGGGGAGGAGGAGGCGTCGAGAGTGCACCTGAGGTTGCCTCTTTTGCTTTTGGGTTCTGCAAGAGAGAAGAGAGGGAACATGCGGATTGCCTGCTGTGGGTTCACTACAGGCTACGTGGCCTACCAGGCCGCTGTAATGCATCACCGATATTACATTTCAGTGGACCGTTTGTATACAAAATGTGCAGCATTGTTGTTACTGCAGTACAAAACCATTTGTTAAGCATAATGCATATTTAATTGTTCTATACGGTGCCAAAAATACTCTATATTTTCTGTGTACAGCATACGGCACAGCTGATCCTGAATAGCAGCACTGTTATTGAAGACAATGCCTGCAGATTTGCATCGTATTAAACCAACACAAACTTACAAAGTACAACTCTCACACAATAAGCCCAGGAAATTATATATATTAAAAAAAAAATTGGCTTTCATGAAAGCCAGGTTTTGTCAAATTACTTGCAATGTACACGTGTCGCTAGGTTTTTCACGAATAATACAGGACTCCCTCAGAGGGAAGCCTAAATAAAGTAACAATATACCTTTAAAAACCCCAAGTCAAAATAGCAGTGACTCTACAGTCATTCACCGTCTACAATTCTACTTTGTTCAAATAATGTTTCTTATACCTGTTTGGGAAACACTACATAACTGCTAAAGTTGTATGAATACAAAGCTAACCTGTGGTAAGAAGACACTGCACTAAATGGAACTTATGAAGTTTCATAATGCACACACGTGCAGAGTTTAGCCCTTTTAAAGCACTATAGAAGGCGTACACACACAAAAAAAACACACACACACTGGCAAACAGCTTAACGGCCAATTCTGGGTCAAAGAACTTCCAGTAGCTTCACGTACGGCCTTGGCAAAAACCACACGTCAGCAATCAATCACGGCGACAGAAAGAGTGGAAGAATAATACACGAAATTGACGGCATGCCGCATCAGCGCTGTAAGGGGGGCAAATCTTTTAATGGGGAAAGGCTGTGACTGTGTCTGAAGTGAAAAGTAATTTTTTTTACTCATTTTGCGAAATGTCACAATTCATTATTTTCAGATAAATGACCGAAGGGTGCATTATTTGCTTAACCCAAGGAGAAAAAAAAAATCTCACGATTATAAGAATACACCGATCACCGTACCTTCCGAGATCAGTTTTGACTAAAATATGTAACATCACGATTAGCAGCATGCACGTTATGTTGCCTTGACTTCCGTTTGTCACAACGCAAATATCGCAGACATGTTCTTGTTTAGCACTAAGTCTCTCTGCATTAAACTACACCTTGAACATGCGGTCACAACGCTGAACATAACCTGCTCCGATAACAGCACGGATGGTACAGCGCAGAGGTTTAGTATTAAGTGCAAGCATCACATTTCAGCGATTTCAAAATTCCAGGTTACCACCCTGCTATTCCAAGAGCTATTATTACCAATGCCCGCACGACATTGCAAGCTGATAGAAAAATGACAGACGTTCAGTATACCGCTATGAAAAGAACTCAAAATAATTTACGACAAATGCCAATGACAAATAGTTTGGGCAAGCGAAGCTGCTGCTTTGTCACGCAAGCTATTTATATGAAAAGCCAAACCACCTTCGCGATGGTTTAATGACTGCGACGCTGGAGGCTGAAGTCGCTACTCAGCTGTTGCGCACGAGGGCCCCTAAGAGCAAGTGCTGAACAGCTGAGAGCCGAAAAAAAAATAATCCGCAACTGATCAACAGCTGTCCTGTCCAAACTGCCAGTTCATCCACAAAAGGGCTGAGCCCTTACACTGAATTCCTTGGTGGCCCTGTACAACGAGACCACAGTGGCAGGCCACCCGCCAGGCAGGTGGCCACTTCAGGGCCTCATGTTGGATGTCAGGGAAAAAAAAGGACATTCACTCTAGTAGGATGAAAACAAAAAATGTGCTGAGAATTTTCGTCGTTTGTGTCTGGAAAAAAAGGAACCTGATTTTATTTTCCTTTGATCTTTAAAACGATCTTTGCAACAGCCAAGCTGGCAGCTGTCTTTATTTTACGTTTAAAAGCAGAAAGCCTGAATAAACGCAGATATTTTATGTGGTGAATGTTCGGTCATTTTCCATGATGAGTTTCTACTTCTTCCAAATTCGAAACGGCAAGTCCGCTGCCTAAAGTGTTTTATGGTTTAGTATTAATTCACCAAATTTTAAAAGCACAATTACTATTTCCCAATTTACACCTTGCCTGCCAAAAACAAATAGAAGTGTGTGTGGTGAATAATTAGACTATTAGAAAAAAACTGGGCATATTTGTAAATAAACTGACAAAATGACCATCAACCAAAAGCATCTCCATATCTTGCCAAATCCCACAAATTTTAATGAAGCTGTCCTTTTTACCAACATGACCCAGGTTGTCTGAAACTGAACCAAATTGTTCATGGCAGGCTATAGGGGGCATGCAAATACAATCAGGGGCTGGCACAAGATGAAGGATAAGAAAGGTACCGAATCTTTCCACTCGACGCCGGTAGTGTGGTACTCTCGTATGTAGGCCTGCAGCTCCTTCCAGATGCCCAGGAATGCTGTCACCCACTCCACGTGCCTCTTGTCACTACCACAAGCAGCGCACACACAGCAAACTGGTGGCATCGATACAACAATATTTCACAGTAGGTTGCCAATACATTTACAAAGCATAAAGTGTACACGAATATGGCACTTACGTTTAGTAAAACAAATCTACATTATGTTATTGGCTATATTATCTTAAAATACATACAATTTCGGTAAATTGCACACAATGTCTGGGTGTACAGTTGACATACCTATACCCGTAATTATATTTCCACTGAACTTTTACCACAAGGAATTAAAATAATGCTGTTGTTACTATGGATGAACTGAATATCATATTCCTTTTTAAATCAGCCTCGGGCTACTTCAGTGGAGACCTGCACGAGTCCAGCTCGCCAAGACAACACGCTCTGCCACGCAGACACGAGGTGAGCCAGGGAGCGAGAGAGCAGTGGCAGAGTTTCTGCTTGTGTTAACTTTGTACAGCGTGCTGTGTGTCGTGTTATTGTTCGGCTTTGAATATGAATTAATGGAAGATTTTTTTTTTATCATTCTATTGTACATCTAAATTCTTAAACATGTAAACTGTAGCTTAATCAACATCTGGAAACATCAGTTTTCAAATGTTCTTTTTGTAGTCATCATGTGACAGGTATCAGTCTCAATCTATCAATCTAGATCTCAAATCTAGAATTAAGTCTCAATCTGTCAATCTCTCTGCGTGCAATGGCTGACAATGTTTCCCATTCAAAGGTAAGCAAGCTGAAGTGCAGGGTGCATATTGGCATCTCAGAACAATGTGTTTTAGGTCAAGCCATGAGGGGCTTGGGAGTGAAATTGGAGCAGACTGATTGCATTGATCGAGCAGCAGTTGTCCCACTGGAGGGCGCTCCAGACAAGAAGACAGCAGAGCTCAACTCCACAGTCCCAATTTGAAATAGATGACCTACAAGCACTCATTTGGAATCTACAGAACAATCATTGCCACCTACTGAGAAAGAAATATGATAGGACCCTCCTAGAAGAAAGTCATGGGTAAATAAACGTACAAATAAGAATAACTTCAACGACTGAACTTTCAAATGAATTAACAAATGCCAATACCATGTTATGAAATGAAGTGCTCGTAAAGACAGAAATTCCAAATTATTATCCTTAGTGATTCTAACAGGAGATTAGAAATTAGATATGCACATTCCGAAAATATAATAAAAAAATTACTTTGCCAAACAGTAAATTTCTCATCTTGATGTTATGCTTGTATTGTCGATTTACTTCTGCGTCGATATTACAAACCACATTTGCATTCGTTTACATGGCAGGCCTGCCTTGCAAGACACTGTTGTCTCAATGAGTTCCCACCATCACCATCAACCGTGATTCATCTACTGTAGGATGTCGACTTCCACAAGGCCTTGCCCAGCTCTGAGCCCCACCATGAGGTCATATATAAAGTTGGTGCACGTACGCAGGCAACAGAAGATGCTCATGTGAGCTGTCAACCCTCATTTACAGTGACAGCAGCAGCTGTGCCGCCGTTCGAGGCGACGCGAGTGTGACGCCGCTACTCACGAGTCGCGATACTCCTTCAGGACGCGGTTTGTGTAAAACATCGCCGCATCATTCATCTCCTTCACGTAAGACGATGGCGTGGGGGCCTGCGGTCAGGGCGTGGAGAAAAGTGGACAAAACAAAAGATAAATAACGCAGTCTGTGGTCGAAAGTGAACATAACGTAAACATGGTGTTGTCTAAGCTGCACCTATGAGGCACACGGTGTTTATGAAACGTAAGCAAGGAACTCGACCATGCGCCCCATCTGCTGATGAAAGCGGACGTCAAACACGTGGGACGTTATTCGTAAGAGTTGAACGCTCGTATAGTAACTCAGCCCAAATAGAACATTTAAAAATGACCCACAATAACAACAAACTACAATTAAAATCCCATCCATTGTTATCCTATTTAATCCCAATGTAGCTTAACCTGTTGGAAGAAACGACACCGATTGTATAACAAACGACATTCATTTTAGGTGCTGCCAGGCCGTCCCGCTCACCATGGTGACCCAGCCGAGTGCAGGAATGCTCTCGCTGACCGCCGACAGGTGGTTGAAGAGCACGCTGCCGCGGTTCCTCTCCCGCAGTCCCTGCACCTCCTGCACCTTCTCCGAGATGGGCTTCAAGAGCTGCATCAGGGCCATCTTGAGCCAGCGAGGGTGACACAAATGTATTCGTTAACGCCGGCACAATCGCATGCAACGACGGAAATTCGTTTAGCAAAATAATAACGCCATCCCCCGAGTTTAATGCACACCACCTCTTCCCCCGCTCCCCAGTCGTGCGCGTGTCATATACACACAACATGACGTGTTCATTGCTTGCGGTGTCAGCGGCATGGCTCAGCTTCTGCAGTGGAAACACAACCCGGCTGTGCGGTAGAAAAGGTGGGCTGTGTGTATTTTTGAGCCGCATTGTGGCGCAGTTCTTGACGCAGAAAATGAGTCCTACACGTTCACCATCCCACAGACTGGGGCACCCCTCAGAGGCTTTGGCGCTGCCGGTTAAGAGGCGCTGATTAGTCTTCTTTTTATATGTAGGCATCTTTACAAATCTGAAATGCAAATCCATCTTAAGAAAAGAAGAGAGTGCTCTTGCATTCTGCAGAAAAAACGTTAACATTATAGTATATTCTTGAACAAAAATAGTCTTGAAAAAAATCTAACATCATAGATGTGAGTGCAGAAATTCGTTGTAATTACATTTTTTTATGTACATGCCTAGACTTGCCCAAGGAGGCCACGCATGGCCATGAAGGCAAAGGCAAGAGGGACAGGTCACCACAATTAGCTTTCAGACTTGGGGAGGGCCTGGCAGACAAAGAGAGTTGATTCTCTGTACCAGGGCTGGCTCAGGAAGGTTATAACAGCTGCCAATCCTGACATCTTGGATTTCAATATGGGTTCAGCCCCGTGTGATTAAACTAGGTTTTAGTTTCTAAGGTGTAGCAAGTTGACCGTCTCAGCTCGGCCATCAATGACTGCAGAATGGTGGCTCAAGTTGGCAAACTCCAGCTCTGAGTGCACGTGGCAATCAGACATTCAAGTCTGATTGCCACGTGATGAACACTTTGCAGGGCGTGCATGGAAATGGGCACCATCTCGTGTGGATAAGAGGCTACAGAAAATCACTTTTAGTGGTTCTGAGGTCATCTTCCCGAGGCGGTTTTCTGATAGCAAGTGATGTTGCTTTGCTCACAGCGAGAGCTTGAAATGGGCAATTCTTTCTCTCTTGACACGACGCTGATAAGACAAAACGCTGTATCTTACAACAGTGCACATGCCCGTGTTTCAAGAGACGCACACACACACAGATCTTCTGGTGCATTTCATTTTGATATTTTCGTAACCTAAGCGTATTTAAAGATTGTCACGGACAACTGTTGGAAAGGTTTAAAGCACTCGGGGTTAATCTCCTGTATTTTTGTCACAGGTTGATAGAAAAGCAATGGAACGTGCCGTGCCGATATGAACGGCACTTCTGGCTGTTGCACTATCAGGAGAGATAACGGGATCACTTTGGTGCCATTAGTACTGTCACATCACACTCCCCAGAGGCAAATGGCTGATTATCTACAATTATATCCCCTTATAAGGCGAATCCTATCTCCCTTTTACGAATAAGGACACAACCCCGTATGATAAATGTCCACAAAAGGATGGCGGTTGCCAAAATATAAATAGAATCATCATATGCTCTATCTCGAAATGTTTAGGTATTACGCATTATATTTAAAGTTGTATGTATGCTGAACTTCTTTCACACCATATGTTGCCATCCGTGCTTATTAGAGTCGTGAGATGCATTCACACAAAAGCACTCGCAGTGACCAATACACAGCCACTGTAGCAGTCATCGGCGGAGCTATCCGACCAGGCCACATTTGCACCCTCCTGGGGCAACTTTGTTGAGGGGGGTCATTTCTAGGGACATGTCTGCATCGACATTATAATCGTTGCCTTGACACAAAGGGTCACCTTTACACGCTCCCCATCCACGGCAGTTGTCACGCAACACCTCCACACGCCCATGCCCTTTGTTTTAACACCGAATGCAAACGCGTGAATGTAAACCTGCTCTTTCGATTCAAAGCTCTATGAGTATACAATACATACATAACAGGGGCCTTCAGACTGCCTGGAAGTCAAGAAAGCACCACCTGTCCCCGAGCAGTGCAGGCGAACGTCTGTAGCCCAGCCCTGTGGAGGCAGCAGCGAGGGTTCGTGTATCACACACAGATGTTCTGACACTCCCTTCCCGTGGGCGTCGAGGTGCCATACTCTGACCTGCTATGCGAGAGTGGTCCACCCAATGTGGACTCATCTCCATCTGTTTCCGTCTGTATGGGATAGAGTGTTGCCCCCTCGCACGCGTGGGTTTTATCCACGTGCTCCTGTGTCCTCCCACATGTATAGACACTCACGAATTGTCCGAAAACATCGTGATATATAGAGGATCGTTAAGCTTGGGCAATTATAGGCTTCGGCTCACTACCTCCTGGCTGCCTTACCGCTCTCTCTACGAAACCGAGGAGCGATTATTATTATTGTAGCAATGCACGGGTAATGAAAGTTTGTTTGTTTGATTTTAAGCCAAGAAATGCTTTCAATACTCAATTAGCTATCTTTACAAGTGCTGGTAAATTAAAATGGGAACAATGACAACAGAAAGCATAAAACTCACGTCACTAAATAGTTCACTGAACAAAACCAAACACATTACATTTCATCGTGCTTTGCACTCCAGGTGTCATTTTTAACTACAGCTATTATCCTTAAATTAAATCGAACAGGCATGTAGCTCACCCATGCACATCACAAGCCACCGTAGGTGGATATGCAGACAACACGCGTGAAACCAAGACCAAAACACACACAGCAGTGCTTAGAAAGCTTCTATTCACCTCAGCAGTCTTATCCTCTACAGCAACCCTCCCTTGCTTTTGAAGTTCTGAAATCTATCCCCAATGTTAAAATCACTTGAACTAAATACTTTGCCTCTGCAAAACCAGCTGAGCAAAAAGAAACAACGGTGGCAAGGCCATTCTCAAAGCAAAGAAAAGGCAGCCAAGTATTAAATCAGTCTATTTCCACCTATGCTTGAGCCCGAACTACATCATATATTGCACAGATAATGAGTCCCCGCAGCATAAGAGGTGGCACAGATATTTTTCAGGCTCCCACCACAGAGATAATGGAATCACTTCAGTGCCATTAGGACTGTCACATCACACTCCCCCAAGTAGGCAGCATGGAGAGGGGCAGGTTACACAGATGGGCACTGGAGTGCCACCAGCCACCGAGGGAAAGAGCTAAAGCCACACAGTGGGCTACTCCAAGAGCAGACATTGAAAGATGGGTGCAGAATGAGTAACCACGACGTGACCTGGCAGAAGCATCAGGTGTGCGGGTGTCGATGGTGCCAACGATTGAACGCCACCCACCAAGTCGCAATGTAAAGCGCACTGCGAGAAATGGAGTGTCATTGAGTTTACATTCATGCACTGTGTTGGTCGTTTTCTGGACATATAACAATTCACCGTCCCCTCCCAACATGTGACAATTTAATGCTATAATTGATGTTTTTTAAATACACATGTAACGTCTCATGTGTATTATGTGCTTTGTACATTCCATCATGCTGTCTCATTAATTATATTTGGCCTCATGTAACATTTCCATGCAATGTGAACACACTAAACACGATCAATTCTTGCGTACACAATTCTGCCCAAGTATCATGACCATAAGAATCTATTTTCATCAATGACTTGTTACATGGATTGGTGCTGAGCATGGGAGAATAGGAGATGGGATGCATCCAACAATTGGCTTGGCTCTTGCTCAAAAGCTCTTACATCACAGGGGCTGCTGCATTTTAAATTAACATGTATTCAAAGCTATTCACATTTTTGTAAATCTTATAATTTAGCACGGAGGTTATTCATGGCCTACTCGTAATCCGAGTGTGGTGTACTGGGTTAGAGTGGTGTACTGGGTTAGAGTGGTGTACTGGGTTAGAGTGGTGTACTGAGTTAGAGTGGTGTACTGGGTTAGAGTGGTGTACTGGGTTAGAGTGGTGTACTGGGTTAGAGTGGTGTACTGGGTTAGAGTGGTGTACTGGGTTAGAGTGGTGTACTGGGTTAGAGTGGTGTACTGGGTTAGACTGCATGTTGAGCATTTATCCTCTCAAGCCTTTGCCACGCACTCCTGTGGGCATTTTCAGACACGTGGCCTGACCTGTGCATATCTGAAGATGTCCACAGACGTGGATGGCCAAAGCTTGAGAGATGAAATTCTTAATACGTGGCCTAACCCAACAGTTCACTCACTCATGTATCTCTAAACTTCACGTGGAATGTTGTATATTAATTATTTTATAACATTGATTAGTAATACATTTTATATATTTATTATTTTGGTATTTCCAATTTGAATCTACTGATTCGTCAGGATATGTCCTGTCGAGCATCTATGTGGAAGCTGGAAAAAGAGGCGAGAGTCCAGAGATGATTTAGAAAAAAAAATTTGGCCAAAAAAATCGAAAAGGCCTCTTGAGGTGAAAAACCAAAACCTTGCACTTCGTAACTGATGAAGTGTAAAAGCAAAAAGTGCAATCCATCATTTGAATTGACTTAAAGAAATACTTCATAAGCGTAAGAACATCATCCATTTGGAAAAATGGAGCGACTATTTTGAGAGCGCTACTGTCAATTGCCTAGAATAATATTGCCAGCTCGACTTTGACATGGCATCCTAACAATTCTGGCTTCTCTCCGGTCTAAGCTCCAGTAAAAACATCGTCGGCAGCTATTGGTGCTCACAAAGCGGTGCTAACTCTCACGCGGGCCACTGCCCCGCAGCCCGGGCCGTTCCACGACTCTCGTCCCAGAGAAACAGTTTTCTCTACGGGGCCAGCAATGATCTCAGCGTGTTGGCACAGCCCATTGTCTCCCTGTTACACTCGCCGGTTGGCATTTAAATATCCTCTGGCCCAACAAGCACTTTTTCTTGCAGAAAAAAAGATTAAACCTTTCCGGACTAAAAAAAGAAAGGGAGGGGGGGGGACGGTGGGGGGGTATTGTGGGGCCAGAGGAGTTGGCGTTGGGTTCGCGAGGACAAAGTCGTCGCAGCTCGCGGGCACGCCGAATTTCGCCTGCGTCCGAGCGTGCGGGCACGCGCAGGTGAACTCGTTTAGTCCCGCTGAGGAGTGTGCACAGGCGACGCAGGGCCCCGTTTTGCTTTTCAATACGCAACGAGAGAATACCTGACTGTTGCATATTGTTTTATTGCAGGCGAGCGATAGGTTTAAATTAATTAATGAAATCTTGTGGTACAATGAAGCGACCCGTGGCTTATTTGTGCAGGCCCGGATGGTTCGTCCAGCTGCGCTCAGCCGTGGCCTTTTCTCCTCTTGAGCAAACACGTCCTTCCTGCCGTTGCATCAACAGTTGACACAATAGACCGATGGGCTCAAGTGATTAAGAAAAAAAAATGTTTAGAAAAGGTAACAACCCTCACGCTGGACTTTACCGTATTTCTATTTGGGGTATAGAGCTCGATAACCTATACATTGCTGCCATGCATCATCTCTTTATATGTATCGCTTTAGATGTATTGCTTTCAGGTTCAAGGCCATGGTGCATTGTACATGTGGCTAAAATCAGTGTAGTTTGATGAGGAAATTATACACAATCCGGTACCGATACTGACCTGAACAGTATTCTTAATGTTCACATACTGTGTGGTATATAGTACTCCTGTCAGCGCAGGGTCAAGTGACCAACATGAGTTCGTCGAAATGGCCTTGAGCAAACAACATCAGGCACACCCATTTTTTGTTATGCACACGCGATTGTAACTGTGCATTCAGTTCCATGGTGTGTAGGTGTGAATCCATCTTCAAGGGACCTTTCATCAATTAAACCTCCACAATCGTGTTGGTGAGAAGGGGACTACACATGTCCAAGACTTAACAGAAAATATATCTTAAAAAAATGATGGATGTGCTCAAAAAATGGGCCGTGTTTGCCAAGCTGTGGCATCCAAAGAGTATGGCAGCATTAATTACCTGCTCAATCCGTCAGAAAGCAAGTTGGCCTTGACTCCAACAAAACACAAAGGGGAACGTTTTCTTGGTGGTTGCAAGGAGGTTCAATTGAAAGGGAAAGTGGGACACGGTGGATGGACAGGTAAACAACGCTCGGCTCAATTGCGTTTGTCGTTTGCTGGCATTGTGCAGGCCGGATTCAGCAGCGCCGCCGACATTGCGATGCATTCCGTGGCACAGTCATGGAAAGGTGGCGTGCTACAGAGGGA
The DNA here is from genome assembly GCF_015708825.2 of Lethenteron reissneri. Lineage (NCBI taxonomy): Eukaryota > Metazoa > Chordata > Hyperoartia > Petromyzontiformes > Petromyzontidae > Lethenteron > Lethenteron reissneri. The sequence goes on from NC_083804.1 coordinate 1,041,620, forward strand.
CAGCTTGAAAAGACCAATTAACCCTTTGAATGGCACAAGTGGCTTAATGCCAGAGTGGCTGTAATGGTAAGCTGACAAAGCAAATTTAAGACATTCCTTTCCCATGCTAAAGAAGAGTATAATTTAATCGAGTCCACTGTCATAAGCATCAGCTGCCCATTGGTTAAAAATAATTATAGTACCTGTGAGCAAAGGGAATTTAACTTCTCATTTCTGAATTCATGCATTTTTAAAAAATATTTAAATATATATAAATTGTACGGCCAGGTTGAAAACCATTTTCATACAAGAACCTCCTTCGAAAGCTTTTGTTGTATACATGGATAATTTTAGACCGTATTTTGTAAAATTATACTTTCATAATAAATTAATTCTGAAACTGGATAAGTATACTTTTTTCACAATGACCTGTTAATCTAAAAAACACCCACAAAAACACACACTCCATTCCAAGGTGCATACACTTGTGCAATACTCACCCAATGCAGCTAATAACCTCATTTTTTAATGTATAGATGTAAGCATTAATATAATACAACTCGTATATTTATTTCTAGAAATATAACATGAATCAGCCATTCTTATATTATGCATGCACTTGCACAATATTTACCCGTAGCAGTGAATCCTACCGAGCGGTATTAAATAACATGAGGCCATTCCATGTAGCAGGTGTGCAGGCTTCTTCACTTGTGCTCATCTTACCATGTAACATTACAAGTCATGTTTCAAAAGGATTCACTTACCTGTGCTAACAAAGGAGACTCAGTGCAGATCGTGTTCTTGGGAATTCGAATCTTTCCCAATCAGCTATATGCCCCTGCATCTGCAAGCTGTTTACAGCTTTGGGCTGTACAAGACAAACTGCACTCACGTTTCAGAAGCCTTGCAGACCAAGGTCTCGATAGTTCACTACAAGGCTAAGTATTGCGAGTAAAATAAGACGAAAGACTTATAATTAACTGGACTTACATTGGCTTTACACACACGCAGATGACAAGCAAAGCTATCGATAAGGCTAACCGACATGCATTTGTGCTACATCATTCAGTGTTTTATGGAATCAACCAATATTAACATCTAAATGATTGTGCCCGGTAATTGCGGTAAAACATCGACACGGAGCACATGCGTGAAGCGTCGAATGACCTCGGGTAGAGGAAGATGCAGCTGGCTGCCTTCGGGAACGACTCTCACCTCAGAAGGCTGCTGTGACCTGGCAGCGGTCACCAGAAACGATCTTTGCGCATGAAGAGCTGTTTTTACCATCTCGGCCTGAAGACAAGAAACATGAAGAGAAACGAGATTATTTATATCTTACACTTCAAAAGTCAAGGATACGTGTCTACGTGCTGCAATGAGCATTGTAGAGCCTTAAGACAGCAGTGGAAATACCACATTCCCATGACAGACCCAGTCAGTTCACAGGAAAGCCAGTGCAGACTTCACACGGCGATACTAATTTTATCAACCCGAAAGGGATGATGAGCTCAGGCAACCTTTGAACCGGCATTTGAACTTTCAACCTTCTCGTTTGTGTACAGAGGCAGTAAAGGTGATAGCGGACGGCCATGAGGAAGTGTTCGACACCGACCGACGCCGCACTGTGTAAGATTATCTGTGTGTGTACCACACGGAGCGGCTTCATCCGCGAGTGGCATTGAAGGCAAACATCGCATTCATTCATTTAAAAAAAAACTTCAACTTTGCTCTCGTGAGGACATTAAATGAACCAGGTACCACAGTCATTTAACTTTCACACATTTGCAGTTTCACCCATTAAACACCACTCCAAACACTGCCGTCTGTGGGCACGGCTGTGTTTAAGTGCAATCAGGTGCATGAGCTTTGCACCAGGCACAGGTTTCTGTTGGTTTTTTGGTGTACAATAAGCCTGTTGCAGGCTATTGACTTGCAAAGCAAATAACTATCAATGTCAAGAAAGTCTTTAGAATTCTGCAATAGGTCAGAGGTCACTTTTAACCAAATGCCACCTCCTCCAAAAGTGAACTATGAACTATAAATAGGCTTGCCTAGGCTTGAGCGTTACAAAGTAACAACTCAACAACTGAACGCCAGTCACACATTTAGTGGGAGAAGCCGTGAAGGTAATCTCAGCCAATGGAAGAAGACACATTCAGGGTGTTTCTGAACAGGGTTACAGCGTGTTTCACTTTACACTGGAATAAACTCACAAGAAATTTAACTTGTGTGCTTTCATACAAAACAAACGCACCTGTATCGTTTTAAAAGCGATCATTGGCATTGCTTAGGTCTCCCTAGTGATCACTTCGCTCAGCGACCCACTATGACTAACCTTAAGTTCGCTACTATGAGTAATCTTAAGTCCGCAACACTTGGGCTATTACGCCACATTTTGACATGAAATAAGTCCTTCTCATTCTTGTTCATGCGGTTAATTTCTCAAGCTCACTGGAATATAATGTTTTGTTTTTTGCCGAGTTCTGTGTGTTCTATTGTTTGTTTGGCACTTTCGTTATCGATCTTTCTCTTCAACACGCCTTTTTGTCGTGTCCAAGTAACTTTTTCACCATTTGCTTTTTAATTTCATTACCACTTTAACTGCACTGTTCAGAATTTCTGCTTCGTATCAATCTAAATCTGCTAAACTCATGAAGTAGCCTTTCGATATTAACCGCCGTGTTGTCTCTAACTTACTTTGTTATCTCTTTGGCACTGCTGAAGCGTAACTTGCATCGCATCAGCCTGTGATCACTTCCTGCGTTGAAATTGCTGAGTACAGAGACGTCTCTGACGACCCGGCATGTATCCGTGGGAATAAAGGCAATCTCGTGTGTACTGTGCACTGTTCGTTTCCTTCTCTCGTACGTCTTGTCAGTAACGTCTGTCATTTGTACCGTCTGCCTCATTTAGTCTTTCTCGTTTGTAGCATCCGTTTCTTATGTTTTGTCGACCCCATTTGCATTGTGTCCTTGTCTGTACTGTCTAGCTCACATGTACTTCCCACCGTCTTTGTATCACCTATCTCGTTCACTCCGCGAGCCTAAAGATCCACGACAAAAGAACATAACTCGTAAAGAGTCGAGGCGAACATGCAGCAATCGGTGTGTGTATCAAGAACGTCAACTGCTTAGGCTGGGGTCACGATTCAAAGAGAAAGTGTGGATGCTGAGCACTTCTCTGCTTGCGCTGTAGTTGCTTCATGGTTATTATTCTGCTCGTGAGAGGGGGACGGGGGGGGGGGAGCCTGTGTATGGATGAAGAAAACAATGCTCTTGCTGTCGTGACACATCAGCATCGCAGGACGCGTCTGCATTAGCATCACTACTTGATCCACTTCTGTTTGTTGCATGAGAATGGAACTGCAGTCTGAATTCATGAGCTCTCGTTCCGTATATATGAAAAACTTATTTTGCACCGTATGTAGCCAACCGTGCTCATCGTCGATGCCACTGATCAGGTGGTCATGATTCATATTCTTTGGGTCTTTCGGTAAAGTCACGTAGATAGATCAATAAAATAATAAAAATGAAAATAAAGTTAATACAAATGTTTTTATTCACTTTATTTTCATTTTTATTTTATTGTTCTATGTGACTTTACCGAAAGACCCAAAGAATATGAATTCCTGCAGTCACGAAAGCTTTAAGTCAAGAGGTGGTCAAGAGTTTAATCCTGACCCTGACGCTTGCATATTTGCTGTTTGCACGCCTGTTTCCCCGTGGTCGCGTGGATTTGCCTCCGAGTCATCTGGTGTTTTCCCCTCCACAATTATAATCAACGTGCGCTTCGATTATTTGGCTGCTATAAATTTCCACATGATAAGCCACTTCGTTGAGCTATTATTGTGGCCAGGTCGCCGCTGAAAAATATCTAATAGCTCAGTGGGCATCGTGTTAGGTTCATAGGGTCGGGCGAGCGTCGATTCAAGGCCCGGCCCTGACCCCGTGGCTCTGTGAATCTGAGCGGTGGCTGATCTTTTCTTTTCGCTGCTGCTGCTGCCGACAAGTGCGTCACGAGGCCAACTCCTCTCCATGCTGCGTGGGCGTCGCCTTACATAGCCATGCTCGGCGCACGCCATCCCTGGGCAAGATCAGCCGGTCCACCGACGTTTTCTCTTCACTCTCTCCCACGAGAGCAGCTACGACGAGGCGTTTTGTCTTCGTTTTCAATTAACAACGGTAATTACAGTGATGCTGCTGCTGATAAGAGACGTTCCCTGTTACATCTAACAGAAATCTAACCGCTCACGCTTAGCAGTGACGAGGCTGCAGTGAGGGCTCGTGGCTGCATCGTTGCCTGAGAGGCGTTATTGCACCAACACTCCACATCTCCCACCGATCTTGTTTTTACTCCTAATGAGCTGAACACGAATGTTCTATGTAAAGCAATTCTTACATGGGTCACATTAACCAACTCATTCACCATACCTACGGCTAAACTCTACATTTTTAATTAAGGTAATCAAGGTACTGTGACTACCTTGTAATGCATCCTACCTTGATCAGATTAGGTTTATTGTCACTATGCAGAGAACCAACTGGGAATATTTATGTCTTTGTGATACTGTAACAGGCAATATAGTGATCACATTTCAAAATCCAGTTTGATTGTTCTGCTAGTTTAAGGCATTAGATCACTCGCAAACGTATATAAACAACTTTATTCAGTGTCTCCATCTTTCAGTGTTCCTGAAATCAATCTATGGGCATCCTCCAGGAATGTCCCTCCAAGTCATGTGGATAGAATTAAGCAACCCGCCTAAAAGCAAATTAGCAGAGATGTCACGATTCCCCACCCCACCACTGCCACTTGATGAATAGTCAGGATTCATGGTCACTTACAATTGATGCATCGATTATTTTTTGTCTCTTTCACTTCATTCAGCCATTAAAGGTGCCAGTTCCATTTAATGTACCTATAACTTACATGAATTGGAAATAAATCAATTCATAGACACAAATCTGATGCATGTATTGCGAGTGAAAAAAGATGAATTTTTTTAATCGAGGAATCAATGTAACGTTACATAGTTATTACCAAAAAAAACTGATAAAAGTCAATTGGTAAAAGTGGAAAAATTATGTTTATATGATGTAATGTTTGGCACCACCGCATCAGTGGAACCCATGCCCAACCGCTGCTACACGTTCAGTCAGTTACCGTGGAGGATCAGCTGATTGTATCCAGGTATCAGAACACACATTTTCCATGCATATGATCGCGGCACAAAACACTTGCTGACCCAGCAGTGCGCGGATTAATTTACAAAGCAAGTTGTTAGTCAGCAGCAGGGATACACCGCGGGGCGGGGTCGAGTCACAACGATGATTCAATGGGGCATAAACAATAGATGTAACTTTTGTTATTCAAGCAGTAATCTTGTAATGACCTAAATAAACCTAAAAATAAATCAAACAAATGCACATGAACGATTTACACTGACCTCACTTTTAACTATGGACGTGTGGACTAGTTACGTGGGAAATGGAAAGTTTTCGCATGAACATTAACCATCAATATCGCACAGCATTTTTTACAATTGCATTACAATCGTGAATATTGCATCAAATTTTACTTTCAACGCGTCGTAGGAGGCTCGTCTAAAATTCCCCAAAAAACACAATTGTGTCCTCCAAACATAAATACTTTACTGTGACCAAAGTCTCAACAAATAATAGATGCGGTTGTGGAAAGTCAATGAAACGTCCGCTGGTCGGCTGTGTGTGGGTTTTAATGTCCTCAAGCACTTCGCACGTTTTTTCCCAAAATGCTTTTACATTTACGATAATGAAAAACATGACAAAAACACAACATCGAGATAAGGTACCCCGTGTCCCCTTGGCAACTGCTCACTTCACGGCTAAATATGGCTTTGGAGCAGCACTCGGGAGGAGCACCCATACATGGCTAAGGCAGTCACCACCACTGACGGCTGGCAATATCTCTCTCTCTGATCGGGGCCCGAATACTTTACAGGCGCCAAGGAAAGAGGAGGGGTGCACTGCACTAAGGAGGAATGGGCTTAAGGAAAGAGGGAGACTGGAGGCAACGTGTTGGAATACTCCAGGAATATTTACCGAAAGCCCTTCCAGACACCAGCTGTTCACAAAGTAACCGCTGTTGGCCTTGTGACAAATCCAGTGGAACATTCGTGCCGAGGGTCTCCACCAGTATTATGTCTCATTATTAATTAAAATGCAACAGCTTGATTTGGAGATTGGGACATTTTAACCAAGTAACTTTAAATATCCCTGCAGTGTCACAAAAATATATATAATCAACGTACCCATGATATAAGGAACGTTTAAATATACCAAACTATTTTTTTACGAAAAATTGTGCCAAGGTCTACCAAGGCTCTTAAAACTTGCATGCATAACGGCTTGGGTTCTACTAAAATCAACGTAATTTCCTGCTCAAACAAGCATCGAGGCATTGGTGCTCATCTCCGTATAGCCGGGAGCCAGGTGGAAAAATTCCACATTCCTACGGCAGGGGCGAGAAGAAAAAGGACAACCACAGTTGACTTCCCCAGAGAGTGGTACCTGTATATTGACCCCAAAGGGATGATGGGATGAGTCAACTCCCAACTAGGATTTGAACTCATGAACCTTCTGATTGCGAGCCGCTCGCTCTCCCACTGAGCCACCTGGGCCAGGTCTGAATAAATATACAGGGTGTTTAAAAAAGATGGACCTAATTTCAAAGCAGTATATTTCACGATGGCAACATGTTACAATTACACAAAAAGTTACAAACGGTTTAATGAGTTATCAAATTTTATTAACCATTTTAAAAATGCTATATGTGCCCTCCACCTGCTGTACGGACAACATCGAGACGATAGTTGAATTCGTCCTAAACGCCTCTCTGCTCACGTTTTCCTCTGAGGTGCGTGGTCGGCCTGTGCTCTTCCCCTTACATCAACAGCCTGTTTCCTCAATTTATCGGTACCAACGACGAATGCTCTTTGACATTGGCGGATCAATGCCAAAACGCCGTTAAAACGCACGCTGCACCGTAATTACGAATTCAGTCTTGCTGAACTGCAGAACGCAAAACGCCCCTTGTGTTGTGGGGTCACACGTCTTGCGAATGACTGAGGCTAGGGGCTGTTTGTGCGCCGGGAGAGGCATCGAGCGGTAATCATTTGAAACTCTATGCCCCACCTTCTCTATGTTCCCGCCCTCTATGCCCCACCTTTTCAAGTGGTAAAAGTTTCATTCATGGGCGGTTCGTGGTTGCAGAGATATAGCGATTTCAAATTGGGCCCATCTTTTTGAAACAGCCTGTATATCTAATATTGTGATTTCTATATATATCTGTAAATATATGTCTGTAATTCACGAACCTGGGATGCAGGGTTGGTGGATCAAAGGTGGAGCTTCAGTGCATGCGAGACTGCTAAATCGAGTGCTAATGATGTGCATGTACAAGCCGGTACAAGTAGGTTTCTGATCTAACTACACAGTTCAGGTGTTAATCCCACACATGTAGGCTTTCTTTGGAGACTTCAAAATCCATTCAATGCAAAATTACACAAATAAAATAAAATTGCCAAACATCCCAAAGCTTTGACACTTTCCACTTTGTGGTGTAAACAATAAAAATGGATCAAAATGTTTTCTTCACACATATGTGGCTTCCCATGAGTACAATGTGTAGCACCTGTGATCACACACTCGGTACACATACGTACTAAGCTGAAGCTTCGACGACTGCAGTATGTGTCGATCTCACACGTGTCAGCACTATACATTTCGGGCATCCAATTTCAGAAATGCACAATGAACATCATATCTCCTGCATGATCCAAACAGCTTAACCCTCTAAACAAACACCTGGATAATAGATGAATAAAAACTGTTGCCATCTACTAAAGAGCCGTCTTTCATTAAAAGACAAAAGTTTAACTGTAACACGTTCATTACAATTGATAATTGCCACATTGTCTTAGCTAAAACAACATACAAACACCATTTAGAGCATGACACGATTGCTGTATTCCATGCATTAATATCTACGAAAGCTTCAATTAAACACACAGAATCACAACAATACACATAGTGAACATCGTTCTCTCACAATGACACATCAAACGTGCGAAAGAAAAACATGAGCTGCCTTTGAAAAGTGCCGTTTTAAACACTCGGGCATTCACGGGGCACCTGCTGAAGCTTAAGCCTCTCTTGCCAGGGCTGCATTTCACTTTTAACCAATCTCTTGCCATATAAACTTTCACCAACCCTCAAGCTTTCCAATAACCTCAAGAAAGGAGTCACTTGTACATTTAAAGCACTGCTGTTGAAGTAGTTGTGAACAGGTGCGGACGGCGCTATACACCACATTCTTTTTCTCCCTCTAGATGTTATTTTGGCCATGCCCGTGCCACACGCGCATTTTTTGCTAAATCCTGGACAGTCAGACAACCAGTGTGAACTCCTGGCAGCAGTTATAAATGTAGCATTTTGTAACCAATTCCATCACTGTGCATTGTGCATTTGTGCGCGTGTGTGCAAGCGAATGAATGCTCGCTTCTATGCCTATTTTACAGTTTGGTAAATGTGTTTGTGACATGCGGCGCATTGTTTGTGGCATACGGAATATTGGAGTGGAATGTACTCTTCACGCTAAATGTTGCAAAACAATAGTGGGTTCCAGGGTGTTCCTCATATAGTTCCATAAAACCAAACATTTGTTTCTTATTCTTGGTCCTTTCGGTAAATTCACGTAGAAGGGAAATAGTAAAGTAATAATAAAGTAATAAAAAAAAATTATGTTTTATTTTGACTTTTATTATTTCCCATCTGAAAGAACCAAGAATATGAATCCCTGCAGTCACGAAAGCTTTAAATCGGAAAAATTATGTTTCTCATTATTTATACAACACCGATTATTATAGAAAAAAATTACAATTTCTAAACTGATATAATAACTTTGAGTGCTTATTTGCCTCCCATATTTACACGTTGGTTGATTGGCGCGCTGTTGAGTTGTGGGCAATGCAGACCGAATCAACGAGCCGGGGTCCCCCATCCCGCCGGGACACACGCGGCGCCTGAGCTGAGACAGAGTTCTGTCGATCTCACATCGGCCTCATCATCCACCTTTGGACCCACAGACAGGACAGTGACCAGAGACAATCATCTTCGACCGCAACAGATTGCAGGAATTTGACAATGAGCCCATCAAAAATGCTGATATCTTTACACAGTGAGAGGTCGCTCATTCTCCTCTGCTGCCCCCAATGACCTGAATTCCTATCCCCCTGCTGTCCACGCTGCTCACTCCCTGCCCCCGTTCAAGTCCAGGCTTAATGACTTCCTTTTTTCCTCTGCCTATGATTGACCGCCGCTCTCTGTGAAAATGTATGTCCACTGTTTCTGTGTAACATCTTGAGATATGGTTTAATATAGACACTTATATAAAGCCAACATGTTTTCCAAAATGAGTGCACATGTAGTATTATACGCAGTTCTACATGCACCATGGTTATACACAAGTTAAAGCAACAATCCTTGGAGTCTGAACCAGCCCTGCCTCTTCTGAGCCCAACATACCACTTGCGTACATGTTTGTTCACAGAGTTGAGTTTGAGAATTAAAACTGCTACAAGTGCCCTACACAGTGCCCTACACAGTATATAGCTAGGATGAACACGGACTGCAGTGTGACCTTGACACAAAATGCTCTATGGACGAGATTAATCTGACTCTACTTATTAATTTTTATAGTACAAATCTACCTTCCTTTAATCACAAAATTATATTGCTTGACTAAACACTGGTCATGCCCAATTCAAGTTTACTTGTCACATATTTAACACGTAGGCTTTCGCGACCAATATTATTCATAATATAGGTTTTTGGGCCAGATTGCGTTATTTATAAATGTGTCGTAACTCTCCACCACCCGACACGGCCAAACAGTAAAAAATGTGTCATTTTTTTAAATTATCCGTGTATGTGAAAACACGTGAATTGGTGTGTTTTAAACTTAAACGTTGTGACTTACAACACAAATTATTATTCGACTATTGTGAGTTCAACAAAAATGTTCTTGGGTACTAACTCAAACACATGGTGCTTGTTCTAATACGGGGGAGGAGGAAAGTAAAAAAACACACCACAAGTAACACTAGCCAATTTGCACACACGGAAAAGCAGTCATTGTAGACACGTCTTAACAACTGTGCAATGATAAACTCCTTTATGCAGGCGGTCAGTCTGTCAGCGGACACCAGCTGACAGGGCCCAGGTTTTAATCTCAAGCGCCGAAACTGGTGGCGAGGTGCAGCTGCCACGCGGCACTCACCCCAGCCGGCCTGCCGCTCCAGGGATTACGGCGCTCGCCATCATAAAGGGTGCCATTATAAGGCAAAACCCCAGAACATCTCTGGACATTAAAAGCGTTCTCTCTGATGTCCAAAATGTCGGTATCGTCGTTACAACGGCGAGGTACACTTTTCAGTTCTTGTTTTGATCTTCGTTGAGACTCTTGACTACAGCTGCAAAAGCTGACAATTAAGTTAAAGATTTAACTATGTCTCTGCAATGAAGAGGGATAAGCCACTACTTATTTTCAAAGAAACTAATAAGTGGAGATGATCAGAGAGTACTTAGCATATTTGCCTATCAGACTTTGCTAAAGCTACTGAATATCTGAACATGGATGTAATGATGACTATCAGGGAAATTCTGATTTACCTTAGATTTTCCTTTAGAATGTCAAGTGTTGTTTGTTCGAAACGCACCGTGGCAGGGTACTCGAGTGATCACCGAGGCGTGGTTTAAGTGGAAAGTTGAGTTTGACCCACAATGTGCATGTTAATCACGCACACACGGTCTTGGTAATGTTCAAAATTAAACAACAGGAAGGGTTTCTCACAATCATTCACGAGCATTTCATTACTAGGCATCAATCCTCGAATAAACATTGTAATATCTTATACTTGAATTAAAAATATATATATATTTAGGTGAAGCATTTGACTCTGTAGTTACAGAAATGACATATGTAGCTTTAAGATCCAGCCCAGAAAAACGATGTTGTAATGTTTTTCCATTTTCCCCTGGCCTTCACAAGACACATTACTTCAGTGTGATCGAACCTGGGCAATGGATATACCTACGTTCCACTTTCCAATAAGAGTACAACATTCAGTACAAGCTGCACTTGGGGAAAGTTATATGTATAGTGCTAATGTAGGTATTGTTATAAGCTGCTGTGGGACGATACTGTCCAGAGGGATTGCAGCAAAAATTTTCGTTTTGTAGTATGCTCATATGCCTATGTTCCACCCCTTCACCAACCTACAGTAGTCAGCATGCTGCATGGTGAAGGGAAGCCTCCATCCAGCAGTGGAATGACAAAGAGGCTCTACGTGTACATTCATACTTACTGAAACAGAACTTTAAACATGCACATGGCATTGTCCAATACGACCTTGAAACATCGGCCCACAAATAAATAAGAATGTATCACGAACGTCACTTAGGAAAGGGCCTCCACACCATTCATGCCCAATGCCAGCAGTGCCCGAGAGCCCCAGCGTAAGAGCGACATGGGCTATGGAATGTGTGACAATGCTCAAATGCAACTGCTGCATTTTACAGTTGGAGTGGAGGCACGCGATGTCGAGTTGGACGGTGTGCTTCAAATAAACACACACACACACACAAGCTCCCAACGGTCAATCATGAACAATGTATGCTACACCCGCAGGGCTCTGCTTGTATTTAACGACTCAGAACATCTTGTGAAGAAAGGCTTTAAAAAAAGGGAAAATAACTGAGGAAAACCAAATAAAACTGGCCATACTGCAGAGAGTTCTTGAAGGAACTGGGGTAATGTGGAGGCAGGCAAAATAACCAGAAAGAGTTGAAAGATGCTGAAAATAAAATCTGACCCCAAATAATGGAATTGAGATGAAGATATAGAGTAAAAAAATGGCCCTTCAAAGGCTTCCTTGATGATATCATACTTGAATGATTTTCTGTGAAAGTGGGAAAGTGATCACATAACCATGATACCCGAAAATGTTTGGTGTTTGTACACTCCTCACTGGAATGCACCCATGTCTATAACTGCTACTCACGTGGCTCGCCACTTCTCCGCCGATGTCACGGCTGTAGCGAAGGTACTGGGCTACAGGCCCGGCCAGGATACTGTCAAATGCCTCCACGCATGGCGGCACCTCTACAGTGACACACACGTTGGCACATACGACAGCACACACACGGTGGCACACAGAGAAGCACAAAGTGGCACAAAGGGCAGCACAAACAGTGGCACACAATAGAGCACATACATACACAGTGGCATTTTAAAACACCAGAGCACACATGAACTTTATAATTCAATACAATTGCTAATTTTTTTATGATGTACTGAACAGTTAGTCCTCACTGATGTGGATTTTATTTTCCAGCTAAACAAGACGTGTTGATCTACATAACATAGATTAATAAATTAAATTCTATTTACATTTTATTCCCCAAAAAGCGTTTTTTTTTCAATTTACAACCCACTTGTAAAAATATATTCTTTTCACCTGTATTCCTATGCAATGTATAAGTTACTTACAGTTCCTGCTATATGTTAAGTGGCAATGTATTTTTTTAGTGTTTTACAATGACATTCAATTGCAGATGCTCATAAAATAGCTTTTCCATTAGATGAAATCAACGTGGTCGCATTTAGGTGCAATAAAAATCCCAATTTAACCGTTTATCGCAAACATTGCTCCCAACACAAATGCATCTCTGGCCTTACCTTCTTCAATGCCATTGATTGCATCTCCACTGGGGCCACCAGTTCCTCCAGGGAAGGCAGCCTCCAGCCTCTGTGCCACAATCTCCAGCCGCTCCACCAGCTGATTTAGGTCTGCCATCCTGGCCACAGTTTCACACATCACAATATTGTAATGCATATAATAAAGGCAAACACTACCCATGTTCACCTTGCAGATGGTAATGCTGTTAGCAAGCACCTACTAAGGGAAACGTGAGTGGATGGTGTGTTTAATTTGAGTGCTGATATTGACACGCCACACTCGGTTATTGTTGTAAAGCTGAGCAGAACACGGGAAGGTCCAAGACAATTTCAGATACCATGTGCTACTAATTTTATCCATAGCTGGGAATATAACCCAGGTTTCCAGGATCATAGCACTGTGGCCCACTGCAACACCGCACCCCATATCACACATACACAGGATGCTGTAAACTAAGACACTGTGCTACATTGTAACTGGTTAACCAATGTTTATGTGATGGTTACGCCGTCATAGCAGATATTGGCTGCCATTATATTAAGACCCAGACCTATTTTAGGAAACAAAATGTACATTTTATTATCCACAAAGGTGTCGGTGACTTTGAATCAAACAAATGCTGACTCACGGTATTAATACATATTGTGTCTCAACTCCTGAAAGAGAAAATCACAATATTTGCACAGGCAGTAATTTCCAGCTTGAAAATAAATAAATAAATAACCCGAGATGATATACTGCGCAGGCACGTGGGAGGCATTACTGCACTGGCTGGCACATGCAAGACGCTGGTGGGACCACCACCACCACCACCAAAGCAGGCTTTGTATCACACACAGTGGTTACGAGGATGACATCGACGACACTGACACCGCGACACCAGGTGCAGCTCATGTATTAAGGATATGTTGACCTAGGGCAGGTTAAGGTCAAATCCTGACACAAAATGTCACCGTTGTTGTGCATTATGAACAGGAGCCTATTGTGGGTCGTCACGCATTGATAGCACAGTTCATGAACCATCACCAACCACCCCCACATTACTCCTCATACAAGTCCAACGGTCGACAGCATGTGCATAGACACTTAGCGTATCATTCCCATCTTGATGATTTCCAAACCTCATCAGATATTTTTAAAAACAACCTGGCGGCAGTTCATCCATTGGTGGCAATGAGGACGCCCCACATGTTTACAAGCAATCGGACCAAAAATAAGCAATCGTCTTAATGGGAATGATGCCCTAATATGTAGCCATTATATAAGGATATCCATGTAGCCAGTATAATCGGCACTTGTAAACTGTGTGTAGATCTGGTCAGGTTTGCTGTGGTTGGATCACTACACCACGATGAAGGTTATGAGTACATTCGTTCAAATTCCCAAGTGGAGCGTTGACTAGGTTTATCATTCTTCTGGAGTAAAGAAGTGATTAGAGTACCTGTTTGTGGAAAAGTCAGTTACTGGACATTTGTGAAACAGAGCTATACAGTTCTTGGGTCTTTTGATAAAGTCACGCAGATAGGTTAAAAGAAAATAACAAAAAACGCCGACGTTTCGATCGCAACACAAGCGGTCGTCTTCCTTTTAATGATGACGAGCGCTTGTGTTGCGATCGAAACGTTGTAGTTTCTTGTTATTTTCTTTGAACCTATCTACGTGACTTTACCGAAAGACCCAAGAATATGAATTCCTGCAGTCACGAAAGCTTCAAGTCAAGATTTAGAGCTTCATAGCTCATCGGATTCCTCCAGTATACATATTCTGATTCTGTCTGTCTCTTACAGACACTGGTCATATAAGAGACATGCAATGTTTCTACCTCAGGCTCAACGGCATCAACAAAGATGAGAATATTTGGGCAGACTATTTGTTTCAGTTGTGGAAAATACATTTAGATGATCAACAACATCAACAGGCTTTGTGCACTTCGAGGCCACATCAAAGCATTTATGGGTGAACTTGGATACCTGGCAGAGGCACCAGCTGTGATCACCGCCGTGCCCACACCTTGCTGTGTTTTCTCCAACAACCACTCTGTTCTTTGTTGCGTCGCTCCCGCACCCGCCTTTGTTACACCGAGGGGGGACGGCTGTCTCTGACTGCTCAGCAATCTCCCCCACAGAGGCCGATCGTGACACCACAGGGTAGCCGGTGGTCAGAAAGCCGCCACGCTTCGCCAGGTCCTCCTGCGACATTAGCGCGTCCCATCGTTCCTCTACCCCCCCCCCCCTTCTATCCGGGCACACAGAATTTTTTTTGGTTTTTTGTTTTATTTTATTTTTTATTAATTTTGATGTTTTACCTACGTGACTTTATCGAAAAAACCTAAGAATAGGGCACACAGAAGCTGCTGGGGCATGCGTTGGCTGGGCATGCGGGCCACATGTCCCAAGCCAATGCATTCCCGTCTACTGGGCAGGCTCACTGATATGGGACGTCTCGATCTTTCGAGGATCAATAAGCAGAGGTGGGACAAAGTCATTGTTATGCAAGTCCAAGTCGAGTCTGAAGTCATCAAATTCATGACTCGAGTCCAAGTCACATGACTCGAGTCCACACCTCTGTCAATAAGTGCCTCACACACGCCAATCTGATGATGATGGTTTGTAGGCAGGCCAGTCTGTATTGTTCTAAGCTGGCGTAAGTGTTCTTGTATGGAATCACATTTCGCATAAAGAAGAGGGCATGGTTTGTGTCCAGAAAGTATTCAGTCAGTACATCGAGAAGTCGAAAAATACGCACACAATTAGTCTAAGCAATACATGTAAATTGTATACTGTGAACAAAGTCCAGTACTACATTTGTATCGCGCACACTACGGTACACAAATACAGTATATAAAATACTGCATACACATATTCAGTATAAAGTATTATTAGTAGTCTATACAAAGCATGCTAGTCCTACAGAATACCCCTACAGTGTGTAGTCCACACAAGGCTCAAAATTATACAAGTCCACACAACACACACGAGTCTATCCAGCATAACACCGCAGTCTATACTACAATAGCTCCTACTCCAGTTTATCGAGTGAACACATCGATACAGGCCACGATACAGTCTATAACGATGCAGTCTATAACGATACAGTCTATATCGATACGCCAGCCGGTAAGTCTGTACCCTACACACCGATCTCCATGGTACAACCACCACGTCAGTCAGTCGCACTGCCATCAATGCGGCGCAGCAGACACGAGGCCGCACGGTCTCGACCCACGGCACCACCACCACTCCCGATGGGCACAACAACAACAACCTCCACTCGCCACTAAGTGGCGGTGACGTCACCACGACGCCTGTGCCAGGCCACGTGCACCAACACCACCACCACCACCACCCCCGATGGGCACAACCAAAACAACCTCCACTCGCCACTAAGTGGCGGTGACGTCACCACGACGCCTGTGCCAGGCCACGTGCACCACCACCACCACCGCCGCCGCCGATGGGCACGGGCCGTTATTCACACGCAACCCGCACTCATCGCCCGCTCTCTGCTGCTAAAGATGCTCGTCTCTTGAAGACCTCCGCCACGCTCTGCGCGCATGAGAGGGCACGCCACGACGGTGACGCCGTCGATGCGAACTGATGGTAACGATGGTAACACCGTCGATGCTAACTGATGGTAACGATGGTAACGCCGCCGATGAGAATTGCTAATTGATGGTAACGATGGTAACGCTCACCCGGCTCAACCTCACCTCCAGCGCGCCCGTTACTCCCGGTCACGTGACGCACGGCTAGCGAGGGGCGGGGCGTGAAGGGGGGAGGCGGGGCATGTGACTCCGCCCCGCCCCCCTTTGCGACGAATCAGCGGCCTCGTCACTTGGCCCCCACCCTCCCCCCGTGACCCCCTCCCCCACCCGGGGTCATCAGTAATCCCCGTCATCATTTGCAGGGTGTCACGCAATCTGTAATTGATCATTGAAATTATGGCTCATAATCACGTACAGGGTCAGTCCGGGGCAACCTTCCGTTTGGGCGATATTTATAACACTCGTTTCTATAAGCAAGGTGCCCAAATGAAATTAAATAGCAAACATCAATACCTGTACATTTGCCATTAACACTGTGGCCTTAAATGAAATATTGTATACCATATAAATAAGTGGAAACGCTTCGGCTAATGGACCTTTTTCACATGAGAAGACAACTCGGATGTGTTGCTTGTAACGGCACTCTCACACGAAAATAAATATTTGCTGAACATGTGGCCCGGGATACGTGTCCAGCAATGTCAGTTAATTGCCAGATAATTATTGTGCATTAATTCTATTCTCACGCAAATCGTTTCCCGTCAATTACATAGAGCGTTATAATGTATGCTGCATATCCATTTTATATGAATGGATATGCATTATATTATTTAAAACATTCTATAATAGACACTATTTTACTCTCTAACTATTCTAACACGAATCACCACAATCTACAAATGGTAGCAACGTGATGTGGACATCGCTGTCAAGACAGACGGGTTACCCCGTATTCTTGTACAGGGAAGTTGAGTTTTCAGGTCCATACGGCGTACAGCCGTTTCAATACGGGCAAAACATGTGTCTATCTGTGTGTGTTTCTCTCTTGTGATGGGGCTTTGTAGAATGGACGTTGAGATGTATAAGGGCACAGGGTGAACCAGTAAGGTCTAAATTGGTCTCTAATAGGGCAGACACTGATAAGGGGTTGACAGGTTTGTGTGAAGGGAGACAAATTGAGGCGACCACGGGGAGAGTCACGCAAACTCCAAATATGCAGCAGGCGCCTCCTGTATACAGGGCGACGTAGTCAACATCCCGCCACCGTGATTTTGTGATGGAGACCGCGTCTCCCTGGGCAGCTGGACGCCTGGATAATTATCAAGGACGACGCGAAGTGGGCATCGCCAGGGCCCCTTTCGGCAACATGCCGCGTGCCTCCACCAAGCGTGGCGCAATGTTCACCAAGAGGGCACAAGGCGAGAGTCGCCGAGTGGGTGCGGGTCCTGCCGAATTCGGGTCCTGCCGAATTCGGATGGACGTGGACACGTGTGTGGCCGTGCCCTTTTGCCGAGGAAGTTTATTCGCCCCGACTTTTTATTTATAGGCAACGTTGCGCAACGCGAATGTGAGCGCGCAGTTGTTGTTCGTACGACGAATACCGGCACGGAAGATATATTGTGTTCCCTTGAAGACATTCAAGTGCAGGGGCGCAGTCATTATCACCGTCAATCACCATCACCACTACCCACTGCCTGAGCGTTGCCATTTCACTGTCCGGCTATGCAACGATGCACACGTGAACCGATTCCCATCGCTCCGTCTCCGCTGTGGATGTCCCGCGGCAAACGCGTCTCAATCCTTGGCTGCCACCCGACGATTGGTCTTGACCTTGCGCTTCCACCAATTGAAACCAAACCCGTCGCGTTCAATCCCGAGCACTGCCTTTGTGAGAACAGAAAAGACATCTGCAATGGACCAACGCTTCAGGCAACAGCCCTTCTCCATGCGACGCGCCTCGCAGAAGGTCACTGCCAAAACATCGGCACATCACGTCGCGTTTAGTTTCTGTTGCACGGCGACTAAAGGAGGCAGTGCGAGTGACGAGTATATTGATGTGTGCGCGTGTGCACCACTGCCAACCTGATTTCTCAAGTTTTATTCCATCATAACTTCATAAGTCTTAGCCATCAGTCATCATCCCAAGCCCAGTGATGTATTGTTTCGTCCCTTATCCACGTGGAAGCTCATTCATACACGAACGATTGGTAACCCACACCACCACGATTCACACCAGTAACGTCCTTGTCCACCAGACGATGATCCAAGATAGTCTGCTCTTCATCCACACACGCAAATGTGGCATCACCAACACTCACGGACCCCCCCCCCCCGCCCAACTGACCCCCAATCCAATCCTGGATCAATTTCAAAATTCCACTCACCGTCGTTTAGATCATCCGTGGACTATCTTGCCTACCTCTCATCTCACTCTACTGCCCTCCACGGACTCTCCACTACCAGCAAGCAATGCGTTCTAAACAAGCACCTCGTCAACAGCGTCTAGAGACGTGGGTGCATCGCGACACGGCAGTAGTGGTTCTTAAATCGGGGGGGCACGCACCCCCTGGAAGTGCGAGACATGCCAGATTTGTTTTTATTAAGCACGGGCACGGAAGTACAACTGCTTTGTTTCATCAAACCGAAGTATTTATTAACATACTCTTTAAATCTTTCGGTAAAGCCACGGGGATAGAAAAATAGAAATGTTTTCCTGCCTCAGCAGCTCTCCCGATATATTTTTTCACCTGATGACGATTGCTTGTGTTGCGATCGAAACGTCATATTTTTTTTTATCTACGTGGCTTTACCGAAAGACCCAAAGAATATGAATTCCTGCAGTCACGCAAGCTTTAAGTGAATAATTATTAACATTATACATGTTTTTTTACGATTGCGAACCAAAGGGCTGCAGTAAAGGTGAAGAACCACTGCTCAATAGTATAAGGCCATATTTGATTTTCGCCCTTGGGTTTGCCCACTGGAGCGAGCGGTCGTGAAAACAAATTAAACAGTGCGCATTTAACGACTCATCCATCACGACGCATCACCAGTGCGAATACCGCATCACAGATGCGTTGGCTCGTGTGATTTAGATTCCCTGAAGTGGTGGACCTGGGAATTATTCTAATGTGGTTGGTAGAAAACAACCACGGCGTCCAATGGAGACAAGGGAGCTGGCTACACACGAGTGTGTGCCCACAATTCATGTTTTTCAACGTTGGTTAATGCCTAAAAGAAACCCAGCAAACGCCCAGGATACGTGTACAAAGGACAATGGACACCAGTTTGAACGCGACAGGGAGGAATGAGGATATTTTTAAATTGTTTTGAGACCGAAGACTGGCATCTGGAAAAAAAACCCATCGGATTGCGTACATCTCGGGCAGTTGTCGAGAGCAAAAACGATGGCGTGGAGAGACGGACAGCCTGGAAGTGCGTTCGGTAGACTGCGCGTAACAATGAGAAACGCACCAATGTGGTTGAAGAAGACGTTTTCAGTCGGTGACCTATGGGTTACAGCTGCTGCTGCTAATGAAGCAATCAGTAGGGTGGGAATTCTTAAAATATGGCAGAAAACAGCTCGAAAATGCTTCAATGGACCACACAACTGAACTCCAGCAAAAAATAAACACCACACTTATAGCATGTTCATTATAATTTAATATATATCATGTTTATAGTATACAATGACCCTCCTGAAGTGTATTGCAGTGGTTTGAAAAAAAATGCCATCATAAACAATAATAAAACAGTATAATACTGTCATACCTGATTATTTGTTACACATTCCATCACAATTTGATGAACACATCTTCGTACGCTCCAGGCAGCCCACCATTGTTTCCCCCCGTTGTGCTTATCAACGTACACAACAGGAATTAACAATCAAGCGCTTGAACCGCCTGCAACCAGCGAGTCACAAGTCGGCAAGGACATCTTGGAGTGGCGGCGGGAGGGGTGCCACGACCAGACACGCGGCGACGGCCAGCCAGTACCGGGAAAAATAGAATCATCCGGGCAGACACTCGCGTCACCCCCCAGTGCTGCCAGCAAACTCCACCGATGCCGGTGCTGTATGGTACAACGGAAATCTATACCACCACTCTTGTCGTCATCGGAAGGGTACAAAGCAGAACATGGTCATTTCAGGTTGCGAATTAAATATTTTGAAGAAAGAAAAATTGTCTGCAATTACTCTTTAAAAAATAAACCAACATTTCTCGTTTTTTTTTCCTTTTAGTTTAAAACTGCGGTTAGTGCTCCCGTGGACTTGCGACAGGCCAGATCGTTACTGCACCAAGAGACTCGAGCAATCACATCACCAATTCATTTGAGTTACATTTTTTTTTTAAACGCAGTAGTCACGACACATGTATATACAGAGCAAAACTGTAAACAGCTTCAGAAGTTTAACTATAGGCTTTGGTGACAATTATTTGAAATTAGAAATATGTCCCGTCACATTTTAAATTATGAAAAGACGATTCCAGTTATTTTTTTTTAAATTGCATGTGTACACCGGTAAATAGACTACAGAAAAAAAATAACAAAAAGACAACGTTCTTACTTTGTAAATGTTTTCTTTCTAAAAACTAGAGAATAAGATAGAAAGGATTATCATCAGTGTATTCAGCGCTAAAATAATCTAGCAATGAATGGCATTTATAAATGTAGCTTTGTGTGAAATAATGGTATTAAAAACAATAACATTAATGATAAGCATAGTATTAATAAAGAACCTTTTTGCTTCAAATATTGTGCTCCGAGAGCTTAAATTTCGCGCACGGCAACCGACAATCGAGACTCTCTCTCCCCCAGCGCTCTGCGTAGCCGGCAGACGCATTGTTCGTTCCGTGAATGTAACTGCTGACAAATAAATAACCCCGACGGACGATGCACGCGGTAAGGCACAGTGGACAGAAAACTCTGCCCTCTTCAGAGAACCATTAGAAAACACACGGGGCGGGCCGGGAGCAGGGAACGTTGAGCGTGCCGGTTCACGAATGTAGTGTGAGCGACGATGATGACGACGGGTAACACTTAACGTTGTCTTCCAGTGTATTGTAAAATAGACATTGCCATCCCCTTGATATTGTTTTTTTTAGACAAATATAGTAAAAAGAAAGCCAACAAATAAAGCCAAGCTTTGGTAAATATTCTAAGCAGCAGGAATTAACGTATATGTTCATCATTTGCGATTTTTTTTGTTTTAAATATTTAGACACAGACTATCCTTTTTTTGTATTTTTCCCTTTTCTTCCATTTAAGCAGCCGAGGCTAATAACCCTTAGAGGGCCACAAAATTCAAAATTAATCCATTTTACAGAAGGGCTAAGCTAGTTCATGCTACCCGTATTCAATACACTACAGTGTAAATGGCAAATATATATGTGTCTATACCGTATTACTTTGCTGGCAGATAAATTGGTGGAAATTAATCAAATAACTACTCAAAAAAGTAGGTCAGGCTCACTTTAGGCCCTTCCCCCACCTGACACAGAATTCCATCAACTTGTGCAAAAAATACACCGATTGATGAACAGCAACTACATGTGTTGCCACAATGGGGAGCACGGGATACGCCACCTCACATCGACTACGGCGTCTTCGTGCGAGCCGAAGACGCCGTAGTTGCACGGGACTAAGCTTAGCGTGACCCTGGGGCGGCTCCCACAGCTCAGATTGCCACCACGGCCGTCTGAGAGGCTGCAGTCAGACAGCTCTGGCTGCGGTGCTAAGGGTGGCGCCATAACGGCTTTCGATGGGGCGGGGGGGGAAGAGCGAACGGGCGGGCGAGCGGCGCGGAGCGGGGCAGGCGAGCGAAGATGGGCAACGACGAGAAAGATTTCCGTCACTGCAGCCGGTCGGCATGCAGGGGCGGCGGCTGGAAGTGCGCGAAGGGCGCGATGGCGGGCGTGTGCGGCGCGGCCGGGGGGCTGGCGGCGCCGGCCATGCCGGAGTGGTGCGCGTAGCCGTAGCCGGGCGGCGTCACGTAGCCGGAGGCCGCCGCCGCGGCTGCGGCTGCGGCCGCCGCCGCCGGGTAAGCGTACTGCTCGTAGGCGTTGGCGTACTGCACGTACGCGGCGGCGCCGCCGCCGGCCGCGTGCGCCGCCGCGTAGTCGGCGAGGTACGGCGAGACGGCGGTCGCGTGGCTGGGGCCCTGCAGCAGCAGGCTGCCCGGCTGCATGAGCGCCTGCGGGTAGACGTACTGCGCCGGGATCCTGCACGCACGCGCAAGCACACACGCACGGTTAGACCGGCGCACGGACTAATCGCGTGGTGAACGTGTTCGGTCATACCGTGCATCGCTGCTTACGGCCGGGGCTTTAATGTTAAATTCTGTCAGAGTCGTCATTACCAAAACGTGATTACGGACTCGGAATCTGTCAGGGTCGCCACTCTGCCATCATCCACATGGGAGTCAAAATAATTAGCAGAGCCGAGGTGGGAATTCATCACGGATCCCGCCATGGTAATGTAGAACTTCTACCAATTGCTCAGAGCGAGCAGGGCCGCCCCCCCCCCCCCCCATGCGCATTTGAGCTGCCAAGTAATTTGCGGAACGAACGACGGTGCGTTGACGTCGTGCTTACAGTTTTAACGTAAAAAGGATCTTTTTTTTCTCATCGTTCAAGCGAGGTGTAATCGTTTCAAAAGCTTAAATCTTTTAAAGTAAGGCCAGATTACATGTGCTAAGAAAAGCACACTTTATATACAAAACATTCAATTAAGTTAACACCAAAGTGTTTATCAATGTAGGCGCCGTTGCTGCTGCAACATCGAATCTCGGTTATTTCACTAATTATTTTCAAATTATTCCCCAACGGCAGCAACGCGGCGTTCACGGTATAACCGAAGTGTTCAAAGACACACCGGGGGGGGGGGGGGGGGGGGGGGGGGCACGGAGAGAGAGAGAGAGAGAAAGACCGCCAGTGACCCGAGTGGAGTGCACAGAGCGTCACGGTGCGGGTTATAGGTTGGTGCAAATATTGAAACAAAAATCATCGTGGCACACATTTGTTATCTCATCCAATTAACAGTGTACCTGGCATGACTTGTTTGATACCAATCCGAATTCAAAGTCTCGTGTCATCATGGCACTGGACTGTGCAGTATGCCATTAAATAAATACACCACACCTATAATTTGCATATCAAAACGGCAATCCTCATAATCCATATCAAACACCATGCCACACCGCAAGTCCAACATCAAAATCAAAGTGGACATCCATTATAAAATGATTTATATAAAAACACAAAAACAAAACAAGCCAAACAGCAATGCACACATTTATGGAAATATAAGAATAAAAACAGCAGTGAATATAAAAAGAAAGAGCGCAAAGGGCAGGAAGTACAAAAGATCTGGCGCTAAAAGCCTGCAACGCTCGGAAATTAACTGCTCCAAATAACAGGAATGAAAAATGTTACACATTTAAAAAAATAAATCTAGCATCACTTTGGTCTGCCCAATAGAAAAAGCCTCCTGCCAAATAGCCTTCCGGGTACCAATAAACAATCTTACTTGGTGCATTACTCTGCCCGACTGCCTGCAGATGTGTACATCAATCCCAGACATATCACGAGTGAATAAAATCTGCAACAGTCGTGAGCGAGGATACACGACTGGCATGCCACATGCAGCTCAGAGCAGTCCTGGCGACGTGTGTCACCTCGTAAAAATGGCACGCACAGCAACAACTCGTTATAGATTTGCATTAGCAACGCAGCACTCAAATAAAACATGTGCGGTATTGTGCGTTGTCCAGATGGATGACGGTCCGTTTCATCTCAAAGTAAAAATCCAAAAGCATCTTTGCCTTTCCTGCCGTGGTCGATCAAGCGCGATAAAATAACTACATAAAAAACATGACTGTGACATTGAAGCTATCGCTGTAATATGTTTTTTGTGCGTGTCTACAATTATGCGGCTCAACACAAGCTTCAGTACGCGTCGGGCAAAGTCAGATAAATCACACATCGCCCGGTGCCGATATCAGCCAGGGCTATGCGCAAGGGCACCTCAAAAACATTGGGCTGCCGCCTGTTGACGTAAATCAAAGGGTTGTTTCTGTGAAGGTGTCCCCGCCAAAACTGCGAGGCTGCCCCTTTAAAAAATCCCACTTCCTTGGCAGATAGACGGCATGCACATATACGGCCAGGGACGGCATGCCACCCGGGTTCGGGGCTCACAGTCTATTCTTAACTCCCATCAACGCGGCACGTGACTCCCATTTATATTCAGGCACCCCCCCCCACCTCGCCAACCCCCTTCCCTCGCCCCCACACCCCTTCCAGCGTTGACCGCGCACATTTCCATCCGCACCGAGAAACGCTCCCACGTCCGAATGCGCGGACACTCGGTGTGGTCGAGACGTCGCTCGCAAGTCCGTACGCGGCACAGCGTCGCCACTCGCGATTAGCCCGAACACCCCGACGCTGCCGCCAGGTGGGTGGAACGGCGAACGGCGCGCCGCAGGGCACCGCAAGGCAGAGGTCGCACGTTCGATTCCCCGTGCGGCAGTTCGCCGGCACCGAGGGGCACGTTTCTTAAATCCCACCGCGTCCGTCCACCCAGCAGGATAGCCCAGTTAGTCAGTAGGCTGGTCGCGTGCGATGGGTAAAGTGGGTAATCCCACCTGTTCCAAGCCATTTGGCCAACATGGAAGAGTAGGCCAAAATTGCCTCGAGGGTTTCTCTCGTGGATGCATTTCTGCCAGCAATGGCATGAGCAAGTAATTGCCTTTACGTATGCACGTATGTATTTTGAACTTTTCACACCGTAAGTAGCCAACCATGCTAATCCTAGGACTGGATTGGTGCAAGAAAGCTGCTGTGTCATCAAGATATTGGCTCATCGTGAATCGCAGCGAAGGCATCTCCACGACGGAGCGGGAAGACAGAACGACGCACCAATTCAAATCTCAATGGGGATTCGAGGACAATTTATGATTGAGTTTAATTAAAAGAACTAAACTTTTTATTTTACCAGGTAAGGCCCACGGAGCTACATAGCTCTATTTTCAGAAGCAAACTGAGCACACATGGGATCGAACCCCCAACCTCCTGTAAACCAGGCGAGAGTTAACATCTTGCTACCGTGAACACGAAACCGAGATGACACATTCCTGGACAAGACCCACTAAAAAGTTAACTGCATAAAAACAGGTAAAGGTACAGCCCTGAAATTGATCACTCACACCACTGTTGGCAGAAGGGGAATACCCACACTTTACCTCACCGCACACGATCTGCCAATGGACTGACTGCGGTCAAACATATTTTTTTGCTGGGTCTAAATAAAAAGACAACTCAAATGGTGACTATATAATTAACTAGCCTGCATCCAGAATATAAACTTAGCCACCAACTGTCAAAAATCCATTTAATACAAGTACATTTTCTACCCTGTCAACACTAAACCGTGGCGTAAAAATGCGGCTATTGTTTGTTCAGAAAGCCTGTTGGCTCGACGTGTTGGTGACAGTTTCAATGTGCAGAGCTCCATCACCCACTCGGTTGGGTGTGTGATCAGCTGTTACACGGTTAAACATAGCTCACAGGAGGGCAGACACTCTTGACAGACGGACAGAAAATGCGGCAGCCAGATTACTGCCATCTTATTTTTTGGGGGGCGAAAAAAAACCGCACACAGTTTGTCGCGTCTGTAGTCACAGAAATGTGGTCCTGGCTCATTTATTTTGAGCGGTTTTAATTTATTTACGGCAAACGACAATAAATTATCGGCCTCCTTTGTCACAACGTAGAGACGCGCAAACGCCAATTAATTCTGCCCACGGTATTTGGCATTTCAATGCGACAGCGCCAAACATGCTGCCACAGGCCACTGATTAATGTGGGTTGGTGCGGCTTTTTGTGTAGAACTTTCAAATGACACTTATTATTCCATTGCCCAATCTATTATTTCCCACACCCGGTGGGGGCAGCACCACCGTGACCTCTCATTGATTAAAACAAGCAATTGTTTTGCATACTCATTACTGATATGCACTGTATAAGGCCCTCTCTTTGTTATTACATGAAACTTTTTTTTAAACAGGTAAGGCCCACGAGCTAAATAAGCGCCCTGACCACAAATGATAGCTCATGTGGAAATTGAAAGCAGACAAATACGTTAAAACGCATGTTTGTAAATGTGGGGGGGGGGGGGGGAAACCGGAGGAACCAGATAAAAATCCACGCGATCATGGGGAGGGAGAACACGCAAACTCTAAATATACAGGAATCAGGGTCAGGATCAAACCCAAGACCTCCTGCATACCAGGCGAGTGAGTTAACATCTCACAGCCAATAGCAGATTGACTGCTATGCAGTCAATCGCCTCTCGCCGTGTCCCCTCTCGCACGATTTCCATTCAGAAGCCGAGACGGAGGTGTAATCTCGCGCCGCGCACGTGGTCCATTTATCGGCTGCCCGTCACCGATAGCTGCGAGTGCCCAGACTCCATTCAGACTCTCAGCACCATTTTGGGAGCGAGGGTTTCTCACCGTGGGGAGTGCCACTTGCACCACGGGGCACGTGGCACGCACCTCAAGAGGCTTGAAAGGAGTTGGAGTCCACAGTCAGAGGCGATATGTGCCAATATTCCACTGGAACACTCCGTCCCAAAGCAAAGCAAATGACTGTAATCATGCGCAGCGGTGCTTAAATAATCGTTCCAATGTTAGATGCGTATCATTTGCGCCCACCGGCTATAGATCTATCCGTAGTGAACTCGCACGTATCCGGAATCCATTTGTAAAACTCCCCCAGAAAATGTTTGAGTACGCTTTGTTGATTGTATAATCTTCGAATGTTTTGGCTTTTGTAGTAGTACTCTTCACAGCATGCACGTGCGTGTCTGCGGCATCGGCCCGATTACATCACACAGGCTTGGGTGCTGCTCTGTTCAATTCCCATTCACCGGTCTCCGCAACTGTTGCGTGCAGGACCAACAGCCTAGAAAGGCAGGGTAATAACAGGGAGTAACAGTTCAAACAAACTCCCCCCACCATCAATGTATTTGTTGAACTTAGGTAGCCAACTGCGCTAATAGGAGGGGCAGGGGAAGGACAACTGACTAAAGAGTTTCCTATGGAGCAATGCACGGAGCTCCTGCAGACCAGCTAATCATGTGGCCGTGGTAAGCATCCTATCGGACGCGTCCCATTTGATAACCACGCCACTATTTTTCTTTACTCCCTGAAGCAACGTGCCCTGCGCCCACGGGTGCTCACGTCTCCTAACACTTCAGATGTCACGAGCCCGCATATCTATACATCTCAACCAGCTCAAGCCTTCCATGAAATCACGTGACTTTACGAGTGGAGACCCCCCACGCCGCTCTCCCCGTCCCCTGTGAAAGGAGACGCTGCTCCGTGCGGCTCACTTCTGCTCGCTGCTCCTTCCTTCGCTCTTCTTCCACTCTTCAGGTCTCCTATTCCCAACATCGCAGCCCTGGTCATTCCCTGGCCCCTGTTCCATTCGTTCCTTTCTCTGTCCACACAGCATACCCTTCACTCGACTCCTCTTCCCCAAGTGTGCCACGGCTGAAATGGTTTTGTTCTCTAATCCACGGGTTCCCCCCTTTCGTCTCGCAATGCAATTTCCAAGCGTGCATCTCTCTATTGCATACACAGCCAGAGGTGTGGACTCGAGTCATGTGACTTGGACTCGAGTCAGACTCGAGTCATGAATTTGATGACTTCAGACTCGACTTGGACTTGCATAACAATGACTTTGTCCCACCTCTGAGGTGTGGACTCGAGTCATGTGACTTGGACTCGAGTCAGACTCGAGTCCTGAATTTGATGACTTCAGACTCGACTTGGACTTGCATAACAATGACTTTGTCCCACCTCTGATACACACTATTCCGTTTTTGTTCCGTTGTTTTCACCAATGGACCGCCATTGCAGGCAATACGCACGGATTAAAAATGTTATTCGTTGTAGACAAAAAAAACTAAGACCCCCCCCCCCCCACACTTCCTCGTGAAATCCGTCCCATCTCACTGGCAACCGGCAGAAGCGGGGCTCCCATTGGGAGCGTCGTTGAGCTGAACGAGTTAGGGCCCCCCACCCCCCCCTCCAGAAGACGTCCCAACAAGTCAGCCCCACCAGCAGTGTGATTGTCACTACTTGGCATCTCAATTAGATAAAAAAACAATTATTTCTAAGCTAATTTTAACAGTCTCATTCGTGCCATTTAACGTCGAGTCTCGCTTTGCGCCACGTAAATTTGCGCACACGGTAAATAATTGATTCTTACAAGCAAGGGTCGAGGCGTGCGTTTTGTGTTTCATCGGCATCAAACTACGACAATTAACAAACTCTCCAGGGTTGTACAAACCCCACGGGGTTCACGATATCATTCGCCGGTGGCAGTCCCGTCACACTCTGCACCTCCCCAACGGTACATCGTATGCAACAACAACAAAAAACATTTCACTTAGGAGAGGACTTTACCAAAAAATTGTCACCCATCAGAATTACATTTTGGCACCGAAATTTCCCCCCCCAAAAAATTACTTCCAATACAAAGCAATGGGAGCGAGAATTTTGCGGAGGTCCATTTGACTTGCATTGAACCATTGAACCCCATGGTTACGCATTTCGTTATCCGTCCCTTAAGCCACGTCTATGGCCTCGCAGCTCAACCGGCTCAAGGTAAGCGCAATGGCTGTGGGCCGGCTGGAAATAACGGCCCAGGAATGACCCCAAAAACAACACCAGGAGAGGGGGGGGGGGGGGGGAGTGCTCGTTCCCGGGGCGTGACACGGGCAACACCACGGGGCCCGCGACGACCAGCGATTCATCCGTTCAAATGGAAACCATCACGATCGTGATATGGACATCGAATAATGCATTGGAATAATAGTTAACGATTCATGCAAATGTGCCAATGGAATGTACCAAATTCTACAAACGATAGGAGAAAAACACAAATGATTAGGCGAAAAAATTAGATGAAAATATTTGGTGCTTGAATTCAATCGTGACCCTGTACCGTTTAAGGTCAAAGTGATTTCCCTATTGAAATGAGGATTGAGGCATTGCTTATATCCTGTTTACAGCCCTCAGCGTGGTGGAACAATTCCACATTCCTCTGGTGGGGGAGCAAGTTACTCCATACCACATGATATCTTAGAAGGGTTACGGAGATACAATGTCACATAACGGAGTCTATTCCCTGCAACTAGACAAATACTCTTGGGTTCTTTCGGTAAAGTCACGTAGGTATAAAATAAATCATTTTATACCTACATGACTTTACTGAAAGAACCAAAGAGTATGGATTCCTGCAGTCACGAAAGCTTCAAATCAAGATTGAACTAGACACATGCCAAAGAACAAATGTTCGTGTTTGAACCACGAAATAAGATTACAGCCTGAAAGTCAAATGGGTTCATTCATGGTTAAGGATCGGCCTGGAATGATTTCAACACTCTCGACAAACAATTAACATAAAAAGTTCCCTATCATTGGTGAAGCAGGCAATTTACTTCCCATGTGGTGTGCCACACAATCCAACAGAGAGTGGGCGAGACCCACGACCTATCAGAAAGTACTTTTAAAACCGAACTCAAGTTGTGCACGGACTGCGTGCGGTGGTGGCAGGTCCACAAAAAGGGGTTTTGTCAAGGATGCAATTTTGTTGGGATGGCCACATTTCCTCAACTTTTTGAGTTGGTCATCTAAATGACAAAATGTCCACTCAGTTATTTTAGATCGTTGTCAAGATAAGGCCTACAGCTCTTCGACATGCAATTCACACCATTGTGCGTTTTAAAATCTGATAATAATCCTAACACTATCCTTTATACACGTAGACACCACACACTGTCCAGCAAGTCAAGTCTTTACATAAGCCCTCACTGTTAGCGAACACATTTGGTCTGGATCTGCTGTGTACCACGTTTGGGCTATAATCTACCCGCTTTTAGAACGTTTGTTGGCACGACGAACTAGGACTTGACAGGAATAATGATCGCACATTAACAACTACAAAGTAATACATTCCTTTGTATTTAGCCTGTAGGCGAAGTTTCACGATAAGCATCGACTTGCTGATTGTAAAGGAGCCGAGCGTAATAATCAGTCGGTCTTCTTCCTTGCCGATTTGACTACTGCTCACTTCTGTATCCTGCGGTCAACAATCGCTTGAGAAAGGAAGAGTCGGTTTGGCAAAATGTTGGCATCGGAGCATCGTAACATCACCACAGCGAGATTTACCAGCCAGGCTGCTCGTCACCACTGTGGATTAAACTTTGGCAGTATTTCAAGGATAACGCAGCAAGATAAAAAAAAAACACAAAGCTGCAAATACGTGTTCAGTCACCACCACCATCGAGGGTAGTGGGAGGCACCGGCAAATCAGAAAGAGGTGACAACTGCCCCCCCCCACGCCCTCGTTATTTGATCTTTGGAAGGCCACGCTTAAAATAGGGTCCCCCTTTCTTGTGTAGTAATTTCTGCGTTTCCACGTCTGTTCGGTCACCAGCGATTCGGTCTTTTGAAATGCAAACCATCCACAGTGGTTTTAACAAGAACGATTTGACAAATGGCGTCCGGACGAGCAATGAATGGGGCCCTTCGGTGTGGAGGTGGGGGGGGCGACAGCTGTTGAGCTCCATCACGTGACAGCCCCCCCCTTCTCCCCACCCAACCTCAGCGCCCAACCTCAGCGCACGCGGTCACGCACCGACGCGGTGGCGGCCCACGGTATAAATAATTCACTCTGGGTCCCGACGTCTCCAGCCCTGCTGGGAAATCAGCAGCTGCCTTTGGCATTATGCAGGACAGTATTTATAAAGTCGCACTGGATGGCAACAGTGTCTCTCGCCAGTACGGGTGTGCGAGTGCGTGCACTGCCGCTATACGCTACAAATGCAATTTGCCAGGTCGAGGAAACGATGCGAGGTTTCCACTTTGGTGAGCTTAAGAAATGAATACGACCGCGTTTGGTTTCTGCGGTTGTGCCGTAAAGCCCCCCCCCCCCCCCCGTGTCTCTGGTCGTGCTGCCGTGTTGGTGTTCGGCACGATGTCTGACGTTTCGCTCCACGTGCCAGGAGCTTTTTCAGAAGCTCCCGAAAAACCTCGCACGTAGTGCAGAACACACGTGACACGACCAGAAAACACACTGAGGAGCTTTAGAAGATAAATAATTTGGTTCGACAAGAAATGTAAACAGGGGCGGATCTGTCAGTCACCGAGAGGAAAGGCAGACCTCAATGTGTGCAGGATGACATTCTTCAGGAAGGAGCATGGTTTAGAGTCTTAAATGATGGAGACTAACCCTCTACATCTTCTGAGGATGGCCAGTGGGCCGAAATACTTTCATTTCCTGCCAATATGAAACTGCACAATCGCGTTTTTATATTGTTGCACAATAGCAGCAATCATCCTCCAAGTCATTCTGGTGTTAAGTTCATGACGAGATGTTCATACTTTAGAGTTGAAGGCAACGTAATTTGATATCTACAATTAATATGACAAGGGGCCCAACAGGCAACTGCTTTCAATAAAAGTACTCTAATAGTGTAAGTCTACTGGTTAGTACACGATTAATCAAAACCTTCCAATTTACTGGGTTATCGTTGAAGCAAAATTACGCTTCGTTGGGCCTGACTAGGATGTGAACATAAGTGTCGTTTCAGCTCGAGTCTCTTATGCAGCGAGAGGAAGACTCTCGTAACCGTAATGGAGCCCTGTACTAATGCTCAACGTGGCTTTACACGAAACACTAACAATCGTCAGTGTTTTTTGAGCAATTCCCTTAAACTAGACTATTACATTTTTTGACCAAATAAGGCCCATCGAGCTATATAGCTCTTTTTTTAGAAGAGACCTGGCCACAAATGATAGCTCAACGAAGAGGCTCAGCACGTGGAAATGTATAGCAGCCAAATACACTCAAGATGCACGTTGATTCTAAAAAGGGAGGGAAAACACTGGAGGAACCCAGAGAAATATCCACGTGACCACGGTGAGAGACACGCAAACCAGGCGAAGTAGTTAACAGTGGCACCCCCCCCCCCCCCCATAATACAGGCTGATTACTCGTGCAAACGATAGCACTCTGAAAAACACCAAGCGAACATTCACATAGAAACCCATGAGCAATGGCTCCACGATGGCGAGCGTCTTGTGTCGCTAGGATCGCCACGAGGTTTTTCTTCTTACGGGGGACAACCAGTCTGCACAATCGGTGAACGACGATCGGCAATTTGCTGGAGGGGGGGGGGGGGAATTTGAATCAAACACCTGAGGGAGGCTAAAAAAAAAAATCGCCAAACCGATTGCTCCACTCAAAAAACGTCCACGTTATTCCGCACGTAGCTAACGCCCGCTCCGTCCGGAAAAGGACAAAAAAATTACTTTGACCGGTCATGGAGAGAGGATTGTGGGAGGCGTGGAGGAGAAGAGGGATGGATAATATAAAAAGACAAAAGTTATTGATTTTAAAACACCATGTCACATGCAGTACAGACGTAACCACCGCACACAGAGCGCACGCGCGCACACACACAGTGGCAGTAAATAACTAAGAGAGGCAACACAAATTGGCGGAGAGAATGAGACACCGAACTCACCAAAAGCTACCACACTGCTACGAAAGGCTTTTTTTAAGTTAGTGCACACAAAACGAAAACAAAACACAGATATTAAAAGATAGATATAAGAAGCTATGTAATTTTAAAAAACACCACTTCAAGCTATTTGTACAGCACAGCAAAAAATACAGACCAACATGCAACATACTTTTGGCATTGCCTGAGGACCTCTGTCT
The DNA here is from genome assembly GCF_015708825.2 of Lethenteron reissneri. NCBI lineage: Eukaryota > Metazoa > Chordata > Hyperoartia > Petromyzontiformes > Petromyzontidae > Lethenteron > Lethenteron reissneri. Next base: position 1,074,720 of record NC_083804.1, read on the forward strand.
AGGCGCCCTACTGTGCAGCTGACTGTAGCTCATCTCAATGCAGAGGCTCTTATCTTATCTCTAAGTGCTGCCTGTTAGGTCGGATAGATGCACACAGAGACACGGACACACGCACACAGACACGCACAGGACACACACGCGCGTGCCAGACCACAGAACATTGCTTCACTTTGGAGACGCGACCCAAAGTGGTCAAAGCGCTTTGTTGAGCAGCAGCACGTGTGGGAAAGAGGCTCAGGATGCTAAACGTCCACCACAGAGAATGCACGTCACGTTCACCAATTATGGCTGCAAGCACCGAGGCATGCAGGCATTTGCCCCCCCCGCACCCCCCCTTTCAGAAGCCGGTCTTTACACGAGTCTGTAATCTGGCTTAGCGAGGGTACTGTACACGATGCGCGTGCAACAGGGCGGCAGTGGCGGCGTAGAAGAGCGCTCCAGCCACAAGTAGGTCACGAGTTGAAATTAAATCCTGGATCGACAGTCCAGGGCCCCATCATCCCTCCGGAGGCAGGGAGACAAAATCGGGTACCGGGTAGTGGGAAGTTGATTGTTGTCTTACAAAAAGATTGGCTTCTTGCCATGGAAATGTGGAATTTCCACCGCTTACTAAGCGACGGCAAATGGAGCGTGCAGCCGGAAGGTGCACTTTTGATTCTTACAGCGAAGCATGGCACGAGAGACAAAAATAAATACACTTGTGTCCACTCGTCAACAACATGGTGGGGCGTGGACGTCAATTTTCTTTCAACTTGACGGGTTCAGGAGCAATTTCAGAAACCGATTCACTCGGCGATTTTCCTCATTGTTGGAGACGTTTTTATCAAAAATAGAACCAACGCGACAAGCGAGCGCACTTGACGAGGGCCATGCGGCTGGGAGAGGCCGCAGCTCGCCGTGGATGACTCGCTCGCGAGGGGACGGCCTCGGGCCCCGGGGGGGGGTTCGAGCTCCCCGGGGGGGGGGGTTCGAGCTCCCCGGGGCAACGATCGTCATCGTGATGATGGTGGGTCGCCATTCCAGCCACTCCAATTTCGCCATCTTCACTCCTCTCTCTGCGGATTCCCTCTAAGTGCTCGACTTTGGGATTGCCTCCCATTGTCTCTTCTCCCAAGTTCTTATAACCCTCGGTAATTTAGTTTTTGTAGACACGTCAACTTGTGCCGTTTGCTGCTGGCCACACTTGCCATTTTTGGGCCTTTGTGCATGTACTCAGCAAATCCTGACGTAAACAATCACCACGGGGCCTAAGAGGCATGCAATCGGGCCTTGAGGGCCAGCGTGTCAAATCCTGTCGTGACGTTTAGCATCCGAAACCTCCTTGCAAAAAAATTGTAAAATCGTAGGCCGTGGAACTTTCCATTAAATAAAACTCATCGTTTTATACGTACATAAAAACACATATTTTAGGCAATTTTAAAAACACAAAACTAAATTTTGCACCTGCAGACAATTGTAATGACGGTTTGCAAATATATTTATTGGCAACAACGTAAGGAAATGCTGCGGAGGGCCGACAGCACCGGTAGAAATTTGATCTTACACAAACGTTAAACAACTCCGTGTGTGCGCAAGCTGTTGGGAGAACACGGGCTCATTCGCGAAGGGACATTTAACGTCCGGTGGGGGCTACAAAATGAATACGAGGAAAGCACAGGGTTCATAGACAGCTGGGCCGCACTCTGCATTCTCTTTACAGCTGTACAACGAAGCCGGCGTCGGGCGTCGTACATGTGCACGCTTACCCATACGGTCTTTGAATAAACGTCGGCTGAATTTGCTGAACACCAAACGCAAAGCCTGCAACGAAAAAAAGACACAAAAACGCATGAAGCACGGCTGTCGCACATTTTCTCCACATCGATATTCATTCAACCTCTCACCTTATCATTCTACAGCACTGCAGTGGCAAAGGTGCAGCCCTGGAAGTGCCTGATCACGCCACTGCTGGCAGAAGCGCCTCCCCTCGTAGACCGAGGGTCTTGCAGGAGTGCCCACATTTCACCCCTACCAAACACAACCCTTCCATGGAGAACCCAGCGATGTTTCTAGGTGAACAGGGAGGGTGGGGGTGGGGGATATTGAAGAAACCTGCCCCATTATCTCAACTTCTGCGTCTGCCAGGAGACGAAGCCAGCCACCTCTGGATTTCAAGCCCATTTTGCTAACCAATCCACCACAGCACCATGCACGCGTACACGTATGCACACATGTGCATACGCGTACATTAGAGATTCAGACTGTTGGGAAAGGTACAGCTCGCGAGCCCCAAAAACACTTGCACGCATACATAATTGTTGCCCATCTCTAGTAAATTCTCCTCCACAAAATCCACAGACCACTCCAATTACAGGTTTCCAGTACTGCCACCACCACCATCATTAATAATAAACACTCCCAAGTGTAATAACGAGGCCGGGACCTCTCCCACAAAGACTGCCTGTGTGGTGGTGGTGGCGTGGGTGTGCGAGCGCTCACTCAGGGATCACAAGAGTTGAGCCTTCCAATTCAGAGCGGCGGCGAAAGCCAAACAAAAGCAAATTGGGCCGGGACGGGCGGGCTGCCAGCTGTTGCCTGCGAGGCACTCGACGGTTCAGGCACCGCACGCTACAACAGTGGACGCACACGGATGACGCGGCTGGGAAACATCTGCGGTTGTAGCCCTCAACACACAAGTGAAAAGCTTTCGAGCTTAAACCCCAGAGCGGTGTCCAACTCGGCGTTCCAAATTCATCAGAGGCAATGTCGACGCCGGCAGAATGTCCCCGGAGCGATACTGGCTCCACGGTATTAGGAAAGTGGGACATTGCTCATTTTCAGATTGTTGTACTGGATGACTTTGTTCAAGCGTCTACAACACGTGCGACCTTCGCAAGCCCGCATTGACCAGAGTGGTGAAGTACGGTCAAACAACCCCCACGGCGTGCGGAAGCCCCCCCCCCCCCCCCGCATCCAACAGTAGATTGAATATGCGCATGTTTGTTTCAGCAGGGGAATACTCTTAAGTGGCTACAGATGGCAGTACAATGACGGATTCTTGAATCTATCTTTGCGGCATTTTCAGCATTTCACCCTCAAGCTTGGGTTTTTTCAGAGTACTCTGGACTCCTCCGACATGCCAAATGCGTATTCATGGGATTGGAAAACACCCGAATACAGGAACATTCTGAGGAGGAGGCTCAATACTCGGCGAGACTTTCCTGGGTAAAAGGACACGAACACATTGAATAATGCCGATATTCCCGACCTCGTGGAGAAGCAGCAGAATATCAACGATGGATCAGACCGTGCGGCACCACCGTCGTGTCAAAACAGCCGTTGCACAATGGGGGCGTACAGTGGATGCGTTCTGGTGGGCACAGCACCGTCGCCACACTGTAACCAGCGGTTCACAAACTATCCTCGCGCCGCTCACGACGCACCGGGTTCAGCTATCAGAAATCATTTCTCCCGTCCACAACAGACGCTTCGAACTGCGCGTGTGGGAGAATCGAGCCATTTCGAATGACAGGAACAATGAGTAAAAGGGGACGCAATGGTTTTATATTTTGGTTAAATGGGATCAAAATAAAGAACTGAAAATGGGAGAAAATGCAAGTGAGAGAGCATAAAATGAAAAAAAAAATCGTATTAATTGCCGAATAGAACGGTGATCCTGAACGGTGCGTGACAGGTCATGGAATAACCAGAGGAAGGGGGAGCAGATTAATTAGCGGTGGGGCGTTTGTGGCCGTCATTGCAGAAGTTCGCGGTTCGGACCCACAACCTCCCCGGTTACTACTGCGAGTGTACGAACCGCAAATACCACGCGCTGTATGCGTCACAGTGAGCGTTAAAGATCCGTGACGTTATTCAAATTTTCTACATTTGACAAAAGAAAACACTACACGCTGCACTGCAGCACCCTCTTGGAGTCTTGAGACACGTCCGGAGGCTATCCCGAGTAAATAAATGTAGTCTTAAAATAATAATAATAATAATTACGTGGCTACAATTTATCGCGCAGGTGGCTAATGAGTGCTACACCGCAACGGCCGGCGAGGAGCTCCACGCACTTGGAGACGAAACCATTCAACAGCAGGGGTCACCTCTGAAGACAAATCGTCTCTTAGAAGGAGTGAGCAAAGATTACTACGCCACCCACAAGCGCGCAGTTGCATGCTAAGCGCATGGCACTGCTAGCTAGCCATCCCATTGCTCAGTCACAGCAGGCTTGTTAGAACACAGCGTGTTAACAGCAGGCGTATGGAATTCTGAAACAGCTGCTGTATTACAAGTCAAAGTGGTCACCGCTTGTGCTCATTCCACGGCCTGTGGTGAAAATTCCACATTTCTCTGGTGAGGACGAGTTCACCACTGTTCACTACCCCTCCACAACGCGGTGGCTCAGCATCGCGGTAATACACGGGCGGACTAAGAAGACTCAACACGGCCGATCGCTACCGTGGCCGTCCTGACGCTGCCTGGGGGAGTAACAACGGTGACGGCGATGCGGGTCCCGTCCACATTGCAACAGTAGGCCACAGCGTGTGTGCACGTCAGGTGCCCCCCATTTGCCAAATTCGAAATCTGCACTGCAGACGACTCAATTGGGATTATAGGCGACAATCGTCGCCCGCCTACTCGCAGACTTATGCCACCAGGTCCGCCTTGAAAATAGGACTATCCTGGTCTCCGCTGTTCTCGCCTCGTTAAACCGTACAACTTGAAACTAGAGATTTGTTGCTCCAGTTCGAAACATGTTCTTGCATTTGCCTTTGCTGAAATTCATCCACGAAAATGTGTGGCTGCTGTTAGTGTTGCACGAGACTTGGGGTTAATCATTTATTAACATTCTCTGTAGTAGAGCCATTAAAGTTATAGAAAATTTATGATAATGTTATGCAGCCTACAGTATCTCACGGCACAATTGTATTCATTATACCGTTTAGAAACCCACATTGTAATTGCAGCTGTGGAAATCCGTGATAATGATGCCGTTTTAAAATACATGGCCTAGTTTTTGTTATTTTCTAACACACACGTTGTATTGTGAACGGATATACAATTTTCAGACAGCCTTTCAGAGCAAGTCAAGCAATGCCGTTAACTCCCTAATTTTAAAAGTATAAATGTGTTGTTATTGCATTTTCGCCACACAAGTTACGCTAAATCCTGTATATTTTTTCAACAATCACTTTATTTCCCTTCCGAATTGCTTAAAGTCGAAATATCATGCTGCTCCGAAACCCAAAACGGTCCTTGTGCCCATTGGTGGGTGGCCCAAAGCCAGGTGGGGGAAATTCCACATTTCTAGGACGGAAACCAGTCTGTCCAAAGCACACTCATTGTAAACCTTCACCGTGTGGTACTCGTTTTAAAATCGACTGACCCCACGGCGATAATGGGCTGACTGGGCTGTGGGAGATTAAAAGGTAATTTGTTGTAAGCAAGGCACATCATGCAGTACAGCATGAGGTTACTTTGTAAAACACTTCACCCTGTCCTCACGTTCTGCCCTCTCTCTCACACTTGCAGTTTCCCTCTTTATTCCTCTGTAATCCTCCCTCCGAGATGGTTTTGTTTCACCTACACGGTCTTTTATACAGCGGGGACTCCGCACAACTACACACGACGGCCGTCAACACTGCATTTGAGTGCCGACAACATATACAAAGCAAGCTGACAAACAGTGTTAAAACAAAAACTCACAAGCACATCGGCCCACGATTCCATAATGTGTATATCAAAAAGACAAAGACGCCCCCCCCCCCCACCCATATAACCTTAACAAATTGTTGGGGCAAGTTCTGTTAGCGAGCAGCACCTATGAAGGCCGGCACGACACACGAGAGGGCGGGTGGCCAACACCACACCAGTGGCGATGTTGACACACCGCACCAGGTACTCATTTGGGGGGGGGGGGGGGGTGGGGGAGTCGACCTAGGGGAGACCCAGATCGCCAGGTTTATCGCGCAGCGCGCTAACCACTACTCCCCACACGGTATCTATTACACACTCACAGACGTGCACAAACTGTACATAATCAATACACAACCTGCTAATTAAAACGCCATCAATATGGTAACCCTTTGCGGCTAATGGACGGTAGGAATTTAGTTAAATGTTTGGTGAAATGATCATCTTGGAAGGAGTCGTATGGGGTGTAGGAATAATGGACGGTTGTAACTATTCAACCGTCGGTCGCACGCACACAAATTGTTTATGAAAAAAGTCTGATAAACATTGATGAGAGTAAACCGATTCTAACAATTTCTACGAATTGAGAAACTCGGCCAGAAAAGTGGATGCAGGTTGGAAACACAGAAAAATACACGCAAAATGTAACGTGATTTGCAAAGCATGATGGGGGATCCAATCCAATGGTTACAACCACCACACCTTTTGGTGTCTAAAATTATCTTGTGCCGCAGCATTACTCTGCCATCGGTGAGCTTCACCGATGTTAAATCAAAAGGTATCCCTGAACCAAACTAACCCTCACTGCTTCCAAGATTAGTAATAGCTACAACTCAAGTGTTTTAAATGCATAAATAGCAATTCATCTACTAACATCTATCTATTAAAATAGATAGATGTTAATGCATGTAAGAAACCATTTTTTTTAATTTGCGCAAATAGCATTCCAATTGCTCGTGTTGCGATTAGCAAAATGCAGTAAACAAAACCTGTACGGACAAGACACCAATTTGAGAAACAATATGATCGGCATGGTTAAAAATTGACAGAAATACGCAATTTATGAATCACATTGCAACTCTACAATGTGACAATTTATCAACCCTCTGGGGTAGGGGGTGGCGAGTCATTACATGCTCAATCGGAACAAAACACACACACGGCACACACACGCACGTGTCATGAAGCAGCCTTGTCCCTATGAATGTAAATGAAGTAGTGTCACTGGTTAAAATTTGCATTAACACACGAGAACCAAGTGCCAACACTCGCAGTTCAATGTAGTGGGGATCAGAACAACACAACACAGCTCAAAGACAAAGACCACCCCCCCTCCCCCATATAGCCTCAACAGGCTGTTTGGAGGCAAGTGCTGCTGTTAGCAAGCACCTGTTAAGGCCGGCATGGCACACGAGAGTGTGGGTGGCAAGCAACGTGCCCTGCCGCTTTTGTTTCCCCAGAGTTGAGGTTTTACACACCATCAAAGGTACTCAATTTGAGACCGAGTCGAGCTAGCAGAGATCCGGGACCGGTTCGGATACTCATCACCGATGTTAGCCGTGAGCTAGAAGCGAACTCGGGTGGCTGGAGTCGCAGCGCAGTGCGCCAACCACTGTGCCACCGCTCTTAGCTGGCGCTCACTCCAGCGTGCCATCACGCGTGGCTCCATCATTGCGATGTAACACCAATTTATTTATTGATCACAACCCATTTATTGATCACAATCGTAAGGGAAACGAAAACAGAGCCAGACAAGCGGCGCGGTCGCCGCATGGGGCTTCCGCAATGCTGAAGACGAGCACATCTGTGGTAAAGAGCTTCATAGCTCATAGGATTCCTCCAGTCTTAATACAAATTCTGATTGAGGGACCGCCGCGGTACAGAGTACCATCCTGCGCGCTCGTAGCCAGAGCGTCACCACGGCTACGATGGCGTCTGTGCCATTTGTTTTACGTGCGGGGGATGCCGATCGCGATTCTCGCGTGGTTGCACCTCGTTGTCCCTACCCTGCCCGTAGTCCAGCGCTGAGGAGGCAGCAGCAGCAGCGAGGGTTGGCGAGTCGCCGCATACGAATGTTGTCAAAAACTCCCTTCACGTGGGCGTCGAGGTGGTGACATACCCTGGCTCGCCAGAAGGCAGTATAGTAAATGGGACTAATCGCCATCCGTTTCCATCTGTATGGGGATAGAGTGCTGCCCCCTCCCCTGTATGCAGGTGGGTTTTGTCCGGGTGCGCGGTTTCCTCCCACATGTATAAACGCTCACTACACGAGCTGACAAACATCTTAAAAGAAAAACCCAATGCAGGATACTGCTGAAAGAGCGTACTAGGACTCAACGTAGCCTTCCTGGATACATTAGTAAAATTGTTATTTTCATTATTAGTACCTGGCTGGATGACCCTGGGCTTGGCCCCGATGTAGGCCAGGTTCACGTTGGCTTTGCGTCCGTCGATGATGGGGTTGGGGTCTTTACACGCGCGCTCTGCCGACGCCCTGTCTGCCATGGTTACCTGTCGCACGCAACAACACAAACCACGCGCGGCCGCACGCGCACACACGCCGATGACACCCCGCACGCAGCCACGCTCGTGCCGCAGCGCCGACCGCTCATTGTAACCCGGGCACAAAGGTCTAGAAGGCCAAGCGGCCAACAACAAACGGGTTTGCTGTCTAGCGTCCGATTTATAAGAATTTGGGAATGGAGTGTAATGTGTTCTGCTGGATGGAGCTCTTCATCGATGAAGCTTATTAAGCATCCATTGACAAATATGATTTAAAAAAATAACTCGCACAGACACTCAACTAGTGCGTATTATATCTACACATTTGTTTAGGTTTCTTTTTTTAAACTGGATGGATTTGAGTTTGTATTGTGAAGTGCTCTGGGATACCCAACATGAACAGCAGCGCTATAAAAGCGCATCTGCTACCCGAGCAGAGACAGCAGCGTTGAGATGTGGTTACATTTAGACACTTCACACATTCAATTTGCAGTATCTACAGTTGATACATCGCAGGACTCTTTACATAACAAACCATTGCAGCCAAAAACAGGACTCGCGACGATGATCCCCGTGGGGTAACATGAAAACATGATTTACACATCATTTACCCATGGCTCCCCACCAACTTTGCAAATCATCTATTGGCCAATGTGCCCACTGTTCCACATGACGATGCGTGAAGTTAACAGCTCTGTAAATTGGAGCCACCCGACTACGACACCGGGATATCATGGAACTTGTCAGACTGGTTATCAAATGCGAAACGTTCGCTTGCAAGCGGCAGGGAAAGATCACCCACCCCCTCACCCCAAACATTCGTTTGGTTCCGACAAATATGGCTTCAGCGGGCAACGCAACAACCCACCACCACAGAGCCTTGCTGCCGAGGCGGTGGCCAGGAGACGCGCACAGGCTGCCCTTGTGCCAGTGGGTTGCCATCCTGCCGCGGGGCCAGACCTGCGGCCACATCCTAATTGGCCAGGCACGTGTGGACGCACCTGGGAGGCCAGGTGGCAGCGGCACCTCGAGCCATTTAGACTTTACCCTCGCCCGCCGCCTCGCCCCACAGGCCAGACGAGGCCACCGGGCTCTCTGCATTATTTATACGCAATTTACAGCTCGACCCGAGAATCCACACACCGTTGCCTACACACCCCCCCAACCTCCACCTCGTTCCTCCTTCCTCGCGACAGCTGCAGGCAGAGTGTGTGTGTGTTTTTGTAAAGCACACACACACACACCTGTTTATACACTTTCGAGCTGCGGTGCGCGCGGCGTTACACAATGCGTGTCGTGTACAGCGCAGCAGCAGCCCCCATTAATCCCCCGTGTTGCTGATGGTGGCACACGAGCAGCATCGTGCACGCAGCTGACGCGCCCCACAAACAATAACCCCCCCCACCGCTCCATAGCTGGAGTCGCGTGCTAATCATATTTAAAAAAAGCCTGACCTTCAAAATAATACAAATTCTCATATGACTTCCACCGATATGGTGTGTTGCTAAACAGGCGGTATAATACGGTCTCTTTCACATTTGTATATATGAAAGCTTAATGCATTTGTCAATAGCAAAAGAATAAAAGCCTCGCACAACTTTAATCGCCCCACTACAAACTGGCTGATTGTTGTAGACTGATGAAACAACAATTGTAACAACTGAGAAGCAAGACCTCGGATGAGTTGATGGCATCATGGGCTCTGGCCTGGTTACAAGTGAAGGAGTTGAGCCAGGGATCAGATGACATTTAGCAGTGACAATGTCCAATATTCTGTCATGCGTGGTCGATTTTAGAAGTCCAGGTTTACAGCTTTGCGTGGTGACGCACGCCTGCAGTTCAGCACTTTGGAGTAAGGGTTGATGGATTGCACCGAGATTTATGATGTTTACGAAACACCACCCCACCAGCAGGTTCGAGAAACATCCTGCATAAAGACAGTACAGCAAGTATGTTGTTCCTGACCTACGTGTGAATATTGAGTACACTAATCTCGTATGCCCAATGCAATTCACTGCTGGATGAGGGGCTCCCTTGCACCATGTACACCACGAGTTACTTCACGCTGGTCAATTAATGTGGGATCACAGACATGTACAGTCCAACAATGGATTTTTGGCTGCGCTGCCCACTGGATATCCCTGCAAGCCCTAGCCAGGCTCAGCCTGCTTCGCTTACGAGATGTAATACATCCCCCGGGTGATTTTGGTCACAGGAAATGTGTAAGTTAATATGGCATGGCGAAATGTCCCACTTTAAAAACCATGACGTTCGAGTGGATATACACAGAAATACACAGAGTAGTTGTGTGTGTGGTGTGCTTGCGAAGAGCGTCGTCTGGTCATGCTAATCCCGGTAACTTTGTAGGAAAGATGAGAATTCGGGTTTTGTTTTTAGATCTCATTCAGAGGCTCCCAGCCCCCCTCAACCCTCGTTCTAGGAGCTCTCTCCTCAGCAGCCGACACATCAATGGCCACAAACAACAACAGCAGCAGCAGTTTAGTCGCAGCCGTAACAGTTGGGCCCACCTAAGAGCTTTAGTAGCGAGAGCAACAGCTGGTATAAGCAGCGTCATCAGTAAGCGTGTGCTATATATAACAAGCAGTAACAGTTGTTATAAGGATAGAGCAGTCCCTGCCATAGTGACGTGGAATTGTCGCAACTGGCAGAGAACGGGAGATGAGTGCCAATGCCTTGACGTCTCCTTTGAGCAGGAACTCGCTTTTAGAAGCAGGAGTACAAGCGGGGAGATGCACAGTAAGAGCAGCAAGTGCAAGGGCAGCAGCAGCAGGTGAAGTAAAATCAGAAAGGGCAGCAGCAGCACCAGCAGGAGGGACCACAGTGTTGACTCGGTAAAGGATCAGCAGCAGTAAGGGCAAGTGACATGGGTAACAGCAGCATCGGTAGCAAGTTTGGAGTAGAAATGGCACCAATATCAACAAGGGCAGCAGTCATAAGAGCAGCAAGGTACGCATGAGTAAGAGCACTAACAGCTAGCTATACCATCAGCAAGATCAGCAATAAAAGCAGTAACATCAGAAGGAGCAGCAACAGTAAGAAGGGCAGTTCTCGTAGTAAATGTATGGATATCAGCAGCAACACAACACTGGCATCAGTCACAGCAGCAGAAACCCGAGCATCAGCACCATCAGCGGAAAGAGCAGCCGCATCATCATCAGTAGCTACATCGGAAAGACAAAAAGCAACTTCATCATCACCAACATCAGCAGCAGCATCATCATCAGTAGCTACATCGGAAAGACAAAAAGCAACTTCATCATCACCAACATTAGCAGCAGCAGCATCATCATCATTAGCGCTACCATCACGAGCGAGTTTATTAACCTGGATCTGTGGGACTGCCTGCAATGAATGATGTCCTGGCCTCTATAAGTAACATTACACTATGTAACACGATGTAACACGATGTTTGTTCCTGGGTATTATGTGTTATGTTTTAATTGCTTATGCCTCAAGTATAGAAAATGGCTATTATTCCCCACAAACTTTGCTTTTGTGACCAGGAATTTACGTGAAGGAATTACACAAATGCACACCACGTTTCTCATTGAAAATAGGCACATTTCTAAATCTCACTGTCCTGGTCACAAAAGCAAAGTTTGTGGGGAATAATAGCCAGTTTATGTACTTGAGGCATAAGCAATTGCAAAATAACACTTACTACCCAGGAACAAAAATATGTTTTCGTTACACAGTGAATAATCATTATCTTAATCAGCAGCAGGGCTATCATCATCAGCAGCTACTTGCAAATCCGTATTGCAGGCACCCCCCCGCCTGTCCGTCCGTGATTAATAACACCCGGAACTTTCATCACCACCACCAACCACCATCAATCATCATCAGCAGCAACAAGATCAATATGGTACTAGTATTGGTAAGCGCCATTCTATGCATCATTAACAGCAGCAACAGTAACACTAACAACCTCACCACCACCACAATCACCACGATCCATCACCACCACAATCACAGGCATGATCACAATCATCAGCAGCATCACCACTTACAAATACCGTACACATCTACAATTGGTAACACCAGAAAGTTCACCGACAGTAGCACAATAACCTCACCACCATCACCATCACCACCATGACCACCACCACCATCACCACTACCACCACGGCCATCACCACGACCACCATCACCACGACCACCATCACCACGACCATCACCACCACGAGGGACTTACGAATCCGTATCCCCGGGACTTTCCCGACTGCCGGTCCGTGATGACCACGGCCTCGTCGATGTCCCCGAACGCCTCGAAGAAGGCGCGCAGGGACGCGTCCGTGGTGTGGTAGGGCAGCCCGCCCACGAAGATCTTGGTGAAGGTGGTGTCCTTCTGCATGCTGAGCATGGCCTGCAGCCCCCCTCCTGCTCCTGCCTGCACACCGAGAGCTCCCAGCACGGCACTCGCCCCTCTTTGTCTCTCCTGCTGCCGCCGCTCTGTCCCCTCTCTCCGTGCGCCTCCCACCTGCTGCTCCCCGCGTCTCCCACCACCACAACCACCGGCGTCGTCGTTGTTGTTGTTTGTTTAATTGCCGTCCCTGCTGCTGCTGCTGCCGCCTGCCCGCTACGAGGAGTGGCCTAGGCCCCCACACCTGTCAGAGTCCCTCTGCCCGCCCGCCCGACAGACTCGTCGTTATCGTTGTTGTTGTTGCGTCTCAGGGGGTCCGTCTCGCCCTGGCGCCTTGTCTCTGCAGCTCTACGGTGGTGGTGGTGGTAGTGGTGGTGCCTGTCCGAGTGTGTGGTAGTGGTGTCTGAGTGTGTGGTGGTAGTGGTGGTGATGGTGGTGGTGTCGCTGTTTAAATCTCTTTCGTTTGGTGTCCGAATGTGCCCCAAGCGTCTGTCTCTCTCAGGGTGTCTCTCTGTGTCGTCGTTGTGTCCCAGGGTCTCCGTCTGTCTCTCTCAGGGTGTCTCTCTGTGTCGTCGTTGTGTCCCAGGGTCTCCGTCTGTCTCTCTCAGGGTGTCTCTCTGTATTGTGGTCTGCCCGTCTTAGGTGTCCGTGTTACTCGGTCACTCTCTGTGTCTCGCCGTCTATAAAGCTCGAGATCTCAAAGGTCCAGTGTCCGTGTATGCGTCTTCGTCGATCTCAATGTACCCAGTGTCCTAGTGAATCAGAGTGCATGTATCTCACTATCAATGTCTATATATCTTCACCTCTCTGTACGCCACACAATCTCTATTCGTGTAGATCTCAGTGTCTCTGCGTGCCTCTGTACCTCAACGTATCATCACGAGTCTCTACGTCTCTCGCTCGGTCTATCTCTATCTGTGTCTGTGTGTGTCTCTGTCTCTCTCTGTCTCTATCTGTGTGTCTCTCTCTCTGTGTCTCTCTCTCTCTCTCTGTGTCTCTATCTGTGTCTCTCTCTCTCTCTGTCTCTATCTGTGTCTCTCTCTCTCTCTGTGTCTCTATCTGTGTCTCTCTCTACGTCTCTCCGTGTCAGTTGTTGCCCCGAGCACGTGGCCGACTCGCTGCCTGCGCCGATCGGAGCCGCGTTCAGTGCGCGCGGCTCAGTCTCTTTCTCTCTCTCCCACCTGCCCTCTCGCCCCTCTCTGCCCCTCGCTGCTCTTCGCCGTCCTGCCTGCCCTGGCTGCCCTGGCTGCCCTCTCCGTCGCTACCACCGCCGCCGCTGCTGCTGCTGCTACCGCCGCCGCTGACTCCCTGCCCGGCTCCTCTGTCTCTGCGCGTCGCCTCGGCCCCGGTTTCGCGCGAGGCTTGAAATAGCAGCCAGGCCCCGCCCACTTCTCCTGCGTGGTGACGTCAGCGCGCACGGCGCCCCGCCACGCGCTGACGTCACCGCGCACCCGCACCGACCCCACGCCGCGTGCGCGTTGACGTCACCGCGCACGCTCGTGTTGCCCTACGCTATTTGCATAAATAGTAAAAGCAGAACAAATGTATTCTGATCGCGCTTTTACAGTACAGGGCCCCAAACCTTATAGTTACAGGGTATCCATGGTTACAGGTCCTATATTTCCATGGTTACAAGCTCCCCCCCCCTCTCCATAGCAACAAGGCCTCATCCTTAATTGCCCATAGTAACAGGCCCCCAACCTCATCCATAGATACATGACCCTCTCCAAGGTTTTAGGGCCTTTATTTCCGTGGCTACAGAGACTCCATCTCAATGGTTACATGACACAAGTAACAGGACACAAGCTTACAGATATCTTTTTTTGTCCATAGCAACAAGGCCCCAGCCATATGCAGTGTAATGGGGCCTTGACCTGAGCGGTCGTTGCAGGCCCCACGGGGTAGATGCAGTGAAGCAGCTGGTGTGAACTGAGGTTCACATGGATTCCTGCAACCTCTGACCCCAACCACAGTAACAGGGTCCCTGTGAAAAGAGCTTCACGTCTCATCGGATTCCTCCGGTATAAATCAATGTTCTGATAGTGATGCTGACGTTAAGCGGGGCCCCTAGCACAGTAGCAGGACCTCCCCTGTGACAGGGCCTTCGCTCACACCAATCCGCCCGGCCTGCATGCCACCTCTGGGCCTTCGCCGAGGGTCGCCACCTTCCCCGGTTTCCCCAGAGGACCGTGCTCTTGTTCAGGAAGTGGCTTTTCTTGGGAACTCCGTAACTCTTCCCAGGGACATTAAGGTTGCTCGTTTTCTTTTCAGTCGCTTAATAATAATGAGACACCAGCCAGGATGTAGGAATGACGTGCACGACTGCTTGGTCTACTTCACCATCTCGCGACGAAGTCTGAAAACTCGTGGCACCTCGCGACAATAAAATGTGCAATTATAAAGCATTTAAATAGACCATGTATCAAGTCACTTGGCGCATATGGCCATGCACACATCTATAATGCTTTGAAGGAGGTGTTAGTTGCATATATTATTTTAAGCAGGGAAAGAAAGGGGGGGGGGTAGAATGCTTCAGGCGAGAGAAGGAGTGGAGGAAATTTAACGGGAGCAATGGATACTACCACATGCATAGGGAGAGACACTCATGGCTAGCCGTGATGTGCTGAATGAGAAACTGTTTCGCGGGACGTTTCGAGTTGCTCCGAGTATCTGCACTGGGGTGATGAATAACCAATTAGCACCGCCAAACGCGTGGCTCGTAATGAGCGGTGGGAGCGGCGGTGCTGGCGCAGTGAATTTCGGGACCTCGCCACCAATAAAAAGGCAGGGCCCTGGCGCGCAATGGTGCCTCGTGTGGTGCCACAATCATTGCGAGGTCAATGTGTTGCCTCAACACACCCTAAATGGAATATTTGGGAATTAGTAATCGATCAATCGATATCCTTTATTCAAAACCTGGGTGAATTTCTATTGAGGATCACCTTCTCTTTTTTGAGGGTGTGAATCAGAAAGTTGTTTTCAATCACTCTGCACTTTCAAATTCCTCTGATGATAAGTGTCCTTCACTCGGACAAAGACTATGATCCCTGTATAGCCTCACAGACCGTTGTAGAAAGTGTTGTTAGCAAGATCCTGCCAAGGCCGACACAGCACACAACAAAGCGGTGTGACTGGAGCCTTTGTCTCCCCAGTGCTGATGTCTACACATCACACGAGGTATCCATTTGAGGCTGACTTGACCTAGGGGAGGCTCAGGAATAATTCTGATAGCGCTTTCCATGGACGTTAGTCGTGTTTAGCAATCGAGCTGGGCCTGCTGGGTTCGCATTGCGGTGTGGGAACCATTGCACCACCGCTCCACACACACACACGGGTCCAGTGGAGTCAACAACAACAGCCATTCCCCACTAAGTGGCGGTGATGTCACCACAGCCCTTGTGCCAGGCGATGTGTACTTTAAGGCCACGTGAAGTGTCGAACGCCCGCTGGCAGAAGGTCACGGGACAGACCAAGCAGGTTCCATGGGCTGACTAAATGAGATGACTGGCCGATGCACCACCTGTACCCCCGACTGTTCCATCGTGCTGTGCTTTAGCCGCCCGGCGCTCCGTTCGTTGTTGTGGACATCGCTCCTCCGCCCTCCGTGTGCGACTGCTTCCAACTGCCCAGTAACGTCCTTCACGAGCCTCCTCCTCAGTGCAGTGTGGTTACACAAACACCGGGTCCAGGATGGTCACACACACACACGGACCGCTGCAGTGACCGCTCGAGATAAACCTGTAGCCCCCGTGGCATCTGGGACCCTGTCACCTCCTCGCTTGGCGTCTGTCGCATTGTAAAGCGGCGATCGTGGCCAAAACGCGGCACCCCCCTGGCTGGAAGTGCAGCACCCAGCCGGCCCTCCATCGCTGAGAGCCCTCGCAGGGAGCCCTTGAGGGGCTGGCTCAGGGAGCGAGGGGGTCGAGAAGGGGGTCGTCGTGTAGAGTTCTACAAAGCCGGGCTAATTGGTCAGGTACAGCACGGCGCTTCGACACGGATCAACCCCGTGAACACAAACTGGACTCTGACGTCACAAGGAGAACGTTTGGACGTCAATTGAATTCAGGCAACACGCATATTTTGTCACCTGTGTAGTCCCCGCAAAAATCATACATTTATACAAAATATACATGAACAAAGAATTACGCCTCCTTCACATATTTGTTTCTCCACATAATGAAAACAACCTTTTTTTAAAACACATCCCATCGGCCGCACGGCCTTCTAGCAGAGCATTTTCTCAGCGAAGTTACTTTAACACCGTGCAGTAAGCACCGCACCGGTTTTTATAATTTCACATTTTACTCAGCGCTTTGGCTGGAAGGCCGCGCAGAAAGAGAACGCTGCTGTTGCCGGAGAAAGTTCGACCTCTGGCACACAGGAGGAAGAGCAAGAACTGTGTGGCAGGGCGCGCGCCGTGCGGCAGAGCTCTCGCCACGGCGAGCCCACGTCTCTTGACCACGGTGGGGCTTATTTTAGTGACGGCACTTGAGGACTGCAATGGTGATGGTTTCTGTTGCTGTATTATAATTTCTGTTTCCCAGAGGTGTCGCATAATTGCAGTGTTGTCTATACATAAGTAAAGTTGCATTGCCTCTCTGTTTTCCCAGAATTTCTGCTTGCATGGCTGGTATCTTATCGGCTCGGGAAGTCGTGTGGTGAGATTAAAACAAACCAGGTCTCCACTTTGTGTTTCGGGGAAATCTCGTGCATAATCACACACAAACCTACATCACCTAGGTATCGTATTAATTAACAGCTCAAAATAAAACATATTTATGGAACTACTTTGGCAGTGGTGCGCAAGCACAGAATGTAAATGCAGTACCGCGTATGATATAATGAGTTTTTAGTCCCAGCTTCATTTTGTAACTGTTATTTACCACCTCCTAATCCCACATTGAGATTTAAAAAATCTATTATATTGCATCTCGTTTGTATTATTTATCTTTATTTATTCGATGCATGCCTTTTTGTTCACTCCAACAGCCCAAAAGTAGCATTATTTGCGTAAACTGCACGTAAAACATTCTCACAATTCAATGCATTTAGCATGAGCGTAGTAACACATGGGACCGACGGCTGTAGCGCAAAGACCAGTCTGGCCGTGGCCACCCTGCCAGTGTTTGCCCAGGAGCCAGACGCCGTTACATTCCGTTACCCGCCCGGGTCCAACCGTGCCCCCCCCTTCTCTGCTCGCCCGCCACTCTTTGTGCTGGCAGCCCGGCCCAGTGCGTGCGGGGACGGCCGCTTCAAACGGCGCAGAGCAAACACTCTCCCGGTGTGCGCGTAGGTGCGTGCAGGTGCGTGCGTTTGTGTGGGAGGAGGAAGAGATGAGGAGGGGTGGGGGGAGGGAGGCTTGGCTCATTCATCAACAATGCTGAAAAATTACATTGCATCGTAATGGGTTGTCAAGTGCACACACACACACACGTGCATGTTTATTTTTCAATGCAAAGTCAAAAGTGAGTTCCTGCTCAAGTGAGCATTGTTTAGACGGTGCTCACTGCCTGCTAACAGCGCTGAGCCAGTGGAGGAAACTGCACATTCCCATGGCAGGGTCAATTATCTCCATAGGGCAACCACTGTCGACTTCGTCTCAAACTGGTGCCCACTCTAGCAGCCCAGGAGGGATGATGGGCTGAGTCAACCCCCAGGCTGGATGTGAGCTCGCGACCTGGGAGAGCCGTGCGTCCCCTGCAATGAAGTCGCCTGCGACTTTCCAAACACATTCTGACGAGGCTCCAACATCAGGTTGCCATTACAATGGAAACATCGTTCTTAAAAAAGAAAAGGTTTTGAGTAACTTTTGTGTCCCTATAAATACGTGTACACGTACACACACAACCATGATCATTGTCAGCCCTGATCTGTCCACTGCTGGATGAAGGCCCTCCGTGTGCCGGCGAGAGATATGCACGAGGTTTGATCTCCCGTTGTGTTCTCCACCCCTCGCACCTCCGATTAGCACGGTTGGCTACGTACGGCGCGAAAGAGGTTCCACGTGCGTACGGATATAGCGAGAACCACGTGTTGTTAATAACCAGATGCACAGGAGAAGGTGTGGAAACGAGTTCGCCGTTCGCCGCCGTAGAATTCATCTCCATAGAAGCTGTCGAACGGCAGGGCGAGGAAACGCGCATCACACAGCAGAAGCTGGTGGCGAGGTGAAACGATGCCCTCTCCGCCGCCAAAGATTCGTCGGCATGAATAGCGCTGTTTGCTTTGACGAGGGGCGGTTTCCTGTTTGTCAATGTTTCGTGAAAATAAAAAAAACCCACGGAGGTGACATTTTCAAGAGGCGGGAAGAGAGGCGCCAATCTTACACCCACCCACACCCCACTCACCCCACTCACCCACCCACACCCCACTCACTCACCCACCCACCCTCCACTCACCCACCCCACTCACCCCACTCGCCCTCACGCACCGGACCTCCCCACTCGCCGAGCCCCTCGCCCCCAGCTCACACCGCCACCACCACCACATCACCAAGCCATTTATGGCGCACGGCGGCTAAAAACAACGCAACACGGCCAACGGACCTGCCATAGGCAGCCTCCCTCGCTCCGTGCGCGGCTGTGTTTAACAAGGGCGGCAGGCCGTGCCGAGTGCGCGTGTGTGTGCATGGGGGGTGTGTGTACATGGGGGGTGTGTGTACATGGTGTGTGTGTACATGTGGTGTATGTACATGGGGTGTGTGTGTGTACATGGGGTGTGCGCGTGTGTGTACATGGAGTTTGTGTGTGTACATGTGGTGTGTGTGTACATGTGGTGTATGTACATGGGGTGTGTGTGTGTGTACATGGGGTGTGTGTACATGTGGTGTGTGTACGTGGTGTGTGTGTACATGTGGTGTATGTACATGGGGTGTGTGTGTGTACATGGGGTGTGCGCGTGTGTGTACATGGAGTTTGTGTGTGTACATGTGGTGTGTGTGTACATGGGGTGTGTGTACATGTGGTGTGTGTGTATACATGGGGTGTGTGTACATGGGGTGCGTGGCGATTATCTGATCCGGTCCTGGGCCTCCCCTAGGTCGACTCAGCCTCAAATGAGTACCTGGTGCTATGTGTAAACATCGCCATTCGGGAGACAAAGGCGGCCGGGCGTGGTGTTGGCCACCCACCCCATCGTGTACCGTGCCGGCCTTCATAGGTGCTCGCGAATAGCACTTGCCCCTACACAGTCTGTTAAGGCTACACGGGGATCTTTGTATTTGTGTGCGTACATGTCGCGTGTGTGTCCGCGTGATGATAGCCTTAACAGACTTGTTGGGGCAAGTTCTGTTAGCGAGCACCTATTAAAGCACACGGGTGGGTGGCCAGCTCCACGCCCGACCGCCTTTGTCTCCCGAGTGGCGATGCGTACCTGGTGCGGTGTTTGCGCACCGCACCAGGTCCGCATTCGAGGCCGAGGCTGCTGCCATGCCTCGTGTCAAACAGGGGCCTCGCAACACAACGGCCCATTGTTATGGCCAGAGCTGCCAGTTTACAATGCTGGCGTGAGGGTGATAACGTCCATCTATTACAGAGAGGAGAAGTCTATCTCTCTCTCTCTCGAGAGAGAGAGAGAGTTGTGTTTTACCCCAAGGGTGTTGGACTCGCGACCCCAAGGCGCCGGTTTCTATTCTATCTCCCGGCGCGGCATATGAAACAATGGGGGCGGGTTTATTAACCCCGGACTGTGTCCACCCAGCATGTCTGCTCAGTGTGGAAGAGTAAGGTCAAAAACCCTCTGCATGGGCTCGATATGAATGCATGTTTGTCTAGCACTTTTAACACGAGTGAATCGTAACAATGTTAATGTACCATTGTATTGAGGGACTTGATAAATCGGAATTATGTGACTTGTCCACCATTTTCTCAATGTTGCAATCCTATTGTGTTTGTATTGTTTGCTGTTGTAACTTGCTAACTCGCCCCATACTGGCCATCTGTGAAAAGAGCTTCATCGGATTTCCAGCAGTCTAAATAAAGATTGTGATTCTGAACAGTAATTAATATTAATTTCAAATTCATAAGGCTCCCTCAAATGATGGATCTCAGAACGCCATAATCGACACCTTACAACGCATCCGCGGATCAATTAGAATTATTATGATGCACACTTAAAATCACGCATCTAAGCATTGATTTATAATCCATTCGGATGCACGTACTGTATTTTGAACTTCTTTCGCACCGGACGTAGCCCACCGTGCTCATTGGAGGCGCAGTTACATCCAGCAGCCAATCGAGGCTGCTACATTCACCACAATGCAAAACAAATATTCCATATTAGCTCCGATACGGTCGTCACATCATTGATTCTTGAATGAAATCGTGACCGTGAAGTGTGGCAATTCATTGACTCGTGAACGAGGCAAATCGATCCGTGCCCCAGTTGATATGCACGGCACAGCGCGGCCGCGCGGGCCTGGGGCACGTGTGTGGCATCGACTGTAAAACGACACCACGATTACCCGAGCGATAGTATCACCTTCACAGCACGTGGGGTGTTATCACCTGTACGTGTGTAACACGGAGACACAGAGGCACAGAGGCCACATCGCCCCAAAGATTCACGACGTTGGCTTGCGAGAGCGTCGTGGTGGCGGGATAGGGCAGTCGCCGCTGGGTTCGAATCTGTGGTTTACTGCTCAATCGCCGGGGATTGAACCCGGTCCCCATGTGTCGTGTGAGTTGATGATCTCAGCCTGATCACCAATGACTGTACAAATATAGCGTCACATAAAACACAAACTGGGTTCTTCACTTAATTTGGCAATATTTCAGCTCTAAAAATAAAACATCGGTTTGGCTGTCATGCGACGAACATTATTACTCTCATGTGCAGAGCAGGTGGGAAAGTGCTGCCCGAAGCTGTGTGCACGAGGTGTCACTTGAAGGGATCTCAGAGGTAGTTCTGTGATATCCACTTCCTGCTCGACGATTGATTATCATGTCTCCGCGGCATCTCGACCATCACGTTGGACGGAAATGACGAAAGGCGAATGATTTAAAGGGAGCGCGCGTTACGCATGAAGTGCAATTTCACGCTGACGAGGTTTGGCACTGCAGGGCGTCACTCGAGGAGAGGGCCTTACTCCAACGGCGTTGTCAAGATACTCGGGGCGTTTTCTGCTCGGTACACAAATATTTAACGTGCGTCCAAATTGCCTCTAACCATCAGCGAGGGTAAAATATATCAAATCATAAAGCGACAATAAATAAAAGATTGCATTCATATACAGTATAGGGAACAAATATTGATAGCGGGAAAAAAACAATGCAACGTGGTGAGTGGCAATGTGGTCCCATAGCGGGAATGGATGGCAACTGCCCATAAAATCGGTCACAAAACAGCTGATGAGACCCACAATATCAAAACGGATGGCTTGTGCTGTGGTCGCTCATCCCAGCGATCTCCAGATTGGGATGTTCCGTGATTCGACGAGATGGGGTCATCAGCAGATCGTAAAACGATACGCCTTATAACAGACATCATCATTTCAATGCATTCCGAAGTTTCAAGCTATGTGCTTTAAACTTCGGAATGCACGGAACCTTCTTAAAAAGTAATTCTCGAGATAATAACTCGTGTGTACGTCAGCGTGTGTGCGATGATGGTCGCGAATCTTACACGCGCCCCTTCCACTTGATGTGCTGGAAACAGCTCGCGCCTGTGTTATTTTTCCACCACATAAGAGAGCGATTGTTCCAATTAACGGCACACATCCCTGTTGTGTTAACCACGTCCTGCGCACGGGGGGAGGGGGGATGGGGGCGACGCCACGGGGGGGGGGGGGGAACCTCGTCCCACGCCATTCCGTGGGGATGTGACAGGAATGGCGGTGAGCGTCACCGGTGAGTGAAGTTGCGATGTTCACAGACCGAAACTCTGTTGTGCAGACCGCCTGCTGCACAACAGGTTGGCTTGTGCAGCAGCAGCAGTCGCGGCAAAGACAGTCAAACACCCCGTGCAGCAGCACGCAATTTCATCCGAAAATTTCTCGGAGGTCAGCAAGTTTGAGCCTCGTCAGTTTCCGACTTGCATGGGACACTGCCTGGATGTACCTGCAGGTGTTGCAGGCTTTTGGGCCGCGAGGTGGCAGTACAACGATGGATAAATACATCCATCTATGCGGAGCTTTGAGTGATGATCCGATGTGTGTAGTTTTTCTCCGACTGCTTTGGGGTTCTCCCCAACAAGGTGCTCACTCTCGGCTGGAATGGTCCAGAACTCCGTTCCGGGAATTATCCTGGCACCACCACTGCATCCATCTCGCCTAATTGATGCCCTCACGCTACGGAATCCACCAACAGCGGCATTTTAGAAACCTGTTCATAGGGTGACGGGAATACAGGGTGCAATGATACGGGGTTATGATGGACAAGGCATATCCTACTCTCGTGGTAGTGCCTTACGCTGATAATCCTCACTCTGAGCGAGAAGATCGCGTGAGAAGTCCTGCTCTGCACAACGTAATCGCCCAAACATCTCAATGTAGCAGAACCCCTCCTGAAAAAAAAGTATTGAACCTCAGCGAGACTTTCCCGGGGCAACTAAAGGGGATCATCACTTCTGAGTATCAAGCGCGATACAAGGGGCATTCCTCCTGAACACACGCGCAGTGATCCGAGGCGGGAATGCGCCGCGCTCCACTTTGCCAGCACGCGGGGAGTGCCCCCGACAGGGCCGCCGCACTTCCAGCAAACCGCGCACAGGAGCGCAGGTTCGGTGTGCGAGACGACCGCCGAGATGGAGCAATGAAGGAGGACAGCCTTGGACGATAAAGTCGAGAGGGCGAGTTTGTACAGCAGGTTCAGAGGTCAGCAGCGACGACTGGGCGAGTGACGAGTTTAGCAAGATCATAATTTATTCAATGAGTTAATTACAGAAGCTGCAAGGTCATCAGATGCCCGATGTGGCAACGTCGCCCCCTGGTGTCAAAGATCCGCAATAACGTGTTATTGCGGGCACACAACGTTAGACCAACACGGAACAATTACACTCTGAAATGGCTGAATAGTGTTAACAAAAACGTGTTATTGTATATTACTATCTAACATGAGAATTATAAAATGACTGCATAAATTAAATATATTATTTTTAGAACAATTCAATGTTCCCCGTTATGAACATATCAACCAAAATCAACGAAGTTCTCAATCCGTCGCTAAAATGTTTTAAGGCAACCGATGTTGTTGTGGCGCAGCATGGTGGTGGTAGAGTGCTTTGGGACTCTGCTGTCCCGTGTGAGCACGACGACGCCCGCGTGTTCGTATTGATTTAGTTCCTGCGAAGACGTCACTACAGGAAGATTTCACATTTCAGTGAATCACATTAGTTTCAAGTGCTTTTTCAACATTAAAATTACTAACGCGAAAAAAACAAAACAAGACGGCCCAACGCGTCCATGAGCCAGCCGCGTTAGACACAGCCTAACGCAGGAATTAAACTCTCCCCACACAAGCTCCCCTTTTGCCACCAATTAGATTGGCCCCCAACTGTGAATCTTCGTCAAGTGAAAATGTATCTAAGCATGCAGTGTGTCTTCTCCATGGTGTCACAGCTCAAGATATTTGCGTACTTGCTACACCTGCTGCTCCGTGCCTTCCCGCCCGCCGTGCAACCGGTGGCATCAATGTTGTCAATCGTACAACTGGATTCTAATACAGTGCAGTATTTATACGGAGCTATTAAATCAGTTAATGTGCAGGTGCTATAGTGAATTATGACATCAAAGGATCAGGAGAGGTTGCACAAAATAATCTAAATCCCAAAGGTCAAAACCCAATTTCCATTTAGCCATGGAGGAAAACAACCTTCAGCAGACACAATATATAATAACAAATTCGTTAGTGAAAACCAGAATGAGTTTTTGATAATAATTAAGATTACCACCTGATAATGTAATTACATATCAGGTCATTACCTTCTTGCTTCCAATATGGAATTTGCATTTGGCCAGCATGGAAGAGTAGGCCAAATACTCTAAAGGAGGCTCTCTAGAGCTCCCTCGAGTGGAAACCCTTCCACCCGCATCGGCCTGAGCGAGCAATTGCAGGGCTGCTCCTTTAACTTCACGTCAGAAGAAAAAAACTGGCAATGTCGCTGCTGCTGCTGTAATGTCAAATATTTAGTTAAGAGCCACAGCTTACGCGTGTGTGGCTGCGCGTGACAGCGTCTGGTGACAGTGCCCGGGTGGCGTGAATGCCACGCGAGGCAGTGGTGGCATTACTGTGGCAGGGCAGGCTGCTCTAAGCCATCAGGAAGCAGGCCGGATGGCTCGAGTTGTATGGCATGGCACAGACGAGTGCTGCATCGGGTCGGGTCCCCACCGGTATCCGCGGGTGACCCACAAAGCCGATCGGAACTCAGCCGGTTTTTTTACGAATCGCCGTTCTGGCGCAGGTCGGGGACGACACGAACATGACACGACATGAGCCCGATCCTGGCCCTCAGAGACAATGGCGCATGGCGTGCCGTGGTTGGCATCACGAGAAGTGCTACACACTGGTGGTGTGACCACGTGGTGCAAGGGCATGGAACATCATCACACGGTATAAAACACCAGCGCTGTGTCACAGGGTTTCCTAAACTGTAAGTCCACAGCCCGTCTTTTAATGGTGACCAATCTCTGCAGCACTTCAAACCAAGTTGTCTCCAGCTGCACGTGCCTAATGATCAGTAAGTAACGACGACCGCCATTCGCCACTAAATGGTGGTGATATCACCACGGCGCTTGTGCCAGGCTAGGTACACTTTGAGGCCACGTGGAGCATCGAAGCCTCTTGCTTGCAGGTCTTGCAACAGGCATAAGCATTCGGGGTTAGCCGAGTGAGATGACAGACACACCACCTGTGCTCCGCACTGCCACAGCAGATGCGGCGGGTTGGTAAACAGCGCACGCCATCTCCACACGCAGGATATCGATTTGAATTGGCACTCTCTCGCACCACGTGGGATGGGTTTACAATCATCAGTCGGATGCAGCGCGTAGGAACAACTTAAAGTGCATTCGAACGAAGATTGGTAGATGTTAAAAAGAAGACCACGGACAGGCATGAGGACTGGAGTCTGGGAAACCCTGCTGGTGAGATGTTAACTACCTCGCCTGGCATGCAGAAGGTCGTGGATTCGATCCCGAGCCTGATGCCTGCTGCTGTATATTTGGAGTTTTAATGTTCTCCCCGTGGTCACTTGGGCTTTTCTCCAGGTCCTATGGTTTTTCCCTCCACATTTAGAATCAATGTGCATTTAGAATATTTGGCCGTGATACATTTCCACATGATGATAAGTCACTTCGTTGATCTATTATTTGTGGCCAGGTCGCTTCTGAAAAAGAGCTATCAGTGGGCCTGAGCTGGTAAAATAAAAAATAGTTTAGTTCGGTAGTTTATTTGGCTGTGACACAGCAAACCGGTCAAGGTCATCTCGTGTTTTCTGACTAAAAGATCACATCAGCAACACGTGCGGACCACAGTAGTTGCTGACAGACCATCATTGGGTTACCACTGGCTTGGTATTGCACGGCTCAGCGCCGGAGATGCCATTGGAGGGGGGAGGGAGCGGGGCCTGGCGAGCCGCTCGTCAACAATCATGGACGCTTGTTGTAGATGAGGAAGTCGGTGAGGTCGGTCCAGTGATCGCTGTCGCGGTACAGGTAGGTCATGGAGGACTGAAGCGAGGGCTGCAGTGTGTGGCGCTGGTGCT
>NC_083804.1:1101485-1163985 GCF_015708825.2 Lethenteron reissneri
CAAACAGCCACAGCACGCTGCCCCACACGAGGGCCGCGAACAGCGGGAAGGGGTCACGTGCCGGCGTGGGGATCCAGCCCTTCTCCGAGCCCACGCGCGCCGCCGCAAACAGCACCCGCGACAGCAGGTACATGTTGATCTGGGTACACGCATGCGGGCACGGGGGAGAGAGAGATGCGTGTTTGTGTGTGCGCATGGGGTTGGTGGAGGAGTGGTGGACACGTACGTGCGTGCGGGCAGTGGAGACATGAAGGACGTGGGGGTGATGGGGAGCCAGTGGTGTGGGATGGTGAGAAGTGACAGGAGATACGAGCATGAGATGGAAACACGGGTGTGAGGGTGCGAGAGGGAGAGACACGGGCATCAGATGAGGAGAGGTGGGGGGGCGTAGAGAGGCACTGGAGTGAATCCGGGAGAGGCAGCGTGGTGCGAGACACCCACGGGTGTTGGACGAGAGCATCGAGGGTGCAAAATCGTGAGAGGCGAGTGTGGGAGCCGAAGGAGCTGGAGAGCCACAGTCTCACCTGGCTGGGAGCCACAGTCTCACCTGGCTGTTGACCTGGTTGTTCTCTCCGAACACGAGCCAACCCCCGAGCGAGGCGGCCAGGAAGGCGTGGACGCTCTTTTTCTGCCCGCCCGTCGCCACGCGCAGCAGAGCCATCGCCCCCTTGTAGAGCAGCACGAAGCAGGCGAGGTTCCGCGAGTGCTGGTACGTCGCTCGCAGGATCGCACGCACCTTCTCCTCCAGGCTGGTTTAAAAAAAAAAGACATTCCCCCGTATAGCCTTTAACGGACCGTTGGGACGAGTGCAGTTTGAGAGCACTGATTCACGCCGGCATGGCACACGAGGCGGTGGGCGGACAAGCACCACGCCCGGCTGCCTTTATCTACCCGGTGGTGATGTTTACACGCTGCACCAGGTACTTTTTTGAGGCTGCGTACACCCTAAGGGAGCCAAAGGAGTGGTTCAGATCGCAGTTATCAAATGTTGGCTGTGAGCGGGAGTTTAACTCAGGTCACCACTGCTCCGCTGCTCCGCGATGCTCCACGCACCACGGTGCGTGGAGCATCGCGGGTCATAATTACGGGATACATTTGTCCTGCTGGGTTGTAAGTGGTTAATTCTCTTCTCAGTGGCAGGCTCTGCATTTATAAAAATTTCAAACATAGCAAGATATCATGGCATATTTCACTATACCTCACACACCGGACAGTGTGCATTCATGATGATAGGAAGCAGAGACGTTTCAGCATAGTACAGTACCACAATGGCTTTTATTGCACTGCCCTCTGTAGAAAACAATCGCCTAAACCAGCTGGGGTTTTTATGCATGGTGGTAACCTATCCAAGCGTTTTCCAGGCTTAAGCCTGCTTAGTTGGGACGCGTTCCGGCTGATTCGCTCATGGCGGTGTGCAGCAACGAATCTTTTACACGGACAAGCGTGGGAGAGCGGTGACGGAGCCGATGGCGGCGTGCGTGAGACCGGCGTGGGCGCTGTGACGGTGCGATCCATCTTTGCCGTCACCTGCCGGTCCGGAAGAGGAAGGTCATGACCAGCGCGTGCGGCGCCCGGATCTTCGCTCCGTACCTGCGCCCGTTCGCAGGAGCCACAAGGCAGTTCACAACGTCCGACGCATTATGACAATCGTGTGACCGTCACCGCACGTCGTAAACACGGCACTGTGCATTTCGCAACAGAGCCAATGAACCACAAATGTGCTGAAATTGGTAATATAAACTCTGAGAGTTCCATCACATCTGCTTGCACACAAACTATTATAGTAAACTACTAACAGTTGTTTGTCTCTTAATGGGCGTATTTAACTCTCTTGGTTGAAGAATACAATTCCCTGACCATGTGCTTGCCCTACCAATGCCGTGGCCATCACCATTGTCCTGCCAATACCAGGGCTTATTCCCTCACCCTTAACTACTGTATCCCTACTCCTAGTCATGGCCCTTACTCCGGCTGAACCTTACCACCTATGTCTACCCCTACCGCTATCCTACCCCCAAACTTTAACTTTTCAGCACACCACTTAAAATGTGCTGGTTGAAAGCGGCACATGCCATGCCGGTTATGATAGCCGTTGGAGCATACTTCACCACCCTGGTAAGTGCAGCTATTACCAAGATATGAATGCTAATAGTGCGATAACCAATGCGCTAATGCTCAACGACCACTTTACTTTGTGTAGCAATGAAAACGTCCTCGAGTCTCTGGCTCTTTCAGAAGGGTCCTGCCAGATTTTTTCAGTAGGGGGCAGCAGCACACGCTGGGTTATATAATCGAGTGAGAGATTACAATATGGGTATTTTTTTTATACACATTTTGTACATTTGGACCGTGACGCCGAGACAAATTGCCTACCCCGACCCGCGCCTAATCGTCACATTTATCCCGCCTCCCGCACTCACACGGGATGTCACCTCCCTCGCCTGCTGTGCACGAGGTCGTGGGTTCGATCCAGACCACGACGCCTGCTTGCTCTATATTTGAAGTTAACATTTGTCTCTCGCCCCGTGGATTTTTCTCCGAGTTCTCCGTTTTGCCCCTCCCCATTTAGAATCAACACCACGAGTTTGGAGGAGAGTTTTTAGGCTGCCGCTATAAATGTCCACGTGAGGTTTCGCCACTACGTTGAGCTGTGATTTGTGACCGCAAGGTCGCTTCTGAACAGAAGAGCTCTACATAGTTCAGTGGGCTTGCCCTGGCAAAACAAATCAGGTGTATTGTTCATAGCTGGGGGCCCCTTTGGTTCGTGTTCACGGTAGTCGCGGGCAGCACTTGTCCCGCGCGCTGCAAAGTTCAGCAGCAGCAGCGCCCCCCATTCACCTTCGCCCTCAGACAACTGCAGAGGGCCCGAGCCGGCTACCCCCTGAGCAGCAGCAAGGAGGAGGATGAATGCAAGCGGCGTGCGGCACTCACACGGCCCCATTGCGTAGCCCCTTGAGGGCGGCGAGCGCCGGCTGGAGGCGCCTCTGCGCCAGGAGGCGGTTCAGCAGCAGCAGCAGCTGGCGGGCGGCCGCCGGCACCTCCATGGCGGCGTCAGCGTGCGCGTGACGTCACTTCCTTCCGCACCGACAGCGGGGGGGGGGTGCAGCAGCACGACACTTCCGGCGAGGGACGGGCCATGTCAGGTCAGAGAGGAATTACCTCTAGAGGCTGCACGGACATTCATCAGCAGGTCAAGCCCACTGATCTATATTATTATATTCTAAACTAGCTTCACTAGCCCGGGACTTGGATTCTTGTCTTAGATGCGTACACGGCCGACGCGGAGGCTTGGGGGATGAGTGACGTCAGCAGGCACACTGCGTGACGCTGCCGCGTGCGGGTGACATCACAGTTGTGACGTCACCGCTCACTTGCCGTGCAAAATCTGTGCATTATTGCGCGCCCCCCCCCCCCCCCCAAATACAAAAGTCTATTTTTATACTTTTTGCATTATGTACAGTCTGGAAGCTACCCACATGCCAAATTTCAAGTTTGTTGCATTTCAGGAAGTATGCTAAACATTTCGAATAGATTCACTAATGTCCCTTGTGTATATACAGAGCTCTTTTGTTTTATACTCCAGGAGGAATCTGGCGAGATATCAAGATATATATATATATTTTTCTCACAGATGTCAGAACATTACAACAACAAACAATACACACGATAGGTGTCCAAAGTATAAGGTAAACAATTCACTTAAAAATATCCACGCACATCTAAACTGTTTCATCTTACCAGGTAAAGCACACCTGAGGTATACACTTATACTGGTAGGAACCACCTGGTTCCACCAGCCCACAGGGGATTATTGTGTCCGTCTGTCCGTCGTGCATCCACAAATGGGAGAGGTGGGGCTGGGTGGAGAGGGGAGAGTGGGGAGAGGCTGGGTGGGGAGGGTATGGGTGGGGAGGGTGGGGAGGGGCTGGTCACCCCGTGGTGCCCTTATAAAACTCAACATTTAACCTACTCACGCCGGCTTGTGCCCGCCCTCACAGTCGGCCCTTGTTGTTGTCCATCCTACACGTGTCCAAATAGTGTCAGTATCCTTCTCATCACAGCCTGCATCGTCTCTGGTCAGGCACCTGTAATTCGCTTGTCAGAGGATTTACCTGTCGAGTTGGTACACGTGGCCGACTAATGTCAGATAGCAACATGTACGCGCAGCATATTTACGTTTGAGAACCGAACATGTGTAATACCGTGCTTCTTGATTTGATGTCTCCTCGGTTGTGAAACTTATATTTTATATTGCCAATACTTGTAATTTATTTTATATTGTCAAAAGATGTGCAACAAACGCAAATAATTATAATCTGAATATGTATAGATAATTAAAGATACATTAAATAAGTTGAAATCAAACTTATATAAAGATCAAACAGCAATATATCATGGCATACACTGGGTGGGAATAACACAGTACTGAAGACTGACACGAGGTGCCAGCAACGATTACAGCAGCAACCTGACACGGTTTATTGTAAATTAATGTAATTATTTAGCCAGAATATTCTTAAAATCCTAGAGAAAACAGAAAAGAACCTCACAATACATATTACCTTGGCATTTCAGTACGTAAAAAATTAACCCGTAAAAACAAAGTTTTTCACTATAAATCCTTTATATGCGTGGCATCGGTTTATTTTATTATTCATTTCTGTTTTTCTTGAGTAAGAGTTTCATTTTTATCACATTGGTATTTTAAATTAAATATGAAAAAAAAAATTCCTAAAAAGTGGAAAAAAATTTTCACGAAAATAAATTGTCACGTAATTTTAGATTTGAAGCTTTCGTGACTGCAAGGATTCATACAAGCTTGGGTTGCCTCCGAAACGTGATTTTAATGTTTTATTTTTATTAATTTCATTTTTTACCTACGTGACTTTACCGAAAGACCTAAGAGTATAAATTGTCACGCACAACGAGTCTGTGTGCAAAATGTCAGCTCGATTGGATCACGGGAAGTGGGTTAAAAAACGACCGAAAGATTTGCACGGTCGTAAGCGCGCAAGCAAGCAAGTGAACTTAATATAAAGGATTTAACAAGTAAACCCGTAAAAACAAAGTTTTTCACTATAAATCCTTTATATGCGTGGCGGCTAGAGTCTTCTCGTCCTCTGGCTTGAGATGGCTGCAATCTATGGGTCAGATGATTGTCTGCCAGTATTAAGTAATTGGTAATTAAATATTTAATTTGTTTTCCCTAAACAGTGTAAAATTTTGGAAAAAAATTTTCAGGAAAATTGTCACACAACGAGTCTGTGTGGAAAATGTCAGCTCGATTGGATCACGGGAAGTGGGTTAAAAAACGAGCGAAAGATTTGCACGGTCCTAAGCAAGCAAGCAAGCACGCAAGCAAGCACGCAAGCAAGCGAACTTAATATAAAGGATTTAAAAAGCCGATTAATGATATTGTAAAGGTATGGAAATGAGTGGTTTCTTATATTGTTGCAAATCAACGGCTTCTCTAATAGCAAAAATAAGGTTTGTCCAATGCACATCCCTGCATACTTGCTGGACAGTGCACACCTGTGATGTACACCTGGGCTGAGACTCCAAAGGCTTAAAATGCCTAATCTGTCACTCTGTCCCAGGGCAGCAGATACCTTTTATCTGATGAAATTTTTTTGGCTATTTGTGAAATTTCATCACTTCTGGATTTGTTGAATATTACACTAACACAATGAGATGGACGGATGGGTTTTGAATAACGCGTATGTGTAAAATACCACGCTTCAGTGTTGAACTGTATAGTATATACACGAGACAAATACACTTGATCATGCACTGTAATGTTAGGGTTCATACTGGATGTATTGGGCTTTGCATTTGCCTTGTGCTATGCCTGCACACAAGTCGTGAGGTACAGAACTACAGCACAGATATATTTTTTATCATCGCCCATCACCTCAACAGTAAAGATGTGCACCACTTTGAGCGAAGTCGCCAGTGGTTGCCCTTTAACACGTGATCCCGTCACGCAAATATGTAATTCCAAGGCCCCGAAAGATTACCAGACTGCTCACCTTTCATTTGAGCCACGCGACACTTGTGATTGGCGATTTCCACGTAATGTATGTTGAGAATCGTACATTTTTCCCTTTCGTTACATCGTGTACCTGTTCACGCCACGCAGCTGGCCTGACATCAGGGGTTTTGCTTACATTCACACGCACCTGCGAGGGATTTTGGGCTGGGGAAGGTATTGATTTTGTGCTGGGGAAGGTATTGATTTTGTGCTGGGGAAGGTATTGATTTTAGGTGGAGTCTCGCACTGGATCAGCAGAAGGAAGCGTGCGCACACAACAGCTCGCAAACCTCACGCCACGGGCACCGTCTTGAGCTTGGAGACACTCAGTCACTTGCAGTCTTGGAACCATTTCAGTGCTTTGTGATGTGTGTTTTGGAAAGTTCAAAGCGACGCATGTTTATAGCGGAGTATTGTTTTTCAAGCTGTGCACGTTGTTATGAAAACCTCTTGGAAATGCAAATAGTTTGCGCCTCTTGAATGTCAAAAATGTCCCTGTAATTCCACACGTGTTGAAGACGAGCACATTATGCACCTGTTTGTAATTTACAGGGTATCGATTTTCATGTTTGACAAATGTTTTACTGCTCTTTAAGGAAGCCAATATCTTCATCAGGCCAGATGGTGTAAGAGCCATCAAGTCAATCACAAATTTGCAAAGTCAAATCTCGGGAGGTAGACTCAGCTTATCATTTCCATGGGGCGGGTAAAACAGATGCCCCATATTTTGTAAATATAGTGGTTGTCCTATGAAAAAGACTGTAATTTGAAATGTAAAACTGCCTCATAAACATCGATGGTAATTGATAGTTTAATGAGACAATTGACTTGGCTTCGTAGAAAAATCCCTCCTGGTTGAACTACAAACCAATGTACTGCCAGAAAACAGTGTTTGAGCGCAATTTTTTTTGTTACAGATAAAGCAGAAAAGAACAATAAACAGCATCCAATCTCCCCACAGGCATGCCTCAGCACCACGTGGTGAGGTGCGACCTCACAATCAGCTCACCTTTCACATCAACTTCGCAGCTCAGCATGGCTACATTAAGGAGGCGATGCAAGCCAAGTATGTGGTACAGACACATTCTACTTCGTAGTTTCCTTCCATTTATTTCAAGCACCATAGGTTTTTTTGTTCATAAATAATTTTGAAACAGTGTGAGGACGCAATTACAGAACATGGACTGACTTATCAAATGTATAGCTTTCCAGTGATTAGTGACAGAATATGCACAACAAGGTTTATTTACAAGTATAATCTGCTTATAGCTTGAGTGACATATATACAGTACACACATTTCGTATATCGTGGTATTGAATGAAACATGTGTATGGCACGTTGGGTTGCCCTGCTTTGTGCCCAGGCCTGTCGAGTCTTGTGGCCACCGACAGAAGCATCTTTGGGTCAACTCCCTTCCGTCGTCTCTTGCTTATCTCCATCATCCTTCGAGACAATCACTACACGTGAGCAATAGTGTATGAAACTGTGCAGGCGATCCTGTGCTATAGACTTTTAAGTGTTATTCTCCCCTATGTGTGAGTTGCATCCAGGTACTCAAATTTCTTCCTATATGCATGTGTAGTGACATATATGGGGTCACTACGGCAGTTCCAAGGAGAACCAGGGTGTAAATGGTCCTCTATCAGCGGCATGTGCTGGGGCAACAAGGAGAGTCCATGAGGGGCATGGCTCCGGTGAATGCAGAGAGGGGGCATGGGAGGACGAAACAGTCTAAGCGAACCCGAGAGGGCATGTGACCGGACAGAAGAGGCAATGTGACACGTGGTGTAGGGGTCCTCGTTCTCCTGGTAAGATCCAAAGGGGGCGTGGCCGAGGGCGGAGCCAGGCCACGCTGAGGGGCATATGAGACGAGTCCAGAGAGCGATCTGGGCTGTCTTCTGGGAATCAACTCGCTGTCTACGTCTCTTCGGTCTCCGGGCTTTGGGGCTTGTTAGTCGTGGACCAAGCAGGGTGTTAACGGACCTGGTCCGGTTATATAGTTACCCCGTGGTGGTTACCGCTATGTAGTATCCCGTTGTATGGTTAGGTAGTGGACCAGAATACAGAGAATTAACTGTGTTGTACGTTATGTAGTGACCCTGTTGGGGTCTAGTTAGCTACGTTGTACGTTTAGGGAGTTACCCTGTTGTGGTTGTTAAATAAACACGTTGCCTCCAAGAACAAGTGTGTCTCAGTTAAACCACTACACATGCACTCAATCAAAAATAAATTGGCCAATTATTCCAATGCAGGACCCTCCTGAATGAATTTCGGGACTTGGTGAGCTTTTCCTGGATAAAGATATTTTTTTAAAATGCATTATATGTTCAATCTGCTTTATAACTTGAAAAAGTCTTGTGATTAAACACTTAAAATAAAACTACCAGTATGATATAAACTGCAATCCCTCCAGTGTTAGTTATGTATTACATTTTACAAATACAGTGGCTTGCTATACCATTTGTACTGACACTTCATAGCCTAAGATGAAATGTAAAGAATATAAAACACAAGGTTCACATGTATTTAAACAACACATCACATTATTACAAGTCCATGCCACACCTGCTGATTTCACATCATCTAGTTTTACTCTGCATCTATAGCCTTCTGTGGCCAATAGCTGTCACACTTAGCAGTGTTCAGTGACCTTCCATCTTGTTAAGTGACTCTTGCAATGTAAACATTTTGACCAAATATACACTTTTGGCAAATAAATTAGCATAAAAAATATCAATATGTTCATGAATACATTTAGTTAATGTTACATCAATGTGAACAAGAGTGAGTGTTTTTTTCAATGGATATTGGTATCTGGCAATAGAATGTAGAATCACCACCACTTGCACAATGGAGAAGAGTACCACACCAAACTCATTAAAGAAGAGACAATGACAATGTTCTAAATTAGTGCTGGGGGTTAAGTGGACTTAGCAGCACCTGTCTCTACAAACCGTGACTGTCATCAGTAAGAGGGTAATTTAATCCTCAAATGTATTCAATTGAAAAATACCAGTCTCGGGCATATAAGTGCTTATACATTTTGCTTTCTTCGTTCATAATAAATATTTATCTTCACATTGTGAACCCAAAGAGAGTCTCTACTAAATCATAAGTGTAAATACAAGAGCTGAGAATAATACCAGTCTCGTTGGTAGCTCATTCACCTGCTCGTGTCAATGACTATCACACAGCCAATCAAGTGTGTAGGTTCTATGGAGCAGTAGTCAACACAAAGATCCCCCGTAGAGCCTGTAACAAACTGTTGGGGCAAGTGCTGTTAGCGAGCACCGATGAAGGCTGGCCCGGCACACGAGGGGGTGAGTGGCCAGCACCACGCCCGACCGCCTTTGTCTCCCTAGTGATGAGGTTTACACATCTCACCAGGTACTCATTTGAGGCTGAGTCGACCTTGGGTAGGCCCGGGACCGTTTCCGATAATCGTCAATAGTATTCGCAGTGAGCGGGACTCGAACTAGGATCGCGGGGTTCGTAGCGCAGCGCGCTAACTGCGACGCTCCCACATCCAAACCCTCAACCTCACCCCCTGCCACTGCTACACCAAAGGGCCATCATAATAAGTTGAGGACAAGCACCACAGAGACACTCTAAAAGGTAGTCTTAGAGCAAATTCACTTCTATTTGTGAGACATACAGTAGATACATTATTTTGTGCAATAAGACCGTACTCACCCACATGACACCACATTTTATATAACTTATACAAAACTACGACTCTTAAGACCATCATTTTGTGTGTGGCAGAACTTCTTTGGAGATTCAAATCCCATTGATGAATTATTAGGAAGTCTACATCACTCCAGTGTCTCACAGGTCTTAACATTCACCAATGTAAGTTGTTGCAGGTAGTCTTGCTCAAATCATACACAGAATCTGTTATTTGTGGCCATGGAACTCAGACATAAGAACATTAGAATACATGGAAATGCTCTTCTTTGCATCGACGCTGCTCAAGGGCACAGACAAGCATGCCAACACTACCCGCGAGAGCTCGGGAAATCTGTCAGCAAGCTTCCTCCAAAACATCACTGGTTCCGATGGCACAAACTCACCGAGATTATCCAAGTATGCGATGAGCTGTGCGATGCCAGCGATGTTGTCTTCCAACAAAGGAACCGCATTGCATATTTCCCCCGAATCCATGAGCAGCTCCAGGGCCTTGGCCGGATCGAACATTCGGCAGGCGGCCAGGAAGCGTGCCGCCGGCTGGGTGAACCGGCACGGACTCTCGAATTCCACATACTGGCAGAGGCGTGTCGCCATGGCAATCAGAGCATCGGCAGCCACTGTGCAAGCCACCTCCGCCTCCCCCTGCGCCCAGAACGCGAGCTCGCGCAGGTCGTCCACCACGCAGGCCGCCGTGCTCCGTGCCAGCTCATACTTGGCGAGCATTTGCCTCACGTGCCCGCCATACCTGTCCAAGACGTCGAGCTGCTCCTCAGTGTTGCCGCTCTGCGCCAGCTCCACAACTTCCTCCACCGCGCTGCTCCCGCTCGTCTGCTGCTCGCCCTGGAAGAACTCCGCGTAGTCCTGCAGATGCAGGCGGTGGTAGGAGGCAGACTCGAACCAGGAGCTCCAGCGATTTGGCTGTACGGCAGGCGGAAGAGTTGGCTTCATCCCCTTCTCCTGCAGGAAGTTGCGGAAGCGGGCTTTCCGTGCTGGGCACGCTGAAAATGATTTCTCGATGGCCACGATAAGCTGACTAACTTCGTCGAACGCATTCTGCCAAATCTCGCCCACGATGCTCAATATGTGTGCCGCACTGGTCACGTGGACGGCGTTTAGGAAAATAGGCTTCAGGCTTCTCTCCCACGCCTTGTACATGTAAGCCGCATGGTCGGTCACAAACGCAGACACTTTGGTGGGCTCAATGTTCACCATCTGTGTTGCTCGCAGCACAGCTTCGCTCACCGTTTTGAAGTTGGTTATCTCAAGCAGACAGCACTCAATCAGATAGGCCTCCAGCAGCGGTTCAACGCTTTTATTTCCACCGTTCCTCGGGCCTTCCACCGACAGGCTTGGCACTGCCAGAATATTGAGCATGTATCGATCCTCCTCATCGGTCGTCTCGTCCACTACAATAGCCACATTGTGGCAGCGGCCGAACTTCTCCGTGAGCTCCTTCACATGCAGCTCATACACTTTCTGAGAATACATGTTCCGCAGGACGGATGCCTCCGGAAGCACACCAACCTTTTTCACGTTTTGCTCTAGAAAGGCATGCAGAGCCGGATGGTCTATTTTACCGATGGGAATGTTCGCCTCGGCAAACGCTTGCACGAGCTTGAGAACGGGCTCCAGGCGATTGCCACTTCGCTGCGGCTGGGGAGCGACTTCGGTTTTGACCACTCGAGGCTTCTTAGACGGCTTCTCCTCGCTAATGGTGTACAGGCCGAGGCGGCGTCGATGTTTGGCCGTGATGAGATGCTTCTCCAGGCTGGCTTTCCTGGTGTGATCCACGGGGATGTTACAGGAGCTGCAGATGAGCTGCTTCCCGCTGGCGTGAAAGACTCCGCTAAATTCACGGGCTCGATCTTCCGGAGTGATTCTCACAGACGTTTTGGAAGCCGGTTTTGGCATCATTTCTGCATGGGCTCACTGGAAAGCTGCTAAACAAAACACAAACACATCGTGTTAAATGTGGCTTGATATAAGCACATTATTCATGTGTGCTTCTTGTACTCTATGTTGTTATTAAACTATGAAGAGAAATTTAATACGAAACAACTTAAAAGTGACATTTAACTACTAAGTGACATGTCTCGGACCGTGTTCGTGAGCATAAGGCAGATTTGAATCACGGTAGGGACCAATACGTCGGCCGTGGCTGATTATTGTTTAAATACGGTTGGCTCCCAAGAAATTGATTTCTCTGAGACGAAGGTACTTTGTAAGCCCAATGGGTATCAACAAAAGATTTGTTCACGGAGCCATCTATATATACAGACACGGACACAATTTCAACCGAGAGGATGGGTACAAACTGAGCAATCAATGAATTTCTCGCGCCAACGTGGCCTCCTCCGGATGCCGACCTCGACGTCGCGGTGGCTCTGTGATCTCACATTAACACGCTAATCTCTCACGTTAACATAGCCACCCGTGCACTCGCTGTGGAGGCAGCTCTCCGATCTCACATTAACATGCTAATCTCTCACGTTAACATAGCCACCCGTGCACTCGCTGTGGAGGCCGCTCTCCGATCTCACATTAACACGCTAATCTCTCACGTTAACATTACTAGCCCTGCCCACTTCGTATATGACCCAAGGACTATAACCATTTTAAACCTATAAAACAGTCTGCATTCGGCAGCTTTCCCCTTCTTTCCTCCTGACGATCTTTCGTGTTGTGATCGAAACAGCGCAGTTTTTTGTTTATTTAATATTTATTATTATTTTAAATTTGTACCTATCTACGTGACTTTACCGAAAGACCCAAAGAATATTAATTCCTCCGGTCACGGAAGCTTTAAGTCAAGATTTATATTTACTGATCATCAATGTGTTTTTTTTAGTTACCTTTTTACGTAAATAACGAATTCTGTGATACAGAGAACTTATTGGAAA
The DNA here is from genome assembly GCF_015708825.2 of Lethenteron reissneri. Classification (NCBI taxonomy): domain Eukaryota; kingdom Metazoa; phylum Chordata; class Hyperoartia; order Petromyzontiformes; family Petromyzontidae; genus Lethenteron; species Lethenteron reissneri. The sequence goes on from NC_083804.1 coordinate 1,114,108, forward strand.
ATTAGAATAAGTCACTGGGGATGACCCATTCACTTAGATGCCATTGTCAACATATGGTCTCAATGAAACCGTTGCCATGAACCAGTAGCTTGGATGCAGTTTAAAAGAATTTGGTTGCCAAGAAACCATTGCTAGGAAACAGTCTCCAAGATGTAGTTGCTAAGATATGGTTACTAGGGTATAGTGGCAAGATCAGATTGCCTGGATCAGGTTGCCAGGATATGGTTGCTGGGAGATAGTGGCTAGCAGTAAGGGTGACAGAGTGTAATGCCCAAACTATCCATCTTATACCAACTTCACAAGTAGATATCAAACATAAGAGTCGGGAGTTAAGAGCTGTATACGCACAGTTTGTGATTTCAGATTACATTTAAGTTTTTTTCAAGGATACTTTGCTGTAAAATATGCATATTCCTGCACTTATAGAATGACAGATGTTACGTAAAGAATTCCACTATTTTGCTTCCACTAACACAGCTAGCTTATGCTGCAAAAATGTAGAACCCATTTAAAAATGGTTCGATCCATACGCTATGAGCAGCATAAATGAATACTGACCGCCAATTACATATTCAACAAAAAACACTTTATAAATGCATTCCGTATAATGTGTTGTATTTTTTACATTATTATATTCGGTAACACTTATGTTCATTTACAAACGCAGAGCATTCATGCCGCACAAACAGAAGAGGTCATGATAATATAGGCTATGTCCAGGACATGGTATCATACACACAGATGTAATTTCACTGACAAATGCTGAATTAAACCTATATTATTGAAATGTAGGTTTGTAATGCTGCATGCTATTTAACATGATTTATTTGAACAAAGCATATCAGATTACACAAATTTATTTTATGTGTGTGACTACAAAACTATACTTGCATAGCATGCATATACACAGCTCATACTGTTGTTTTAAACATATACCACATATCACAAGCAGATGTGCAAACTGGACACTTCGAACATTTTGAGGAAATTCTATTTTTAATCACACGCGTCACATTACAGTATTTCCGAACAGAAAAAATAACATCAATGCACCCAACTCTATTTTTCGATTGTACACCCATAATGTACTGTATACAAACACCACATCCCTTCATATATACAGTGTGCACACATATAAATCTGTCATTTGTGAATCTATTTTCCCTAGCACAATGTCACTTATATCACGAGGGGTTGAGCATAATGTGCAGAGGTCACGGTCTGTCTGTCCATGTGTCTGAGTGAGCACATCTAGGCCAAATTGGATTACATTATCTGCCTTTCCCTACAACCCCAGCGGCAGAACCCCCCCTACACCACACCCAGCCCCCCCCACCAGCATTGGCAGTGCACGGCTGAGTGCTGCAATGCAGCGGGGCGTGCGGTGGTGGCACGGACGCAAAGCGCGACGCACCGTGCATGCGTAAGCAGCCCCCTCTGTGCACGACGTGAAACCTCTATTAGTGCTCTCTCTCTCTCGCCGATCGATACGGTATATAGTGCAAATGACAGTTGCCAATGTGCAATTTCTAAGGATTTATAAATACATCGCTTGAGAGACAGCGCTCGGAAGATACGAACGCCTCAATTCTCTGACTGAAAACTAAAATGCATCGCAGGCTAACTTGAGAAATATATTTTTTAAATCCACTATCGTCACGAATAATGTTGCTTATATAAAATACAGTAGTCCGAAATGTTTAACAATGGCCTTCTTTGAATAAAGCTCAGGGCCACTGCTTGAAACATTCATCCTACTCTGTATGTTTACGTAGTATGGGAGCGTTAATGGAGACATAGTTTAGCGTATGTAAGCAGCACTGTCCCTTTCTATTTTAAATTTTATATATGAGGTTTCAGATGGTTGTTTTAATATCAATATAAATGGGACCAGACACATCATACACCGAGAAATGCAGTGGCTCAATGGCATAAACTACCCCAGATGGGTTAACACTGAATATTTTAGTATTTCTAACGCAAAATGAAACACATGCACCAGCAGGGATCGCATGAATAGGTATATACAGCTACCTTTCGTTTTACACGGCGGTTGTGTTCTTGAAAAACGGCGCGCAACTTAAGATCGTGTAAATTTACCTTAATTTTCCCATAAAAAATCAAGGAAATGGTTGGGTTCGGGAGTGCATGCTATTGAACCTTATTCTTACATCTACATATTTCACTGGTTACAGTACATATTATATTTACTACCATGCATGTATTAAATATAGTAACAGACTATTTAAAATAAAGATAAATTAAAATAAAAAGATGTTTAACACGTAGTGAGATGCTTGAGTGTGGCGCCACGTACTGGGGCTGGTGAAGGGGAGGAGTGGAGAGTGGTGGGGTTACTACTCGAGAGAGAGAAGGGGGGGGGATCGTCTTCATCAGATGACGACGATGGTGCAGATGATGGCTGAGGCTCCTGCTTCGTTTCCAACTTTCGTAAGAATGGAAGCGATGAAGATTGCGTTCAATCTTCATCGTTGCTTTCATCTTTTTTTCTTTCTGCATCTCCCAATAACACTGCATGACGGAAGAAAACATTCTGGCTAATTCAGAGATACGTTCCGTGTTCGGATCATCCTCGTCAAAAATGGCCATGGCTTCGTAGATGAGGCTCAAAACCTTGGCCAATCGCTTCCTTGTGAGGGAACGCACCTCCTCAACCTCTTAACCGTCTTCCCCTCCATCTTCCTTCTGCCGTTTATTCTCCAGCTGGAGCAGATCCTCCGTCGTCAAATCCTCGACGTGTGAATTGTACAACTCCGCCACATCATCCACTTCCACCTCGTCAAAGCCGACTGCCTTGGCCATATCAACGATTCGGCGATGGTTCCGTGCAACTTCATCGACGCTGAAGCCTCGGAAGCCGTGACAGAAGTATGGGCACAGCTTCTTCCATACCCCATTCATATAAGAGGGGGTAACCTTATTCCATGCCGTGCCACCCATCATTATGGAGTCCCGGATGGTGAACTTCTTACAAAACTCCTTTACCGTCATCTTGTTGTCTTCGGTGGCTTTGACGAAGACGGTGAATGTTTTCCTAAGGTAATAAGTCTTGAAAGTCACTATCACCCCCTGATCCATTGGTTGAATGAAGTGGTGTTGGGAGGGGAAAACACCACCTTATTATTCTCAATCAGATCACATGTAGATGGTGGATGGCCGGAGGAATTGTAGATGATCAGGATAATCTTGAAAACAGGTTTTCCCCTTTTTTTGGCAACAAAACAGGTGTTAAGATTTTTCGATTCAAAGCTTTCGTGACTGCAGGGATTCATCTTCTTGGTTCTTTCGGTAAAGTCACGTAGAAGGGAAGTAATAAAATAATAAAAATAAAACATAATAAAATAAAATAATTCTCACGACGTTTCGGCTACAACGCAAGCAGCCGTCTTCAGGTGAAGAATGAGACAATGCCAAGCTAGGAGCTTATATATAAGCTGCGTTGGAGGTGGAAGAAAGAGCGCCTTAACAAAAGAATGTGCATATGAAGAGGAATTTAGCATATTCATGGAAAATGCGTAGGAGGTGGGCGGGGGGGGTTTCAAAGTCATATTATGCCCATGCATTATGCAGGATCAACAGCACCAAGGGGGGGTGCAGGGATTAGCAGTAACAAAGGAAAGGAATGTTAATGATATGTAGCTGCAGTTACTCAACAACCACGTAGAAAACTAAAGTATAAACTACATAAAAAACTAAAGTATAAATAGCATAGCACCATCAGTATACTTACTATACTCTACACTAAGCTGAGTTACTAACAGCAAGTAATACATTACAATTCTACGTCGTAAAAATTATATAATATGCTTCCATCTAAACTTTATTCTATTGCATCACACGAGCATATACCGTACTATATACTGCCAACATTAAATTATATACTGTATTGCTGTAAACCAACCTATATCTTATACATTTAATATAACACTATGTATTATTCTACCCACCCTAATGTGTGTCGAAATGGTTTATTACGTCCTTCCAATGATTGCTAAGCCAGAATCCATCTTCTCGGTTAAAATTGTCTCTGTGTTTGTATATGTGGATCGCCTCATGAACGAATCTCTCATGATAGCCAGATGGCTTGCAGAGAACCTCTGTCTTGGAGAAGTCAATATCATGTGAGCCCACTGAGTTGTAACAGTGATCTGCCACGGCTGAGGTGTTTGTCCTACCGTGTTTCAGGTCAGCTTTATGTTCACGGATGCGGTCCGAGACATGTCGTTTGGTTTCCCCAATGGTAGCAGTTGGTTTCCCCAATGGTAGCAGTGGTAGCAGTTACATTGGGGAAACCAAACGACATGTCTCGGACCGCATCCGTGAACATAAAGCTGACCTGAAACACGGTAGGACAAACACCTCAGCCGTGGCAGATCACTGTTACAACTCAGTGGGCTCACATGATATTGACTTCTCCAAGACAGAGGTTCTCTGCAAGCCATCTGGCTATCATGAGAGATTCGTTCATGAGGCGATCCACATATACAAACACAGAGACAATTTTAACCGAGAAGATGGATTCTGGCTTAGCAATCATTGGAAGGACGTAATAAACCATTTCGACACACATTAGGGTGGGTAGAATAATACATAGTGTTATATTAAATGTATAAGATATAGGTTGGTTTACAGCAATACAGTATATAATTTAATGTTGGCAGTATATAGTACGGTATATGCTCGTGTGATGCAATAGAATAAAGTTTAGATGGAAGCATATTATATAATTTTTACGACGTAGAATTGTAATGTATTACTTGCTGTTAGTAACTCAGCTTAGTGTAGAGTATAGTAAGTATACTGATGGTGCTATGCTATTTATACTTTAGTTTTTTATGTAGTTTATACTTTAGTTTTCTACGTGGTTGTTGAGTAACTGCAGCTACATATCATTAACATTCCTTTCCTTTGTTACTGCTAATCCCTGCACCCCCCCTTGGTGCTGTTGATCCTGCATAATGCATGGGCATAATATGACTTTGAAACCCCCCCCGCCCACCTCCTACGCATTTTCCATGAATATGCTAAATTCCTCTTCATATGCACATTCTTTTGTTAAGGCGCTCTTTCTTCCACCTCCAACGCAGCTTATATATAAGCTCCTAGCTTGGCATTGTCTCATTCTTCACCTGAAGACGGCTGCTTGCGTTGTAGCCGAAACGTCGTGAGAATTATTTTATTTTATTATGTTTTATTTTTATTATTTTATTACTTCCCTTCTACGTGACTTTACCGAAAGAACCAAGAAGAGGTGTTAAGATGTTAAAACACCAAACTGAAACCTTTTACAAGGAATCATGTCTGCATTAACCACAATACTTGTGGTCAGAATGCAACAAAAAAACATACTCTGATAATATATGCATTGTCTTTGAAACTGATTGGTCCACACCAGAGACAGCTAGTCTCAATGGTGTTGCCAGAAAAAAGGGGAAAACCTATTCTCATATTTTGGTACTGGCAAAGGAGGTCCCATGATGATAATCTTGAAGTCACGCAGCTATTCATGCAACTTGCCGGAAAAACATTTAATAGAAAATACTGGCAGTCATCCATCCTTTGGAATTATGTTCATAATTGACAGGGAACCTGTCCTTCGCATATCCTTTAAGAGCACGGGGATTGGCGGAGTGATAGATCATCATTGTCTTCAATTTATAATCACCCTCAGCGTTGCCTCCCAACAGAAGGGTGTAGCGATCCTTTGCGGCCTTAAACCGAAGTGCCGACTTCTCCTTTCGAGATATGTAGGTCCTTGCCATCATCCTTTTCCAAAAGAGGGCGGTCTCGTCGACGTTGAGTACCTGCTTGGCGGAATAACTCCCCTCGTCGGTGACCTTCAACGTGGCGATAAACTCCGCAGCACCATCATGGTCAGCACAATCAGCTTCGGTTGTCATTTTGATGTTTTGGTAGCTGTAGCAGTTCGTGAAGTTGTAAAACCAACCAGAACTAGCATGAAATGCCTTTAGCACACTAAATTTTCACCAAGTCATCGTACATAGGACGAGACTTGGTCTGGATAAAAAGCATGCTGATGGGGATATTTAGTTGGTTCTGGTTTTCGAACCAGGTTCTCAGCATGCGTTCCATCTGCTCCATTGCCGTACTCCTTGCATAAGACGTCTTCTTGGCACTCATCGAGGTCCCAGATTTGGCATTTTCTTCGATTATCTGAGCATTGTCTCTAATGGTTGGGATGGTGCTCTCGCTTAACCCAAGCAAGAGGTCAACTTCAGTACACGCTCACCTCTATTTAGGCGTTCAATAACGTCTAATTTGACATCAATTGTGATAGCTTTCCGCTGCTTCTTGAATTTGGAGGCATCCTTGGATGTAGCTGGACGTTTACCGGACATATAGGTAGGCAAATGTGTGCACAAGTGAGAGTTCATGCGGACAAGATCTTCAAAATGCCGCGTGAGAAGGAGATGGTGATGCTGCCTGCGCTTGTGGTTGGTGTACTGCACCTCAGGCATTGCTACTGAACTTTTCTGCCTGACTAACGATTAGCTCGCATTGCGTTCCGTACACTATGGCCAACGCGTTAGAGCGCATTATTTCAATAGCAGTGCGCGCATAACAAAAATAAGCATAAGTTAATCTAGCACACCATTTTAAAATCACGTTACGTAAACACGTGTAAAATGCAAGACGACTGTAGAGTGAAAAACACCACCACGATGTGAAAGGAAATTACGAAAAAATAAAGTGATCCATTTTTTTAAATTAGTGCATATTCTATTTAGGAGAAATATGAAGCATTTTACTGGAGAATACCAAAGTAAATTACATATTATGATTCAGTACGTTAGAGCTGTATGCTACATGGGGTAGATATGAATTCTGCAATAATGCACCAGATGCTTTTAGTTGGTTTATGCAAATGAGGTTATTTACGTATTGCTTGTTATTTTAACAAAATACCAAATGTAATCTATCTTACTATCGGATGTCATTTATTTTTGTTCGTAAAAAAAGGACTATTTCTCAAATGTACGACACCTGAATACAGTCCGAGCAAAACAATTTAGTGTCTGGCATCAATAATTAAATTATTCTCATCCACACCCACAGAATCTAGAATGCTGGTCATTAATTTATCGCATTAACTATTGATATCTCGGAGAATTCAAGGACCATTAAAGCATGCCACAAACGTGACATCTGAAGGAGTGCTGATTATGCGAATTCCAGATTAAATATTAAATATTCTTGCAGTGCATGAGCACGATCATCTAGGTCTCAGCGTTTGCAACAAAGGAGGAAAACAGCAGCGGGCCTGCCAATGTCAAAAATCGTTTACACCAAAATGTATTTTACTGCAGTTATGTCTACAGCATGACTCTCTGGTTCACGTGATGCACTCAGTCTTTAAGGTGCAATCAATTTTTTTGCAACTAATTTCAGGTGTCTTTTCAGGATAAAAATGTATGCTATCCACACAGTTTGCAATGCGACATGACAAGACCACATTGATTCAGTCAACCCAAGGGAAGACAGTAGGCATAACACACAATCATCATTATCGTCATTGTAGATAAGCAGCTAAATAAATAAGCAGACTATATATCTAGAAATATCTGTCCCTCCACTAGAAATAAATGTATTTTACATTTCCTGTAAACTTACAATAAACAGTAGTGATATATTGTAGTAATATATTGGACATACTATTATATTTTACACAATATATTCTAGCATGCTAGAAGTGTGCTCGCTCTGTAACCAGTTAAAGCATGGCTGCATTATGCAGTGTAAATACAATTTACAGACTACATTTCATGATAATATACCTAATATTTGTCACAAATAATGAAATGGAGATTTGACTTTGCTGAATATGTTGAAGAAATTAAATATATGGACTTTGCTAAGACTCATCTGTTTTATGAAGGGGGTTTTAATTGCATACAATAGGGCATATGCGATATATATGTGCATACAATCTACAAATGTTTCACCTTATTAAAAGGCATATTTTCATCAATGCTTTGATACCTTCACTTGTGGCGTTTCTCCACATGCATTAAATAATGAAAGAATTAATTTCTCAGCCATTTACTATTTATGAATGTTCCTGGAATCCTTAAATTATTAAAACAAAGGCATTAATTGTCCCCTGCATATGCTAATGACCAACATCTATCCCTTCATTTATTTATTACGGTAACTGATACAAGTGCACTAATTAGCGGCTGTTTTTAATTAGCTCACCAGCTTTGTTAATTGCTCCATAATGCTATTTGTTTACTAATTACGAGTGGGAGGGGGGGTTAATTGGGACATGCTTGTGCGAGAGCCACAAAACGACTGATCACTCGCACGCCCAGCCGTTTGGGAGGCTGATTTTACTCACGATGTATTAATTGCCGCTTTGCTAATTGCCATACAGTTAATTGCTGTGCTCAGAAAGGCAGTGTGAAAACAGCACCCCCCACCATTCCCCTGCTCCATTCTTGCCAGTGATGGCCTGATTGGAACTTTGCCCAAGAGGCCTTGCCGAACCAGTCACATGATCCTCATTATCAAGAGCCTTACCCTCATTAACCCAGGGTGGATGATCTGCACCAGCATATGGCTCAACACACCTAAGAATCATTTAAATGCGGGCCAGTATTTTCTGCAGAACATTATTAGATGCTATGCACGTACAAGCATTTTAGTGAATTTACATGAACTGCCACCTTCCTGTATATATCAAAATTCAATAACTCTTGGCGCCCTGCAAACATATATACGTGTGCATTACAAATTTTGTAAACATGTTTTTACTTAGGGATTTAATTATTTTTTTATTTAAAGCTTTCGTGACTGCAGGGATTCATCTTTTTGGTTCTTTCGGTAAAGTCACGTAGAAGGGAAGTAATAAAATAATGTTTTATTTTTATTATTTTATTACTTCCCTTCTACGTGACTTTACCGAAAGAACCAAGAAGATGAATTTAATTATTATTGGAAAAAATGAATTCCTCGTGTTTTCATCATGAGCATCGAAAAACTGTATCTAATCCTGCATTTGAGAATCGATAACTTATGAGTTAAGATAATACCGTCTTGTGCAAAGATGTAGTTTTACATTTAGGGTAATGGAGTGAATGAGACATAAAATTAGATAAGGCACAAATTACAATATTCTTGAATCGAACCACAACTGTATTTCTCGCATAACTGAGAGGAAGGTATGACTCATTACATTCCTATTATTTTAAATGTACATTTCTCACAGAACATGATTATGCTCTTATTATGTCTACACAATATTGAGCTTAGCCGGTATAAACAAGTGTGTAATGACTGAAGCATCGCTTTTGCGACACTCAATTTGCATTTTGATTGTACAAAATCAAACTCGTGCATGTAAAAAATGGATACAAGTTACTACTTGCACGGCTCCATTGCCTTTGCATGGCTTTATTATGAAGCCCAGGAACATTTTCCCCTCTTCCAGTGTAGCCTTTTAATGCCGAGCACAGCTGTGCACCGAGGCCAAATTGACATTCGTTTGGAAATGCCGAGGGGGAGGTGTGAGCCGAGCGAGTGTGTGATTGGCGGTGGTGGTCGAGGGAGGCAAGGTGCAGCCAGTACAGCTGCTGGGTGCTGGAGGTTTTGGGGAGGTTATTTGGCAAAATTACATCTGGGCCCAAGGGAATATAAGAGAGATGGCAATGAGGATTGTGCGCCTTTATTGGGAGGCCGAGACAATTTGTTTGTGCGCCTCCCACTGTGACCTTGCACTGACAGTGTCAACGTGCTCAAAAAGTAGTATTTCACACTGTCCGCACTGAACAGTATTGCACACGACTAATTGCAGGCCTGTGCTTAACATAACTTAGCAATCAGCCATAACATCCTCAAAATTCACAAACATTAACAAGGTGTATTTCGTATGCATCACACAAAACAATTAGGTTGCAGCGCGACTTAAGAAAACAGCAAAAGAGGGAAACATCTTGTCCACTCAATATATCGTTATATGTTACACGTGTGTGCACCTATGCTTCTCATATCACACTGGAAGAAACATTTTTTGCACCAAGCTAAATAGGTTGGGCATGTGAGTAAATTCAGAGATGTTGTGTTATGAAACACACTGGTCTCTTGATGACGTCGCTCAGTTTAAAACCACTGATCCTGAACACATGTAATTGTGCTGAAAGGGCTTAGGGTAGTGCTTAGGATTTTCTGGGTTGGACCCTTAGGCCAAAAATCCGTATTCTCAAGCTCAGGACAGACTATTCACGAGGCATTTCATGATTCATCTACTCAAATCGATTGTTACACTCATAATGCATCAAGTAAAATATTCTGCAAAACCATTCACCATAGTTTGGGGGTAGTTCTAAGGATTCATGACTCAAATCACAACCATGACAATTATTTTGTGGGGCACATGGGGGTATAGTAAATTGATACATAATTACGATTACATGTACAGGTCACTATCTACTAGTTTACATTTAAAAATAACACGCGTATGAGGACTCAAGCTGTCTTTGTCTTCGCCTGGCTCAAGTGCGTTCTTTGGGCCAGCCCATGTAGGACAAATGAGGCAAAAGATCAAGGACGATCTATGACCATGTATTTGCGGTTAGGGAGGTGGGATGTTTGAGGGGTGAGAGCTATGTCGTTTTCTCAGACAAGGGTAGCGATGGTGAGGAATGGGATTTTCTGCTGAAGAGGTCTTAGGAAGATCGATTCTGACATTTTGCAGCCAGATAGTCTTAAGCGTGAATAAAATAGAATAAATGGTTTTGGTATTCGTGGCTCATTGTGAAAATTGCTGTACATTTACACAAGCAGATCTCAACAACAACAACAAAAAACGCTGTACAAACTAAAGGCAACGGGGAAGCACAATCCATTTCCCGTGATTGCCGTGTTTCCGAGGCAACGGGCAATTAACAAAAAGTGGTCAGAAAATCTCGCCTGCCACACGCGGCGCGAAAACAGTTGGTTTGAGACCGAGTTAACGAGAGAGCCCTGTTCGCAGTAATGAGACTGACGCACTTTGTATTATACAGGGAGCTCGTTAAATCCAGAAGCGAATCTTGCACTGTAGGTGCACTATTATCGTAGCTGTTATGGCACCTGTTACCAACTCGATGCGACAATGTACATCGTTTTTTCAGTGTGCTGCAAATCGGCATGCACAGAGCATATTGACGGGCTTGCAATTGCATTGTTAAGATAAAGTTGGACCAATTATAATTCTCATAAGGTACAGAAACCATAATGGGAATAGATGTGTGACAATAAACGACTTATCTTTTAGCAACAGACAATGCAAGCATGGACCATCGTTTAGTATTTCTTCGTGGGCAAATAATTAATGGCAAATATACTTAAATATATATCTAGAACGTTTGTAAATAAGGTGGAAGTTGTGAGCATTAAGTTAGTAAGCATGCATAAATATGCTGACAAATGTTATGGAAAGGCCCTAAATATATATTATTGCAATATTTTGCCACTAAAACTGCCATAACCATAACATTTTCTTTCAAATACATTTTACAGCCGGAATACAAATTAGTGTACTGCATCTATAATTAATGTCATAGGCATGTCAAGCTAAACCATATTCTCCTGCACGACTTAAATATTTTTTTAGGCAGTTTATCATCAGTGATAATTATTCCACTGCTGGATGAAGGCAGGCGTAGGCCAGACAGGCAGTGGCGCCATAGGGACCACTGGGATGTGGTGGGTCAGGAGGGAAATGCTCTCCAGGTTTCCCTCGCTTCATGCGGGTTCCGTGTGCGCGATTCCACGTCTATGCGGCTGACCTATTTCTACCAAAATTGTGGGTTGGGTGACTTGTGCGGCCTATGCTACACGATTTCGCTTTGTGAACCCTTTTTTGGAAGGCATCTATCTATAGCATAACGCGAGGGAAATTCGTATGTGCTGATGCATATCTGTGTACATTTGTACCTGTGGCCAAGTGGATGTTTTCACACTCGTTATACTACACACAAAAAAGTTTCACTGCCTGCCTGTGGTGACGTCACAGTACATATCTGCCTGACGTCACCCGCAGCGCACAGCGTTGAGACTTGTACATTTATAGTGACGTCCGCCCAAAGGACGTGGGGGTTGCTCGTTTACTTCAATTTCTTTTAACGGTGAGGCAGATATTTTACTTATAATCTCCACAACGACGCTCATGGTCATTATTCAGTTTCCGTTCACTCTGGTCATGAGTTTGGCGAACATTTTATTTGGCTGGAACATACACATCTTGCTCGACTGAACAAATGGACCCAAAGTATGGCATTACAATTACAAAAGAGTAAAACAATTACAAAACAAGCATCGTCTGTTTGACAATCGGGGAATGTTTTTAGCCACTTATAATGGTTTTAGAGTGCAAAAGACTGTCGCGTGACTCGAAATCTGAAGCACGTGGGGGGGGGGGGGGGGGGGCGGGCAGGTCACGCGCTGCATCTTACATCCCGCACCTCCTCGCCGGGAGCACAACTCAAACGCTCGTGACCAATGCGGTTTGGGTGTCGAAAACAACGCATGCTCTGTATGAATATGAGCTTAAGTGTAGTTAGGGTGAGGTGATTGCCACTGATGTAATAAACCCACACAAACCTTATTGCTACCGTGAACTACCGGAAAAAAATTACACCCTTAAAATATTCTACTTTTCAGGAATAGAATGACGTAAATATATACCAGTGTCACTATGATCAGCCCATCATTAGTACAGTATAGTTTTTAACATACTGATTTGCTTACAACTTGGTACTAAGCAACCTTTTTAAAATAACTGATCCACAATCTTACCCAGCCAACGCGTGCATTTGTTCCGTAAAACTAAAAATATATGGGATGGATCCTCTGTGTGCTTGCATCCTGTCCCATCCATCCCGTTGCTCAGTCCCACTTTGGCCTAATTCCTGGCCCCACGTATCCTGGCCGCTGATCCCACATTGTGGTATCTGGTACCTTCCGTTCTGAGCTCAGTTTCCATCCATGTAGGGCTGCAACGATTCTTGATGATACCAATTAGTGACCCGTTTTATGTCAAACACACTCCAATTTCCTGCCTCCGAAAGGGGGGGGGGGGCACGCCGAGCGTGATGCAGACGGTGCTGATGAAGTCACCAAGTAGTGGCTCAACCTGGGAGAAGAGTTGAATAATAGAGGGAGGAACAACAGTTCCACATTGCCCACCAGGGATTATTTGTCTGTCGTATATAGCCCCTCCCAAACATGTACGCTCCTGGATTGGTTGAAGTGCATCACGTGACCGCGAGCTTTATGTCGTGCACGAATGCGCTGTCCAACCAAGTTCCGACCTGCCTACTCCGAAGGAACGTGTTTTAGTGGTATCCGATAAGTCGAATAATTATCAAACCGACAGTAGCTATCATAGACTGCTTACATTTCACATTTGAGCTCGTTCCACGCGATTTGGTCTGCATTCTCGTTCATCAAGGGCGCGACCCCTACGACGTTTGGTATTTTATTGTTAATTACCAAATAAGCAAATTTTATGTTACTTTTATTTATGTAGGGTCATATTTAAAACCATGAAATGTCGTGACATCCTTTGGAAGATATCAGCCTCCTGCTTCCATCCTGGCCCTTGCTGCTGTACCACGTGTCCCAGTTCCATGGTCTTCCTATCCCCCCTCCTCACCCAACCTCCCTGCTCCCTCTCATCTCCCACCCCTTCACCCTCTCATCTCCTACCTAACCACCCTGCTGCCCCCTCTCATCTCCCACCCCTTCACCCTCTCATCTCCTACCTAACCACCCTGCTGCTCCCTCTCATCTCCCACCCCTTCACCCTCTCATCTCCTACCTAACCACCCTGCTGCTCCCTCTCATCTCCCACCCCTTCACCCTCTCATCTCCTACCTAAACACCCTGCTTCTCCCTCTCATCTCCCACCCCTTCACCCTCTCATCTCCCACCCCTTCACCCTCTCATCTCCTACCTAACCACCCTGCTTCTCCCTCTCATCTCCCACCCCTTCACCCTCTCATCTCACACCCCTTCACCCTCTCATCTCCCACCCCTTCACCCTCTCATCTCCTACCTAACCACCCTGCTGCTCCCTCTCATCTCCCACCCCTTCACCCTCTCATCTCCTCCCTAACCCCCCTGCTGCTCCCTCTCATCTCCCACCCCTTCACCCTCTCATCTCCTACCTAACCACCCTGCTGCTCCCTCTCATCTCCCACCCCTTCACCCTCTCATCTCCTACCTAACCACCCTGCTGCTCCCTCTCATCTCCCACCCCTTCACCCTCTCATCTCCTACCTAACCACCCTGCTGCTCCCTCTCATCTCCCACCCCTTCACCCTCTCATCTCCTACCTAAACACCCTGCTTCTCCCTCTCATCTCCCACCCCTTCACCCTCTCCCCACCCCTTCACCCTCTCATCTCCTACCTAACCACCCTGCTTCTCCCTCTCATCTCCCACCCCTTCACCCTCTCATCTCCCACCCCTTCACCCTCTCATCTCCCACCCCTTCACCCTCTCATCTCCTACCTAACCACCCTGCTGCTCCCTCTCATCTCCCACCCCTTCACCCTCTCATCTCCTACCTAACCACCCTGCTGCTCCCTCTCATCTCCCACCCCTTCACCCTCTCATCTCCTACCTAACCACCCTGCTTCTCCCTCTCATCTCCCACCCCTTCACCCTCTCATCTCCTACCTAACCTCATCTCCCACTCTCCGCTCCCACGCACCCTGCGCCTCCTCCCTCTCCACGTGTCTCGCGTCCCCCGCAACGCGTCACGTGCCACGCGGGATCGCGCCGATTGGACCGTTTTCCCTCGCAAGCCGGTCTCGGTCTCCCTCCTCCGCTCGGCGGTGCGAGAGGGAAACGAGGCCGACGCGACAGCCCGTTTCCCCAGCGCGACAGAACGGAGGGGGGAGTGGGGAAACAAAGGCGGACGAGGAAGGGGGGGCCCACGACACCGCGCTTTTACATTCCCCAGCGCGCACGGGGGAGCGCGTGCGCACGTGACGCGCACGGCGCGCTCCCATTGGCCGCGGGCCGCGCCACGGACCAGTGAGAGGGCGCGGTGCCGCAGTGGCCGCGCATCCGCGCTGCTAAATACAAACCATCGATTCGGTGCGCCTGAGCAGCGATAGACGGGCGCGAAACATAACGACGCGATGCATTCAATAAGTTTATTTAACAACAAAACACACAAACATAATTGGAGACGTTTCGGGCAATGGACCCCAGCTCATTCGCTCGGCTCTCTCCTGGGCGCGCGCATTCTCGAGCGGCCCCGGAGGCTTGCCGCCTCGACAGCGCCGCCCTCGCACTCACTCACCGGGGGCCGCCGCCGCCTCCTCCTCCGTCGTCGTTTTGTCACGGCTTTCACGGCGCCGCTTCGTGTCCACCTCCCACCGTCGTTGCCGTCTTCGTCATCGCACGCGCGGGCGGGCGGGGATGTCAATCGGCGTCACGGCGAGGGCAGCGCTTGCAAATGCGGGGGCCCCCTCAACGCAGCACCGCCGTGCGACGCGCGCGAGTCGCGGAGTAACGGCGCGGCCTCCCCGCCAGGCACGGCCATCGGCGCCCGCCACCCCGGGGGGAGGGGGGCAGGCGGGGGGGGCGAGAGGCGGTGGGGGGAGGGGTGTGGGGGACAATACCGCGCGCTCATTTGCTGGGAGGCCGATCACGTGGTCGTTTCGATCGCGAGCCCCCCCCCCCGCTCGTACGAGACCGCGCGACGCCCGAAAAGCGCGGGAAATAAAAAAAACACGGCGCGTGAGGGGGCTCGGTGACGGGGGCTCGAGGGGGCATTGGGACATGAGGGGACTACATGAGGGGCATTGGAACATGAATGAATTACATGAGGGGGCATTGGAACATGAGGGGACTACATGAGGGGGCATTGGAACATGAGGGGATTACATGAGGGGGCATTGAAACATGAGGGGATTACATGAGGGGGCATTGAAACATGAGGGGCATTGGAACATGATGGGCATTGGAACATGGGGGGATTACATTAGAGACCTTGATAGAGAAATGGGAAATGAGGACATTGGAGACAGTGGGATCTGAGGGTTTTAGGACTATGAGGAATGGAACCAATGGGTCACAGTGATGATTGCACATTTTGGAAGAGGCACATCAGGCATTAGGGTATGAGGGCAGTTCACTGAGGTATATGAATGTGAGGGCATTAAACAGGGGAGCAAGAGGACATTAGATGCAATTATCTGGTGGCATTTGAGGTGTGGAGAAATTATAAACTTGAGGCCATTTGTAGCTATGGAGTTATGAAGACAAGTGAATTTTAAGACACTTGGGTTTGGAGGCCAATCATTGAGACAAGGCGTATGAGGACATGAAATACATCTGACATTGAGAGGAATGAGGCCATTGAGGCAATATAAGAAAACGAGCATGAAGACAATTGAGCAAGAGACTGGGGAAAAAATGACATTAAGCTATGAGGGATATATTGTGGATGTTGGCACAAGGATAGGAGAGCACAGGTGCTCATGGCCAGGTTGACAATGGGACATGGAAGCAACGGAGCATAATTAGGACATTGGTTAGGGGTTAGGAGACACAAACACTGGGGAAATGTCATGGAAAAAATGGTAATGTGTGCCTTGGGGACGCCTTAAGACAGGAAGCTTGAGGTTGCACAAATGAGGCAAATGGCTCCTGTGTTTGTAATGCCCCCTTCGATGTGCAATGCCTAGGCGTGGTAATTTGTAGTGAAATTCACGGCTGAGGCAGGGAAAAAAACAATAATTATTGGAAACTCATGTAATAAGGTGGGGCTGGTGCCATTCGAATATTTCATAAACATTCAAATTCACTATTTCCGTGAACATTGTACCAAAAGAATCGTAGCTTTATCAATGTTTCATTGCTGTGATTATCATGGTGAATGGCAAAGGGGTTCTCCGCACTTTGTTAACACACAGCTCAATGTTCCCCAGCTCCACATGTTTTGTGTGTTGTGAGCTGCTGATTTTCATGCATAGCGACAGACTATTGATTTATAGTTTTCACTAGACTTCACAATAAACAAATGAAACATCTGACAGATTAAATGTTGGGTTACTGTGGGTCCTGTGACGTTTACGTACAATATTTTCACGTAAGTTCAGCACGAATCCAAATCACGATCCCTTGCTCTTTCTCAACCAAAGTGCACTATAATACCAGATATTCACAAGCTATAGGGACATATTTGCACTTTAACCACAGTGATATGTGATATAGGGGACAGTTCAGTCATTGGTATTACGTTACTACTTCTATACTGTATCAGCTGTTACATTTAAATTCAAGGGTAGTTGCAGTGTGGCTGAGCATGTCATATTCTAAAGATGTATTATATGTACAGAATACCATTTTAGCGTATATATTTAAATGTTACAATACAATAAAGCATAATTAAAATTGAGCAATGTTGCTCAATCACAATCATTTATCAGATTATTTACAGAAAACCTCATACTGTAACGTAACAGATTATTTCCTTTTCACTCTGCACTGACGTACTGTAGCTGCACATGAGATGGCTTTTATAGTGTCAACCTAAGAACTTCTCATGCACCACAATCCTAAACACTGAAATCACCAACTTTAATAGTCTGGGTGGGTGCCAAAGGCCGCGGTTTAAATGTTTTTATTTCCCTATTCAGTTTCGCAATGCATGCTATTTTCGCAATAGGCTGCATCTCAATCGCCACTCTGCTTGTTTTCACAAAGCTTGGACACGCTGAGGTGAAACGGTATTTATTCCATAACATTGCAGCGACTTGCTTGACCTCGCCACTTTTAAGTGAGAAACAAAACATAAAAGAAAGACAAGTTTGAACACCTGTGAGTGTTGCGTCCCACGTGGGAACTGTGGAGCGGGTGAGTAGCCAACTGCGTGGCGTTCAGGCCATGCCAGCGGAACCTTTGGTGTCACTTGTGGAGATTTGTCTCGTCTCTTTCCATCATTTGACACAAGATCCAGGTTCGATTCAACACCGTACATACAATTCGTGATCTGATCCCATCTGTGAAGGATGGGATCCCTGACATGCAATACCCCGGCGTCTACAAACTAAGCTGTGTCTGCGGCAGCAGTTACATTGGGGAAACTAAGCGACATGTCTCGGACCGTGTTCGTGAACATAAGGCAGATCTGCAACACGGTAGGACCAATACCTCAGCCGTGGATGATCATTGTTTTTCCAAGACGAAGGTACTCTGCAAACCCACTGGCTATCAGCAAAGATTCCTTCATGAAGCCATCCAGATATATAAACACAGACACAATTTCAACCGAGAAGATGGGTACAAACTGAGCAATCATTGGAAGGACGTTATTAACCAGTTTAAGTCATAACTGGCTGTGATGTTTCCATCCAGCCTGCCGAAGTTAGCAGTTATTTTCGACTCTGAGTTACATTACCAGGTTAAATGTCTTTACATTAACGGGCTTAATATCTCACTAACACAGCCACCTTCGCTCGTTTTCCTCGATGCGGCGGTGGTTTTCGCTTTTTTTACATTGACATGCTAATCTCTCACAATACAATGGCCACCTCCACAGCTTCGTCGTCGTGGAGGTAGCTCAGCTCTCCGATCTTATATTTACACGCAAATTTAATCTCTAGCCCCGCCCACTTCGCTTATGACCCTTGGGCTACAACCATCTCAAACCTCTATAACATCCTGCCTCAGCAGCTCTCCTGCTATATTCTTTCACCTGATGATGATCCATCTTGTTGCGATCTAAACGTCGTAATATTTGTAATTATTTTTCTATCTACGTGGCTTTACCGAAAGACCCAAAAAATAGTAGGGACTAATGTTATTATTATAGGCAGCGGGCAAGGGAAGGAGAGAAAGGAGGCAGTTAAGGGTTTCAAATGCATGGGGGTCAAAATGGAACATTTTAAGGAGAGATTGTCGCAATTTAAGGTTGCTGCAAGTGGATTTGAGAATAGATTATATTTGTAATTTGTGGTGAACGTAGCACCTCCAGTGGCTGCGGTGTTTACGTGAACCAATTCCAGTACCTTTAACACATACAAGACGGGAGGGTTATTGACAGGGGGCTGTGTTTTGAATCTTCAAGTCCACGCAAGCAATCCTCACGCCCTGGATGAAATGGGAGACGCCAATAGCCCATGTGATCAGTGACATATACTGCCAGAGAAATTTAATCGAGCGTCTCAGAACATGTGCAGACTTGTGAGCTTGTGTCGAGAAGTAAAAGGGTCCCAATTTCAGCAATTACGAACAATCACCCTGTACTGTTCTAAAATAGAGTGATTGATTGTTTTACACGTGCATTGTACACGATTGAATATAATCGATGGGTCGACGAATGATTATTTACTTACTATACAGCTTAAGTGTCATTTTGAATAACTTTGCTTAGAGGTTATGTTATGGAGAGCAGAGAGACATCCATTTATTTACCAATCCACACTGACCGGCATGGTGAAGTATGGTCAAATAAAGCCCCATGACCCGCACGGCGTGGGGAGACCCTCATCCAGCACTGGATGCATAAAGGGCTACACATGCACAATTCAGAATTACCATCATGCGATTGAGATTATGCTCGAAAACCCTTGCCAAGGTATTAACGCTGCTGAGTTACATTTTGAGGTGGTGATTAATCACCCCCGGCCACAGACAGGAGAACCCTACAAATATATGCATCTGGATGGCACTCTCCAAACACTTGTCTGAAGCCATGACGACGATTCAAATCTGTAAACGACGAGAAATCCTATCACAGCATAGAAATTAGTACAGACTTGAAAACGAATATTTTCAACAACACAGTAAAAACGCGCACTGTGTACAAAAAATGTTCAGCCTTAAGCGTTATGCAACACCATCAGTTCCTGAAGAATTTCCATATTTGCTCGGTTTTATTGTTGGCGACTTAGGCAAGGTGATCACAATGCAGTTCTTCAGGAACTGGTGTTTTTGCATAACGCTTAAGGCTGAGATGTGTTTCGTACATGCAGTGCATGTGTTTGTGTGTTGTAGAAACCATGACGACATCAGCTCGTCACACCACGCCCTGTAAACATGGTGGTTTTTATTAGAGCTCTGCTTGTCACATCTCAAGAATTGTTTCTTTTGATGTATTCACGCTTGGCATTTGAATGTGCTCTGTGTGAGTGTGTTGACTGTACTCGCCTTATGAAGCGAGGCAAATGCGCGAACCCATGCCTCTCACGGGCGCCCCGTACATTAGCCAATGGGCGGTGCAGCGGCCGAGCGCTGGCCTGTTGTTTGCCATTTGTCACAGAGGTTCGCGGTTCCAATCCAGGGAGTTGTGCGACGCGACCCCCTCCATAATTCACAAACTCATTCTGTCGCTTCACGGCGCCGGGCGTTTCATTACCGCGGGTGTGATAACCACAACTAAACGCGCGCCGTCCGCTTCTCGGTGGACATTCAAGATCCCGGGGCATCATTCGCAAGCGTCGGCCAGTGTGTGACAGGACCCTCTTGAGGAAGGAGTCGTGAGACTCAGTGAGGCTTTCCTGGATAAACAAGCGTAATAAATAAGTAAATAAAAAAATAAAACACAAACTGTGACGTTCTGTCTCGGGTCCCCTTCGGGGTTTGTCTCACATCTTGGACACTGGTTCGGCCGGTTCCTCCCGGATGTGAATCCCTTCCTCGAGAGGTCAGAGTGCAGTGGAGGACGGTGGCAAATGATGCAAACAGAAACTATTTACCGAAACTAAACTACTGAAACTAAACTGGAGCCTGAGCAGGGCACATCCGAGCTGGACTATCTCCTCTTTTTGCTCTAATTGCAGGGCTTCATTTCAGCTGCAACAGTCCAGAACGCTTTTTCAAGAATAATTTTGGCACGCCACATCCATCTGACCTTATTTTGTCCTCATGATTTTTTATAGACCTGTTCATCGGTATATAGGGTACAATAATATAATAGATTTTCTTCTTAAATTTGTATTCATAAATAATATAATTTGGATGGAAAAATCCCTTGAGATGAAACATCCCGTTTGCAAGGTGGCCAGGGTGTTATTATGGATATGCGGTAGTGGTAGTGCCTTATGCCAATCATTCAGACTCCAAGCTGGCCCTAGCAGCATTCCAGAAAATATCGAGCAAAAAATGTAAGCCATGGCTAAATGCATCTCTCATTGGGATCATTTCAGTTTACCCTGTTAATGTTAACGTTTGACTAAAGATTCGTTTTAGCCAAAGAGTAATTCTTGTCTCTGGTCGTGTTGCGCTACAGACCACAGGGTCCTGTGCATCGCATCCGCATGGCGCACACGTCACGCGGGTTTTGTACGGCGTCTTGGGATGCAGTTGTATTGAGATGCTATATAAATCCAGATCTTATCGTATCATATTGCATTAGGGATTGCGGGGATAACAAGCATCTGACTGTGCCGGCTCAGTGAGAACGCGTGCAGTGTCACTGTGCATGCCACGGCCCGCGCACATCAATAGCAGCTGTCAACACTGTGGGCGTAGGGTGGAATGTCGATGAAATGTCACCTGTCAATTTTGGACCAAAGACGGGATCCAGCAAGAAGTGAAGCGAGAAACGTCCACGTGTGCACGGAGATCCGCGTGGAGCTGGCAAAGGCATTACTGCTCACGACCCTGCTGTTCTCTTTTGCTCTACATAGATGAAAATATTAATTATTATTTATTCAGCGAATTTGTGTCGACATTTGAAATAGTAAATGTATCATTGGTCGATACTAAGGGTGTAACGTTTCATCAATCAATCATTCTTGCCCATGATACATGCATTTGGAATTATGTAAATGTATGTACGTTGAATTTATTTGGCACCATATGTAGCCAAACGCGCTAATCGTATACACATACAATGGTAATATTACATTTATGGCAACAGTTAAAGAGCGAAACAACTGCAAACAAAGCACTGAGAATAGGAATGAGAGTGTAAAAGCAAGATATACAAATGATACATTGTTTAATTGAATTGCGAGGCTGAATTGTGGTGACAGAATTTCGTGGCGAGTCAACCATTCCATGCTTTGTAAATACCGCAGTCCCATGCCCTTTAATTCGCAACAACCACGTACGCTGTCTTTGGAAGACGTACTGTCATGTTTACTTTGGTTTGCCCAATCTACCAACAATAATGTGGCAACTTAAATCAAATAGGATTACGTGAATTATGTGTCTTGTTTACTTTTGGGGTTATGTGATTGCGACGTGAATTGCGCATGCCATTTCTTCTGTTAAAGGAGTTAAAGGGACGCTGCCGCGCTGGAGTGGTTGACGCATTTGAATTGCAAATCAGAGGTGGCCAGCCAGAGTCGATCTCCTGGCACGGCAGTTGAAACAATGGGGCAAGAGTCCAAAATCCCGCCTCCCCCAGCCACCGCCTTTGTCCATTTAGCAGTAGAAGTTAGTCTAATGGCAAGTTGCATGTGGTGGGGTAAAGTGTGGGTACTTCTACCTCTTCCAATGCCAGTGTGGAAATGTAAACCAAATATCCAACCGCGCTGTCATGGGGTTGTCTATAGATCTCTCTTCTAGAGGCCCTTCCGCCAGCAGTGGCGTGAGGAAGACATTGCAGGGCCACACCTTTGTCTTTTTAAAAAGGAATTATACTGCCGAGCATCGCAGCCGAAGAGGAGGGCAGCTGAGGTGAGGCCCGACGTGGCCTCTTCCGCAGCCGTGAGCAGCTCCACAGTCTCCGATCTTTCGCTCGAGCCTTCATTGATATTCCAGGCGGTCGCCCATCCCCACAAGCTTCCTGCAGAATGATGGAAATGAAATAATGTTAATGCCTCATCTTCCAAATGTTAATGCTTATACATTAATTTCTCAACGATTCTGCGTGACGATTGTTCTCTTTGATGGCAAAAAGCGGCAGTGTTGTTGAGATTGAAAATACCAATTTTTTATAAGTAAATATCTTTGTAATTAGGACACAATGATAATACATTAATTACTGTACTGTATGTAATTTTTCATGGCCTGTTGGGTCAAAGTGATGTTCCGCTCAAATGAACATTGTGGTGCTGCACGTCTCCCTGTTACAGCCCTAAGCCGGTGTGGACCAATTCCAACGCTCCATCTCCCCGGTGAACGTAATCTCGCACGTGTTCCATTGCCTGGGTGTCACTCCGTTATTATTCTTGGCCATCGAACATCACCCCCACGTGTCCTACCCATCCCACTCACATCTCTCAACAGTTAGAATGGTGCGATTAACCTGCACCTGCTCTCTCACCCACACTTTTCAGTTTTTATTCCGTTTTTCTTTTGTTAATGACCACATTTCTGTAAATATATCTTAGCCGATAGTATGTTTTTGTATAGGCTAGCAAATATGTATGTCTGTCATCCTTTAAAATGTTATATATATGGATAAATAAGGCAATGTATATAACTTTTTATACCCCGGTTTAATCATCCGTACACAGTGCTTGGTTCACATCTGTGTCTGATGTGTTGCCAATTCCCCCTGAAGCTACAGTACATTCTAACATTGTGGTGGCAACTTTTTTTTATTAACTCGACTTTAGCGGCGCTGCACAGGGGTGTGCCTCCCTGGTGTCATTCCGCCTATCCATAATTTCATCCTAATCCCTGCGTTGTGGGAATTGTGCGTGAAAGGATTAGAGATTTAATCCGGAGATTGTGTCTGGACCGTGCTCTCCGTACAGACGCACAGGCCCAGTGAAGGCTTGTTGTACGACAAATTAGGAGCGACGGTCGTGGCGGGGGACTTGACCATGCCTCACCACGCTGGCCAGTGCTCGTTAGTGAAGGGTGCAACATTGTTGTGTTGCCTTGCACAGAGCGCCTTGACTGGATCGCTCGGAGGGAGGATGGCTTGTGGATAAGATTTGTGACAGAACGACAGCCACGGTGGGGAGATAACAGCACCCGTGGAGATGGAGCAATGTGCGAGGGCGAGACGGGTCGTGGTCACCGCAGGAAATGTTCGTGAGAGGCGGGCATGGGGAGGCCTTCATCCAGCAGTGGATTGACCATGGCAATGACGATGATGATGATGACGAAGATTATGTTTCTGGCGATGATGATGAATTGATAATGTAAACCCCGCCCGGCCCAAATTTATATTCCCAATTCCGACTGAATAAACAGACGCTTTCGCTGACATTAACGGCGCTGATTTGTGAATCACAGCCCATCAGCGGCGTGCCCTCTCTACCCCCCACGTGCCCTACACCTGCGATCCGTCGACCGCTCGCGGTGCGGCTAATTGCCCGACGTTGCCGTGGCGACTGCGAGTCCGAGCTGCGGCTGCTGACGACGGCGGCGGAGGCGGCGGCGTGCGGGGGGGCTCGGAGCGACACTGCTCGGAGTCGGCCGCGGAGTGGAGACGGGGAGGGGGGGCACACCGCGGTCTGCCGGGCCAGACGCGCTGATGGGGTCGGCCGCCCGGGCCAGTCCCCCAGTCGTGTTCCTTCAATGGCGAGACAGGCAGGGAGATGTTCCCAACGAGTTTTTCTCGAGCGGTCTGTGTTGTCTCAAAGTCGGGCAATGCCTCTCCACTCACGAGTAGTGTCCGTTGACCGGGACAGGACAGACAACTTGTTAAAGTGTGCCTGCAAAGATGAGTGACATTTAGGCCAGGGTTGCACGGATTAAAACATGTTTTGCAGGTCGTGCGGTCTCCACCCGTGTGTGATGTTCACTAAGAAGCAATGCAGTTGTGGTGTATTGCCTCTATACATGCGACCACATCTCAGCAAGTCGGCACGACGTGCACCACTATGGCAGTAACACGAATCACATCATATCACATCGATGCTGCAAACACATACGGTAATGGAACCACACCGAATCGGAGCCACTTGTCACGGTAACCTGGCTCTGATTCCTGCCTCCTACAAAGCCTGTCTCGAGCTCAGCACGGCTGCAGAGAACTCCCCAGATCTGCGAGGAATAAAGCGTGCTCTGCTCCTCTCGTGTTTAAAGGTGTCGAGGGCAAAGCAAGGCGACCCGCGCTGATCCGTGGCCACGACACCACGGGTCGAGTGCCGCTGTTAAGGACGCCAGCCACCCCTGGGCAACAGCGGGGCAGCTGGAGGCCCCTCGGCTTGTCGCAGACTCGCAGAGGCGGTCGGCCAGTTGACACGGCCGCACGTTCAATCACACGGCTACACATTTTGATTGTTGTTGTTGTAATCCTTTGTGAGCGTTCCAAGGCGATGGTAACACCGCTCCTCATCACGGTTGGCAGCGTGGGAGTGAGATTTTAATATTTTGGAGGTAGGGGAAAGTAACTGGTTGGTTGATGTTGGACCACCAGCACCAGGTCTGTCCCCCTCCCCAGTGTGTTCGTGAGTAATAATCACGTCTAATCTCCGTGTTGAGGGAATTGTTCATGGAAGGATTGGAAATGTATTTATTTTATCTCTGAGCTGCTTGTTTTATACGCCTTCCACCTCAAATTTTACACGGGCTGATGAAGAAATTTCTATCAAGATCTATTTAATCCTACATTTGTCAATTTGTACAGTAGCAAATTAGGTGAAATATGAACTTGCCAGTACGGACGCAAATGAGAAGAGACGTGAGTCCTAACAATACAAAGTTTCATGGAATGTTTTTTTTGCTGAATTCATTTTTACAACAACAACAAAAAAAAGACTCGTCACCGTTCAAAAAACGAAATTGACTGCACAGAAACGCAGTCTCGTGGACGATCAAGTGTCTACCTACCATCACAGCCGCGCTGGAATCGCTATAATCAGGGCGTGATTTCATGGAGCACTGAAGGCTGTTCCGGGAATTATTCTGGCACGCCACATCCATCTCGCCAGTTTCTGTTCTTCTGATACTGCGGTGGCGAATGCAGTGGTGGTGTGGGAAGTAACCGTGATTATTGGGTCTTTCTGTAAAGTCACGTAGATAGGTTCAAGGAAAATAACAAAAAATAACACAAAAAACACGGTCGTTTTTTGTCTTATTTTTTGTTATTTTCCTAAAAACGACGATAGTTTTTTGTGATATTTTTTTGTTATTTTCCTTGAACCTATCTACGTGACTTTACCGAAAGACCCCAAAAATTAATTCCTGCAGACACGAAAGCCTTAAGTCAAGATTTAAGTAACCGTGAGTGAAGAGCGTTTAGCGTGACCAGATGTCTTTAGGGGACAGGACTAGAATTATTTTGGAAAGACGTATCTTGTACTCTAGTGGTAGTTCCTTATGCCGATAATCCCGACACCAAGCTGGCCTAGCAGTGTTATGGGAAATATCAAGTGAAATCTGAAGCCATTATCTTCATCATGATGGTACTGACACAATGTTTATGATCACCATGTCATTATTGTGATACCAATGCATCACTGTAACCTGATTTATAATCGTTAATATTATTATTTAAATAATATAATAAAACAAATAATTATATTATTTTATCATGCGATTTGTTACTTTACGTGATAGCTACAAGACTATGCCAGTCACTCATCAGCCATAATCATCCCACTGCCGGATGAAGGCCTCGCCAAGCTGACTCTCACGATTCTGCGATCCACCGAGCACAACACGAGATGATTTTATCGCTCCATCTCCTTCGCAGACGACCTCGGTGCTGCTTGTAACAAAATAACTGCGGACGTGGTGAATGTTTTGGGTCTCGCGTAACCACCTGGAAATGCCTGCGGAGGCATCGGTGCCGGGAGGCCAGCGCCTGCCCCTTGGCACGGCAGGAGGCGTGGGAAGTCCGCCAACTTCAGCAGCAGAGTGCCGACTCGCGCAGATGCCGCGGCACGCTCGTGCCAAGGACGGTGCGGCTTTATGCCAGCCGCTATCCCCTCCACGTTCACCACTCCAAGGGTCGCCACCTGTCCTGGTTTTCCCAGGACGTCCTCTTTTTGACATGGCCGTCCTGGGAAATACATAAGTCTTTCCGGCGACGTCAAAATAGAAAGTCCTTTTTTTGTCAGTTGCGCGATAATGCACACAGCGTGTAACTCTCTGAGACGCTTCACAGCGCTTGTCAATGCCACCTCTTCTCAATAGGAAATGTGTATTTTGTCCTGATGGTGCGATGCAACAATCCACCCAGCACCTGCACATGAACTGATCTCATCGCTCCATCACTGGGTACGAACCGGACGGACGCCTTCTGGATGCGACCATCGGGACTTACAACACACGGCCTCCCGTGCCCTGTCTCTCCCCTGACTTGCAGCCACCAGTGGAGACGAGGACTGCTCAGACGCACGAGAGGAGAGTGAGGTTTCCTCTTGCCCGTGTCGTGTTTATTCAGTCCACTCCAGCGGTCTCCATTAGCGCTGCTCCGCGTTCATTTTGCGAGCCGGATGAAAGGGAGTGCATGAATTATCTTGAATGCCCCAGGTGCAAAGATAGCAACCAATCATGGGAATACTTGCAAGAAAGTAATTTCACACAATCCAGGCCACTCTTGGCGTCCGTGGAATGGGCTTGAAATGTTATGTTCACACACGGGGTCAGCACAGCAAGTAAGTTGTTGATATATGCAGAATCTGTGTAAGTTGTCCCTTCGTACGTGGGAGATTTCTCTCGGTGCGCGATTATATAAAAAAAAAACATTAAAAAAACATGTTTTTATTTTACCAGGTAATGCCCACTGAGCTATATAGCTCTTTTTTCAGAAGCGACCTGGCCACAAATAATAGCTCAACGAAGTGGCTCATCACGTGGACATTTATAGCAGCCCAATACCCCTGAGCCAGTCCTGGCTACGCGCAAGCGCCCTGCTTGAGCGGCTGCATCTGGCAAGAGCGCGAGGCATTGTGCGACCGCGCCGCTGACTCGCTGTCTCCACCGAGCTGGCAAGCGAAAGTGCACGGCCGCTCACGGCTGCGCTCGCCACCCTCAGGGCTGGAGGGGAGCTCCACCCAGCCTCCAGCAGCAGCAGCAGCAGCAGCTTCGCTCCACGTTAATCCCGGCACGCAGCACGCGGCGCTTCACGCGACGCGGCGCTGCTGTCGGAATGCGGCGGATTATTCCGCCGCACGGCGCCCGTAAATGTACACCCGTGTCACCGCGCGTAAATGTACACCCGTGTCACCGCGCGTAAAAGTACACCCGTGTCACCGCGCGTAAATGTACACCTCTACTACCGCGCGTAAACATACACCAGTACCACCCCATGCAAAGTACACCCGTAACCACCGCACACTGACTGCTTGGGAACGATGCGCAAGCCCGTTGTCTCATTGCCTCCGCCGGAATGTCGGCTGCTTGCGAATACCTCACCACGCGCGTCGGTATGAGTTGGTAATCGATCATTAATAGGATAGAGAGGGAGGCGTACTGGAGGTACTCATCACTGGTTACTGATGCTAGCCGTGAATGTCAATCGAGCCCAGGTCGCCAGGTTCGTCGTAGCCCAGTGTGCTAACCACTGGGCCACCGCTCCACCCCAGCATGAGCACGGCACTCCTGCGACTGCCTGGCTCGCAGCTCGCGAGCGGAGCCCTGCCTGGCTGGGCGAGAGGCGGCGTGGGGCGTTCTCGACAAGAGCAGCAGTCGTACCGAGTAGGGACACCAGTGCCAGGCAGGCACTCAGCCGGGCACTAATAGCTCGTTTCGTCAACCCACAACTTATCACAGCGCGGTGAAGTATGGTCAACCCCGCGACCGTCGCACCATAAAAACACTGCACCATCGCTCCGCTCCAACCGCCACATGTTTGCGATTGACTTTTATTGAAATGGACAGGCAGGGAAAATCACAAATGTGTCAAATGCATCTGGCAAGGCGCGCTTCTGTTTTTTATTTCAAATCGAGTAGTAGTATTTGTGTTCAGGATTAATTGTTCGACCGCACGTTCGTTTAATAGGTAACACAAATAAAACGCCACCCAACCTAAGTGGAATATGAAGTTGGCTGAATTTGCGCGCTCTATTGCCGATATCTGGGCAGCGCCGTCTGAAGCGGCGCGCGCACGGCGCATTACGCATGCGGGGTGCGTTACAAACCACGCGGGCGATCCACTGTACCGCATTAGCATAGAATACGAGGGGACGCGTGAGCACCCATTTAGAATTTGCATGCAGAAGCAATTATGTGGCGGAGAGAGGCTGTTTAATATTCCGCCGGTGTAAAGTGTTGGCACACACGGGCTCTGGGTGCTTGTAAAAACGAGCACCCAATTTACTCTTAATGCATTCCGGCGATAATTAAAATATACAGAGGGGCAATTCTGTCGCGCGCCTCGTGTGAATGTCGAATGTGTGCGGGGCGTTGCCGAAAAGAGATTTGATAAATGTGGACGTGGTATTGATGATGATAATTAAAATAAGTAATTAAGGGGATGCGAGGCGATGGTCAGCTTCACCGACTGGATGTAGGTGGGCTGTGGACGAGGGGGGGGGGGGACAGGCAGAGTCGGAGAGGTCTGTGTCCTAACTCACAACAGACCGGTTCACACCCGGGTTACAACGGCATTCCGATGCAGTATCTACTCACCCACCTCTCTCTCTCTCACACGTCTCAGCCTCCTCCTGTCGGTAAATGCTCTACACAACTTGGCACACAGAGGGCTTCCCGGCCCTGAGACGACACCGGCGGGGACATTGCCGTTGTTATTTTGGTCACGCGGTAATTGCTGATGATATCACTGTGTAAAAAAATATATATTTTTTTGTTCCTGGGTAGTAAGTGTTATTTTCTAATTGCTTATGCCTCAAAGGTACAGACAATGGCTATTATTCCCCACAAACTTTGTTTTTTGTGACCAGAACAGTGATATTTAGAAATTTCGATATTTTCAATGAGAAAAAACGTGGTGTGCATTTGTGTCATTCCTTCACATAAAGTCCTGGTCACAAAAGCAAAGTTTGTGTGGAAAATAGCCATTTTCTATACTTTTGAGGAATAAGAAATTATAAAATAACACTTACTACCCAGGAACAAAAATCGTGTTACGTATTCAAATGTGACTAATTCAGAGCCAGCATATGCAATTACCCACGGCTGCAAAAAAGTCCTCAGGATATTAAGTATTCATTTTCTACTCGGTACTTTTAATGATTCCTCGACCGGTTACCCGGCAGAACTATGCCTCTGTCAAACACTTGAAGTCTGCCTCACTGGCGCAAGCTCCACACTCATCACGGCAACCCACCTACTACTGAACGTACAACACACACTGGACAGATTGTTCCAGAAAATATACAAATACAGTACACGGGATGCTGCCACAGCGGTGTGCCGGTCAGCAGCACACTGGACTTACAGTCATGGTCTATTCGCTGCTGAATGAAGGCCTCCCCACACCGCCACCAAACTCGATGGGCCCTGTGATGTCAATATCTCTCTCTCTTCATACACGCACGCTAGCCTCTCTGTCTCTCTTCCTCTTGGTGCGTTCTCTCCTTTGGCTGTTATTCTGTCACCAATCTTATTTTTTGGCTACAATGCGTTTCAGCAACGTGTCCCGTCGGAGCCCACTTACTTATCGAACCAGCCAATATGCTGCCTCTAATTAGACAATGTTCTCCAATCCACGTGTTCCTCTTTTTGTCTGTCCTTGCAATTGCTTGGTCACACAGCACATTGTTGGTGCGGTGCTCTTCATGAGCGGAATCTCAGGTCGGAACTTTGAGAACATTTACAATGGGAGGGAGTTCTCAAGATACGCGCTGCGAGCAGAGAAGGTGACGTGTGTGGTCCTGCAAGGTGGTGGTTAAACCTACGGACGGCAGGAAACCGTCGATATGATTGAGTCCTTGCCATTGTTGGACATATCACAGCTTAATGTTTGTGGGAGCAATGACCGTGGTAGTAGCGATAAGAAAGTGACAAAGAAGTGAGTCAGTGATACCACGAGAGAGACTCGAGTGAGTCACGGAGAGAAGCGTTAATCAACCGAACTGCTCCACTTCGCATTGTCTCGAGGAGATTGTGAGTTTGTGTAATTATGTGTCTCTGTGTTTATGTTCCCAGTAAACAGAATTGTCACTCAGGATTAGTGCAGGACCGCGATTTCCAGCAGATGGGTTGGCATTCAGCCCAGAGCCACTGAGTCACAGCAGCTGAAGTCATGATATAACAAGTCTGGAAATTTAGAACAATAATTTTACTCTAATTAAAAATAAATAACTGGAACGTGTATTCAGCGCCGAATAAACAGACGCTGTAGGCTTGCGTTATAGCTCCAGGACACAGACCTGCTTTAGTCATAGCCAGATGTAAGCTACCTGGTCAAATTAAATACCTGTGACCATTGCAACTCGGTTTGGTTATATATTTATCAGTTGATATGCAAAGTGCATTAAAGGTCAAATGGTGAAGGTGCGGTTCTAACATTTCTTGTTCACGTCCCTGCTGGCGAGAGGATCCCCGCTCGAGTGAGGTCCAGAGAGGCCCTCTGTGGACTATTTGGCCTACTCTTCCACCCTGACTGGGCGGTGTCGAAGAGGTGGGAGTAGCCACCCTTTACCCCACCACACGCGACATGTCGACCGACTGCGAACCCTATTCACCCTGCCTAGTGGACAGAGTTCAACAAACCAACACCATCGTCTCAACTGCGACGCCGGGAAGTCGAACCGGTGGCCTCTAGCACTGCAAGTCCATTCCACCAAGGCGGCAACAGCAGCAGCAGCAGCAGCAGCAGCAGCAGCATCCCAATCGGGATAAATCTGGGTGAAAAAGAATACTCATAAAAAAACACCCCGACATCTGGGCAACTTGCACAACTGCTGCGATGCAGTGACCCGGGCGAGCCTGGGCTGGAGGTGAAGCCGGGACACGGCGGGCCCGGGGCCCACGGAGCGTGGCAAGGCCGCGAGCGGCGCCCCAACCCCCCCCTCCCCACGCGTGGCCCGCACGGGACGCGAGGGCCCCGTCCCCGATGCGACCCAAAGGCGCCGCTCCGTCACCGAGTCACGCGCCCGATGCTTTATCCGGCGCCCCAGCCGTGCAAAACCGAGCGTCGTGTTTAAGCGATTTTCTCTGCCTTTGTTTCTTTATTTATTTCCCTAATGTGTCCCCGTCCGTGTCTCGCCACAACATCAGCGCGTTCCTGCTGGGCCGTAATAGTCGGCCTCGCGTTACCACGATGCTCCAATTCACTCAAATTTTCCCATTTCTCACAGCGGGTGATGCTTAAGGGGTGCTGAAATTACACGCAGTGACGGAATGGGAGCGTAAGCGGAGAGGAGTCTGTCTCAGACAAGCAGCAGGGCGAGGAGGCGACTCGCTCCTGGCGTTAATACGCACCTAGGTACGGCTCTAAAGCCGCGGGTAACGCCTCGTACCCGTGCGTTGTTGCTGTCTCGGCACGACGTCCGACGTTTCGCTCCACGTGTCGGCTACCGTTGTTATTTGTGCTCGCGCGCCACCGCCAACTGAAGAATGGCGCGGCGCGTGGTGGAGCCGGACTCGTCAGACGGGGGTCATGCGGACAGCACCACGGCAACGACCCGCAGACGCATTGAAGAGGTTTTTTAAATCGAGCAGTTGATCGATCACTGCTGAGGAAGAGGTGCACGATTCTGAGCGGTGACAGGGACTGAACGAGCCGACTCATCTCAGATCTAAAGGAAACGTCGTTTGTGATTCTGCTTTGGCAGGGGTGCACAAAGCACACATAGCACAAGCCCAACACATTCGTTAACAACACTGCCCCGAGATTCATACATTTTTTGTTTAAATATCCCGCGGCTGCTGTAGCTGCCTCTCCATTTGTACAGAACCTGAATCTAACTTCGACCAGCGCCTTGTCCTCATCGGTGCTCGCGATGAAACGGCAGGTACACCTCCACAGATAGCACCTCTATAAGCGCTACTTAATTGCATTTTAAACGCGCGACAAGGGAAATACCAGCCACGGCAAAACAACGCATCGCCTCCACTGGTCCGAATGTTTCATGTGCCGATTTGGAGAGTGCTAATTAGCGGGTGCAGTGTCATGCTTTGATTGAGAATCAATCATCCCTTTGTCTTGGCCCGCTTTGATCTAAAACACACGCGCTCTCGCACAGATGCGCTTTTCTTATCCAAATGCATCGGCCTTGTTATCGTCTTAATGCGGCCCGCGCGCACGCGGCTGCCTCTGTGCAAGTGGACGGTTTGTGCGCGCAGTGTAAATGACGTCGTCAAGGGCTCGCAGATGGCTGTGTGTGGGTGGTAACGCTCCCTTGACGCCCTATTTTCCAAACGAGACCTGCGCTGGTCTCTCATCATCATCATCGTTGACGTCGTCGTTGTAACCGTCTGTGCCTTCGCAAATGTTTTGCAACAATAACAAGAGCGACCCGTCCAGTTCCAAAAGAGAGATCGGTTGCACAACCGAGTCGCTGTTGCAATCAGTCGCCACTCGATCATCGCCTGCGACTTCTTTGTCCGCATCCGAGCGAGTAGTTTTGCGCAGACGAGGCTTGCGACTGCAATGAGGAATCGCAGGTCGCCAGTGGCGAACGCCATGCAGGTCATCACCGCACGTGGCCTCTGAGCAGATCGTCGCTGGAAACTCGAGCTTGCCTCAACCGGGAGCAACCGGGTGGGCAACTGGTCGCAACTGATTACAGAGACGTCCACACGTGAGGGTTTCAGTCGCGTGCGACCAAAACCGATGGCTCGGGCGTGGGGAGGCACAGCTGCGACACGACGCGAGGGTGTGGTGGTGGTGGCGGGGAACGCCTGTGACTCCGCACGTTCGAGACGAGGTCGCTGGATCACGCGCAGATTTGCAAAGAAACGAAGTCGGCTGAAGTTGGAAAGCTGTTGGCATTTCTCCGGTGCGGCACTCAGTTCCTAGCTCACTGCGCCTGATAGTGTTCAAGAGTAAAGCGGTAGGCAGGGGGATTGATGATGCACCGCTCACCGGCAGTCCTTCGTCTCCTGATGGCGCTTCTTATCGCCACTGCTACCGTGGTTACTGTGCCCGTGGACTTCACTCATTGAGCTCTCCTCCCATCTCGAGGACTCGGTCGGTAGCCAGACCTTGACTGTTCCACGTCTTCATCCACGCGATCAGCCACTTCGTTGAGCTATGGTTTGTGGCAAGGTCGCCTCTGGAAACTAACTGAGAGCTCGGTGGGATTTACCTGGTAAAGAAAAATTGCTTAGTTTTAGTTAATTCGTTTTTAGTGGTTTACTTTCATTTCCAATACTTTGAACTCCTTTCGTTTATTTTGTATTGGGTTGTTGTTGGAGACCGTCCCTACTGGACATCTGTGAAAAAGAGCTTTGGAGCTAATCGGATTTACGTTTATTGCCTCGCAATTTGGAATGCCTCTTCACACCGCGCTTTATTGAATGCCCCTACACGAGGCACCCTCTATCAGAGAAGCAATCTACACACAACGCGCCTGCAGCACGCATCACCATAATAGCTCCAGATTAATAGGGCACTCCATCACAGGGGGCTCTCATGCAGAGCACATCATTGTCTGACGGAATAAAGCGTGAGACGCTCCTTCCGTGTGCCGCGATTGAGAGTCTCGACGGCCATCCGCACCTCTCTCTGCGCGCGGCTTCAGTGGAACTCTCCATCACGCGCGCGCGCGCGTCTCGCATCAGTGATGCGGCCACATTGAGCAGTGCAGTCACACGACTCCCATGGTGGGGGGGGGGGGGGTTTGGGGACGCCTCATCCAGCAGTGGATTGATCATGGTCGACGATGATGGAATAATTAGTAAACTGAATGACTTACTCAGGAGTGCCTCAAATTGAAAACCTGGAATGTTTGGCCAAGTTTCAATGTAGAGCTCAGTGTGCGTGTGTGCGTGTGAGAGTGTGTGTGAGTGTGTGCGTGTGAGTGTGTGTGTGCGCGCGTGTGTGTGCGTGTGTGTGTGTGCATGTGTGTGTGAGTGTGTGCGTGTGAGTGTGTGCGTGTGAGTGTGTGTGCGTGTGAGTGTGTGTGTGTGCGTGTGTGTGTGCGTGTGTGTGTGCGTGTATGTGTGCGTGTGTGTGTGCGTGTGTGTGAGTTACATATTTACGTCGTAGTTTAGTGGTAATGAATTGAAGGTGGAGGGGTTACCAGCCCCTCGCACCCGTCCAGAGCCCCCGTTTAGCCACTGTGGTGGTCACAGACGCCATGAGGGGAGATGCCAATCAGCATTGGCCCTCCCCCCACAGCGCTGGCCACGACAGAGTTGCCCGTCCGGCACCGCGAGGAGGTGGGGGGTTGTTTTGCCGCGGGCCTCAGTGGCCCTGGATCGCAAATCACTATTTAACTCCATAAAAAAGTAACCTGCAGAGCCACACCTATTACCATCATTAGTGGAAAAAACGGTGATCCAATCTCCGACCCCCAGGAACAGGTTTGCAGATTTGCTGAGCATTTCTGTGAGGTCCTGGGGGAGAGGAAATCCCTCAGCCAGGAAAACATCATGGCACAAATTGGGGATAACCCTGCTGAGGCTGCGTTGCCTCAAATATTGGAAGAAGTCACCCCCTGTGAGTGGCTGGCTGAGGTGCCATCTGTTGAGGAAGTACTGAAGGCGATCCGGAGTCTGAGACCCGGAAAAACACCGGGCAGAGATGATCTCCCAAGCGAAATGCTGAGGGAGGGTGGCGTTTGTGCACAGACTGCCCTATATGACATCATAACAACAGTCTGGACCACTGGACGAGTTCTGCAGGATTGGAAGGATGCCCTGGTGGTCCCCCTCTTTAAGAAGGGGGACCGCACAGGCTGTTACAACTACAGGCGCATCTCACTCCTCAGTGTGCCGGGAAAGGTCCTGGCAAGGATTATTCAACATCGTCTTGCTAGGCACGCTGAGGAGAGGCATGCGGAGCCCCAATGCGGTTTCAGGAAAGGGCGGTCCTGCACAGATGCCATATTTTTTGTCCGTTTGCTACAGCAGAGGTGTAGGGAATTCCAACAAGACCTACATCTCTGCTTTATTGACCTGGTCAAGGCCTATGATACCATCAGTAGTCCTGGGCTCTGGGTTGTTCTTCGTGCTTTCGGAGTCCCTGAGTCCCTGACCCTCTGATCATTACGGACCTTCATGGTGGTGAGCAGGCCCGGGTAAAACTACGTGGCCGGGAGTCAGAGCCTTTTCCTGTACCCCTTGGGGTGCGACAGGGATGTCCTCTGGCTCCCACATTATTTAACATCTATTTTGACCACGTAGTTCGTGAATCCTTAAATAACTGTACCGGGGGAATTTCCATTTGGTAAAGATATAATGGGAGGCTGATCGATGCCCGGGTGCGATCAAGGGATGGCTCCCTATTGGTCAACCACGTTATGTATTCTTTGGTTCTTTCGGTTAAGTCACGTCTAAAGATAAAATAATAAATTAAAATAAAAGCATATTACGACGTTTCGATTGCAACACAAGCAATCATCATCAGGCAAAAAAAGAAATAGCAACAAAAATCTAACTAGAAAACTATAGACAGACATACAAGCAGACAGACATCACAAGGACACACAGAGAGAGGACACATATCGGCACAAAGAGAGGGGTCGTTTCTGTGACGGTCCCTTAAATATAGAGAGGGGGGCAGGGACGAAACGTCGTAATATGCTTTTATTTTAATTTATTATTTTATCTTTAGACGTGACTTAACCGAAAGAACCAAAGAATAATTCCTGCAGTCACGAAAGCTCCATAATTAACACGTTATGTATGCCGATTATTTGGTAATAGCTGCTCATTCAAAGGAGAACTTGGAGACGCTGCTGAGACTGGAGCGTGCCACTAAGAGGTGGGGCCTTACCATCAGCCCCACCAAAACTAAGCACCTGCCTGGGTATTGTGTACCATCGGACACTCCACCCCCATAACTCCCAATCGCTGATGGGGCAGTAGTGGAGAGAGTGGAGAGTTTTCTATACCTGGGCAGTGTGCTTATGAACGGCTCCAGTTTAACAGCAGAGGTCTCACTCCGAATCAGTCGAGCGGCAATATATTTTCACCGGTTGCGTAACGCTGTGTAGAAGCTACCTGGTCTGTCGCTCCGCACGAAGCTTCAGGTCTTCTCGGCCACAGTCATTCCCTCCCTTCTCTACGCTTGCGAAACGTGTACCCCCCTAATGGAGCATCTTCGCCGGTTGGAAACATTTAGGCTGGCCTGCCTATGATACATCCTGGGTTTAACCAAGCTGGATTGTGTGAGGAGCTCACAAATCCTGGAAAGATCTGGGCAAAGTCCCATCGGTGAGCTCCTCCGGCAGGCAAGGCTGCGTTGGCTGGGTCATGTAGCCCGCATGCCCAGCCACCGCATGCCTAAACAGCTTTTGTTCGGCCGGATCGAGGGGGCTAAACGGGCGCGGCACGGGCTAGAGAAGAGATGGAGTGATGTGGTACAAGACGACGTGGAGCTGAGTGGACTTGCCGCTGACTGGTACCAGCGGTGTCAAGATCGGCCTCTGTGGAGGAGGCTCGTGAAGGACGCTACTAGGCAGTTGGAGGCAGTCGCCCTCCAGCAACAACGGAGGGCGGAGGAGCGACGCTCACAACAAAGAGCGGAGCGCCGGGTGGCTAAAGCGCAGCAAGTTGGCACAGTAGGGGGCACAGGTGGTGCATCAGCCAGTCATCTCGGTCATCTCAGTCAGTCGACCCGTGGCACCTGGGTCTGCCCCGTGACCTCCTGCCAGCGGGCGTTCGACACTTCACGAGGCCTCAAGGTGCACATGGCCTGGCATCACCGCTCTTAGTGGCGAATGTTATTGTTCTGTGTGAGTGCGTGGGACAGGCTATTAACAAGGCCACGGCAAGGGCCAACGATGCTGCGTTTTTTCAAGTGAGAGGAGGGGAGACGGAGAGAGCACGGAGGGGAGAGGGGCGGGGGGCGGGGGCGGGGGGTGCGACCGGGGCAGGGACTTCACCTTCACCTCCGAGCCGCGGGGCCGCCCACCCTAAACGATTTTACCGCGAGGCCTCGTTCATAAAGAGTGGCGACAAACATCACTGGTGACAAGTTAAACATTGAACCGGCGGGATTCGACTTTCGATATCATTGGAAACAAATGCCAATCGTGCAGCGGTGTGTTTGTTGAACTTCTTTCGCACCGTACGTAGCCGACCGTGCCAATCAGAGCAATCATTGCAAGAGAAGCACCCTCCTCGAATGTACTGTCCAGGTACTTGTACGGCTCCTTGCCAATCCACTGCTGGACGAAGGCCCCCCCACGCTGTACGTGCGGGTTATTTGACCATTGCTCACCACTCTGGTCAATGCGGGCTCGTGAAAGGCAGGCAATGAAGTCCTGGGCGCAGCTAAATCCGGCACGACATTGGATTTGGCTCCGTCGCCGTCTGCTGGCCGCCTCATCGCCACTCGAGGGAGGGGGGCAGAGTGTCCGTCTCTCCCACGGCGCGATCGGCAACACGACGTGTCCCCAGGGCCTGTCCGCCAGAGGAATGAGCAGTATTTGTAGCCGCATGAGCATCTACGTCTCGTTATGTTCACAGAACCCGGTAGGGGTGCTGCTGCCGCAATGATGTCGCGGTGAGCAGCGCACCGGACTTGCGACCTGGATGGGCGACGGTTCGAACCCTTCCCCCGGCGCAGCAAGTTTCTTAAACCTCCTCTCTGCCCCGCAGTGCCGTAGAGTTTAGTGGACGTGAGTTGCACTACAGTTACTATATCGGCAGGTCGCGTATGGTGGGGTCAATGGTGGGTACTTCCACCTCTTCTAAGACGTCCTGGCCAGAGTCGAGGAGTCGTCTAAAGTGCCCTCTCCAGCAGGGCTCTCGACAGCTCCCTCGAGCGGATCTCCTTCCCATAGCAGTGGCGTACGGTGCGATAGAAGTTCAACATGAAACCTACAATTTATTTAACCGTTTAAAACGTAATAACTGAATCTAAGACGATCGTTGCCACCGTGATGAAGAGTTGACGGGCGGTTGGTGTACGACGCGAAGCCATTCCCTGGCTCACTCACTCGTCCGCTCACTTATTCGCTCCTCCGCTCACTCGCTCTCCCGCTCGCTCGCTCCTCCGCTCGCTCGCTCACTCGCTCGCCCGCTCGCTCACTCACTCGCTCACCCGCTCGCTCGCTCACTCACTCGCCCGCTCGCTCACTCACTCGCCCGCTCGCTCACTCACTCGCTCACTCGCTCACCCGCTCACTCGCTCACTCCCTCGCTCCCCCGCTCACTCGCTCACTCACTCGTTCGCTCACTCACTCGCTCCCCCGCTCAGTCGCTCACTCACTCACCATGCCCGACGTGAACGAGCAACACATTCCTCATGAGCTCCCAGGCACGCCGAGAGAATACGGAGCGCGCGAGCCCGGCTCGCCGCGCATCGTTGTAATCGGACGGAGCTCCTCGTTTCAAGGTCACTTTGAGACGAGCGCCGCACTCGCTCCGTGCCATATTAATAGCGTGGCGCAATCTGCTGCGTCTCCACTGCCCATCTGCTTCGTCAAATTACTCCGTGACCCCCAGAGCCGCAACGCCTGGCGTCCAAAGAGGCGCGCGCGAGCCACGGCGTCCCCCCCCCCTCCTCCTCCTCCACGCCGCGGCCTTCCCCGCCACGGACTTCGCCTGCATCGGCCGGCCATGTGGGCCCAGCGGTCGAGCGAGCGGTCGCAAGATTCAAATTCTGGTTTGGTGTTCACTCCCCACCGCACATCCCCTCAACCCCCTTTCCCACAACCATTTGGGCTCAATGAAAGATGAACAACAGCGGCTGTTCTATGGATAGACTCGCCCCCATCCATAGGAATGCGGAATTTCCACCGCTGGCTCAGGCGTAATGGAACGCATCATATACAATCCCAAAAACACAGACGCACATTGACACCTCGAAGTCTGAGAACAATGCAGAGCGATCGTTTATTGGGATGTGCACTTGAAATGGAATGTGAGGGTTCGCCCCAGCGGGATATCAAGGAGGAGGAGGCGGGCGAGGTCCAGTGGTGGACAGGGGCGGGCGGGCCGGGGAGGTGGGGGAGTTGGGCCTGAGCGGTCACTCCGTGGCGGCAGTGGCGGCGTCGCGTGACGGTGATTACCGCGTGGCGGTGATTGTCGCGGGCAGCACCTGCGTGCCTGCGAGTGGCGCACCTGCGGGGGGGGGGCGCACCCGGGGGGGGCGCACCCGCCCGGCCCTGCCCAAGAGCGCGCAGCTGTCACGGCCCCGGTCACATTTTTCACGCCAATTTTTTTTTCTATCTGCTTCGACTTCTTCTCCTTCTAACTTCTGGTTGTTGTTGTTGTGTGCGCGCGTGCGCGTGTGCTCCACATCAACAGCACGGCTCAAACGTGCGAAGCGTCGACCGCGATCATCGTCGTTGTTGCGGTGGTGGCGGTTTTCGCGTCGCGTTTCATTGCCGCGAGAGGTGGCCCAGCCCGAGCGGACTCGAACCGAGAGGTGCCCCCCCCTGCCCCCCCCCCCGTGCTGATGCCTGCAGGCCACGCCAGCCGCTCGCTTGAGGCCGAGTCGACCCAGGCAGGAGGTCTAGGAGCGGTTGGGACATCCGTCACTGAGGTTCGCCCGGGCCGGGAATCGAATTCAAGTCGCCGGATTCGTAGCACGAACCTCAGCACGACCACTTCCAACAGTCGCCACGCAGTGACAGCGACGTCACTACAATGTGCGTGCCAGGCTACGTGCGCTTTTGAAGCTATCACATTAAATACGATAGCTGGCAGGAGGCCACGGGTCAGACCTTGTTGTTGTGGGTTAAATGCGTAGAATGAGTGCGCTTCGCACTGTGCCGCCACACACACACACGCACTGTGCCGCCACACACACATGCAATGTGCCGCCACACACACACGCACTGATCTATGCGTGATCCACCAATCCCTGTACCAGCAGCGAGGATTGCAGGCGTGCGTCACCATGCCTGGCGAGCGATGTCTGCGCGTCTCCACCCACGCGGCCCATCCGCCAGCGCGAAGGGGTCGGCCCCTGAGATTGCGCGGCTTAGCACCCACACTTCTCACGCGGCCTCACCACCCACTCCGACCTCACCACCCACGCCGGTCTCACCACCCACGCCGGCCTCACCAACCACGCCTGCCTCACCACCCACGGCGGCCTCACCACCCACCCCGGCCTCACCACCCACTCCGGCCTCACCACCCACTCCGGCCTCACCACCCACGCCTGCCTCACCACCCACGGCGGCCTCACCACCCACCCCGGCCTCACCACCCACTCCGGTCTCACCACCCACGCCGGCCTCACCACCCACCCCGGCCTCACCACCCACTCCGGCCTCACCACCCACGGCGGCCTCACCACCCACCCCGGCCTCACCACCCACGCCTGCCTCACCACCCACTCCGGCCTCACCACCCACCCCGGCCTCACCAACCACGCCTGCCTCACCACCCACGGCGGCCTCACCACCCACCCCGGCCTCACCACCCACTCCGGCCTCACCACCCACTCCGGCCTCACCACCTACGCCTGCCTCACCACCCACGGCGGCCTCACCACCCACCCCGGCCTCACCACCCACGTCGGCCTCACCACCCACGCCGGTCTCACCACCCACTCCGAACTCATCACACACTTCGGCCTCACCACCCACTCCGGCCTCACCACCCACTCCGGTCTCACCACCCACTCCGGCCTCACCACCCACTCCGGCCTCACCACCCACTCCGGTCTCACCACCCACGCCGGTCTCACCCCCACTCCGGTCTCACCACCCACTCCGGTCTCACCACCCACGGCGGCCTCACCACCCACCCCGGCCTCACCACCCACGGCGGCCTCACCACCCACCCCGGCCTCACCACCCACGGCGGCCTCACCACCCACCCCGGCCTCACCACCCACCCCGGCCTCACCACCCACTTCGGCCTCACCACCCACGCCGGTCTCACCACCCACGGCGGCCGCACCACCCACCCCGGCCTCACCACCCACGGCGGCCTCACCACCCACCCCGGCCTCACCACCCACCCCGGCCTCACCACCCACTTCGGCCTCACCACCCACCCCGGCCTCACCACCCACTTCGGCCTCACCACCCACTTCGGCCTCACCACCCACGACGGCCTCACCACCCACTCCGGCCTCACCACCCACCCGGCCTCACCACCCACGACGGCCTCACCACCCACTCCGGCCTCACCACCCACGCCTGCCTCACCACCCACGACGGCCTCACCACCCACTCCGGCCTCACCACCCACCCGGCCTCACCACCCACGACGGCCTCACCACCCACTCCGGCCTCACCACCCACGCCTGCCTCACCACCCACGACGGCCTCACCACCCACGACGGCCTCACCACCCACGTCGGCCTCAACACCCACCCGGCCTCACCACACTCAGAGCTGTGGTCGCCTCCCGTGCCGAGCGCTGTGGTGCGAACTGCCGCGCAGAGAACCTCGCGCCCGCACGACGCCGAGTGGCTTCGTGAGGCGTCAGATTGCGACCACACCTTGATATTCTGCACGGAGCTAGAGGGCATAAGTAAATGTCAAAACGTTTACAGTGCATACTCGAATAACCAAGCGGCTTTATTCGCCACAGCAATAAGCACTGGTTCGGTTTCATTATTCATGGTCAGATCCACTGCTGGATGAAGGCCTCCTCCACACCCTACCACGATCCTGCAATGGAATGATCCACCCGGCACCTGCGATTAGCACGGTTGGCTACGTACGGTGCGACAAAAGTTACACATACACCCAGCACTTGCGTGCACTACGAGCTGTTCATCTTCATTCAAGTCGAGAGTAAATATGGCAATCATGTTGAAGACCGCACGTACACACACACACACACGTCCACACAATAACAGCAACAACAATAACCGCCATTCGCTACTAAGTGACGGTGACGTCACCACGGCGCTTGTGCCAGGCTATGTGCGCGTTAAGGCCACGTGAAGTGTCGAACGCCCGCTGACACGAGGTCACATACACACACATGTATCTGGTTATTTGTATTGTATACTTCACAGGGTTCAATTCGTTTAGACGGATTCATCAGACATGGCAGTCCGTTCTCATTGGTTAGATTTAGGCGACAGATTACGTTTGTGAATAGATGTCTGCCTTTGGTTGACTGTGCATTCTTCTTCACTCTCCGTCGTGGATTACCAGTCCTGTGAAATATACAAAAAAAATCACAACTCCGAGATTTTAACTGTACACCCCTTCGGCAATCAGAATCTGGATTTAGCACTGGAGGAATCCGAGTAGCTAGGAAGCTCTTTGTCACCGATGTCCAGTAGGACATCAGATGTCCAATGCAGTGCTGGCTGAAGACAGTCCACGCTCTGGTGGTCAGTCAGCCGCTCGATTCTGAGTCGAGGCCCACCGAGCTAAGAAGCGCTGTGTGTCTGTGGCTGAGTTCGTGACATGGGGACGGTTGGTGACGTCCCCGCTGATGCTCTCCACGGCTGGGTAATCGAACTGAGGGGTAATCGAACTGAGGGTTGCCCGCTGCATAGCGCGGTACGCGGACCAACAACGCTCCACCACAGTTTGAGTTGAGTACTTGCTGAATAGCATTTCGTTACAATGACGACGCTGTTTGCGCACTCGGTCTGTCAAGAGTTTAGTGCGGTGGTTGGTTTGCCCGCGCCCTCTCCACATGGAGTACGTTTGTTTTACGTCCCTAGTTATGTATTTGGTAATGTTCGAGCATCAACCGTTTGTTACGGAATTTTACGGCTGTATTTCCCTGATTACT
The DNA here is from genome assembly GCF_015708825.2 of Lethenteron reissneri. Lineage (NCBI taxonomy): Eukaryota > Metazoa > Chordata > Hyperoartia > Petromyzontiformes > Petromyzontidae > Lethenteron > Lethenteron reissneri. The sequence goes on from NC_083804.1 coordinate 1,157,694, forward strand.
CTCTCGCCTTCTCGCGACTTACGCAACTCGGATTTCATTGATCGTTAATATGTTTTATTCCCCCAATCGGCGAGATGCTCAGGGAGGCTCCCAGCGTTGCTTCAGCCGCTGAATGACGTCTTCACCGTGTCATCGATGCGCGGCCATTCTGTCAGCACGTGGCAGCAACAACTTTACTCGGATAAATCGCGTCACGGATAGTTTCATACTTACAGGCTGTTTCTCTGTAGCGCCCTGCGCTCTGATTTACGCCTTGTTTCGTAGTTTTGTTCCTAATTATAACTGCACGCGATCGGATGGAATCTATCACATTTGGTTTATTTCAGAGTTTGTCGCCGATTAAAACCTGTCCGTGATGATATGGAATTTCGCACCTCGCGAATTCCCGATAGAAACCCCCAACTCCCTGCGGTACAAACATAATTTATATTTTTGGCAGAACAGACAATACCATGTATATGTATAACCACCTTAACCAATCTGCCGGGCAATTTTATTTCAACAAATGGCACTTTCTCAAACAAGACAAGTTTGGGGGAAACTACGTGGCACACGGCTCGAGAAAAAAAAATCATACAAAAAAAATCATACAAAAAATCATACGAAAAATCATACGAAAAATCATACAAAATATTATACAAAAAATCATACAAAAAATCATACAAAAAAATCATACAAAAAATCATACGAAAAATTATACAAGAAATTACCAAAAAAAACCCCACCTAAGAAAATAAACGAGGCGGAATGTGTCGCGTAGGTGGCAGGCGAGCACGCGTGCTTTGTTGTCCACACATCTGGGCCACGTGGCGCTGTCCCACGGGCCCCTCCCCTCTCCCTCCGCAGGTGCATGCCCCGGGGCGTCGTGCGTGTCTCTCTCTCTCTGTGCCTCGGCACTGGGGGAGGCGGCGGGGGTGGGATCTGCCTTTGAGTCACCATCATCAACATCATCAACAACATTCATTCCACCGCGCAGGCGATCTGCGCGGCTGAGTCAATCAACCGAGGGCCGCCCTCTGCCATCACCGCCACGGCGGTTGGGTTGGGAGATTGAGGCTCTTGATATGCAATCGGGACTCGTGAATGTCTTCGCTGTCATTGTTCCGGATTATAAGACGCTCCGGAAAGTGTGCCCGGCGTCAATAAAGTCGTCATACAAATCTGGTCTCACTGCGTGTTGATTCCCTTCATATCACCATGCAGATTGTTACGAATATTATTCTCATCCAGATAGAAATATTTGAAACAAGATGTATATTTTTCGGGTATTTCGGTAAAGTTACGTAGATAGGTTCAAAGAAAATAACCAAAAACTACGACGTTTAGATCGCAACACAAGCGGTCGTCATCAGGAAAGGGGGTTCGCTTCTAAAGGCAAACGTCGCAGTTTTTGGTTATTTTCTTTGAACCTATCTACGTGACTTTACCGAAAGGCCCAAATAATATGAATTCCTGCAGTCACGAAAACTTTAAGTCAACAAGATGTATCTGAAGCTGAATTTAAATGCATATATATGTAAAATATGACTCTGTAAACTTTTTCAAATTATATTTCTTTTGTGGTCGCTTTTATGCCTCAAACCCATGGTTTGGCAACGCATCAGTGTGGGCGTTGTATAACCCAGCGAACTCTCTACTGTACAAAACTCACAGGTGCAGCCAAAGTTGAAACTTCCTCGGAGGTTGCTCACGCGCACTGCGACAAAAAGAATTGCGGTCAGCCATGAACAGAATTAATAATCAATTACAGGGATCACGTGCGCAGCCCACGATGGGACGAGACATCTGTCGATGTCGACACTCAAGCCGTGTCTGGATGCGGAGAATAACCCCGTGTAGAGGAACGATCATTTCGGATGCGTGCGCGCGTGCACACACGGACAGCCGCTTGTCAATCCACTGCCGCACTCGTCGGCGTGGGCAGGTGAAGGCGGAGAGCATGGAACGTTGGGAGCACCGTCACGTCACGTGCTCCAATTGGTTCACGTGAACCCCTGTACTCAGTTGACACTGAGTCGAGCTCGGGAGGCCCGGGACTGGTTTAGATATTCATCACCGATATTGGTCACGAGCGGAAATGAATCTCCGGGTTCACAGTGCAGTGCGCTAACCACTACGCTACCACCACCACAACCACGACCGCAATATCATCGCCACCCCCAGCACCACCGCACGAGGTTCATGTGTCTCATAGGCAATGACACTCTATGTGATGCTGCGCAATCGGAGGTTAACGAAGCCAATCACCATTCCTCTCGGGTCGATCACGTGAGTACCTTTTTGTTGGAAGTCCGTGAATGTTTTAGCCATATCCTCCAGCACCCGACAGAGTCAAATCAAATCGAGTTGTCACGCCATGGGCAAATCTAGCCAATGACTTGTCTTTTCAGGTAAACCAGAATGTCGAAAAGCAAGCGACGATTTGACAATTGTACAGAACGTATCGACGGAGATTACATCGTGCACCACGGGGCGTGAACAGCGGCTCAGCTGTGTGGAGTTGTTGTTGTTGTTTGTGCTTGTGCACCACTACCAATGTAGTGTAACGGGATAATTCATGGTTTTTATTAGGGCACGAAATTGTAGACAATGACTTTATTTTTAAATGTGGAAGGAAATTAGAATTGCTTGGTCGAAAAAACCCCACGCAATAAGAAGAAGAATGCTGTAATCGAATCGCTATGCCGATTGCCTACTCGCTGTCACCGCCATCTCTGCGTACTGGCAACGCCACAGCTCAGCAGTTGTGGAAGCTCCATGCCACGAGTATCTGGTGCGTGATCCGCTCGAGGTGTCTCCAAAGTCCCGACTTTGCAGACTTGTGCCACCACGCCCAGTCTCTACGCAGAGCGTCCCCTCTCCACAACCCGGGTGTCACTTTTACTGCTGCGTTATAGCCGGCTCACAAACGGGGTTTAGGTGCGGAACAAGCAGATCGTGAAACACTGGGGTGGGTCGCAGGGTGACGCACCTGTTCACACAACAAGGTCTATTAACCCAGGGCAGCCTCAATGAGTCTCATTTATATTCATGTCAGGAGGATTCGGCTACATTTGGATGCTTGGCAGATTCCATGAATGAGCGCTGGGCATCATGCTGGATGAAACCCAAGCTAACGCAAGGAGGAATACACTCAAAGATCCACACAGATAGATTCGACAATCTGTGGCCGTTATGCCAAATCCTGGAAAATCGCTCCCAAAGTCTACAAATACCTGGGATTGACAGGCAATATTCCGACCGAAGCCCGAACCAGGCTTGTACCTGCTTAGCTTCCATGACCCGCAAGTATCAGGCGCATTCAGACGGAATCACCAGGTCTCCATTGGCATTGTCCTCGTCATAGAAACATGGAATTCCGAACACTGGCTCAGCATCCCCCAGATAGCAGACAGGGCCACTGAGTCAGTTTTGAGCGGGGAAGGGGGGGGGGCGGAGACTCTGACTTTGACTCTCGGCCGCTAATGAGGCCGGCTGAGAGATGCAGCCATGGTGGAGGGGGTGGGGGGAGACACTTTAATTGTCAGACGCGCGTTGGGGTCACGCCGGGCTCTCCCCGCAGGCTCCGCAACGCCACGGCGACTGCAGCCAAGGCGATCGCTTTCGCCAGAGCAGCGCCTGAGCACACGGGCTGCCTACAGCGAGCAGACGCGCTGCAACCTCTTTCTTCGGTCGCGTGCAACTGACCTGAATCGTTCATTTGTATTGCGGACTCCAGGCTTTCAAGCGCACGGCTTGCTCAGCGATCCAGGAGGTCAAGTCCACGGCCCGTGGACACTTAGGCAGCCCCCGCGGTTCTGAAGCCAGCCCGAGGTGTCGTGGTTATTCCGGCGCATCCCGACCCCCCACCGTCCTTCCCCCCCCCGACCCGCACCCCCCACCGCGTGTCGGCGAGGCGTGAGCTCGCCACGTGACGCCCCCCCCCTTGCCTGGCGTCCTTGCCGCACATCCCCCGAGGGAGTCTCGCGTCGAGTGGCCGCGTCGCCGCGCGTTTCAGGAACCAAAGGAGGCAGAAACGAAGCGGGCGGTTCGCGGGCTCCGCGCGGTTTCACGCGGCCCAGCGTTCCCGTCGGTGCTCGAGGCTTCGCGCGTCGCAGCCGAGCCGAGTGAAGGGCTGCCCCTCGGTGGTTGACACGAAAGCACTCGCACTGTGCAGCAGCCCACAACACTTTGTTGGGTAAAACTTGTTGACGCCACGCGTCATCGCCCGGGCCATTTAAAATAAAACCTCTTGATTGCAAAGGCCACCTGTGAAAAGGTGCCTCATCGCTCTGGTGGATCATTCCAGGAGAAATAAAAACGTCTGATTCTGAGACAAAGCCACACCTGCAGACACACCTGCAGACACACCTTTCCGCGTCACGCTGACCTTCTCGAGGTCAACGTGACCCCCATGCGCACGTGAGTGAGAGCAGAGGCGTGCAGCGATCGCGTCGATTGGCGTCAATCTGCAGACTCACAATTACGCCCGCGGAATTGTGCGTGCGAGAATCAATTATTTACGATGCGTATGGAAATCGAATTCAAATGAAATGCTATTTTCGGGTTCACGGAGAGAACAACATTGTTCAAACGAGACAAAGCAAACAATGGAGACACTAATGGTTATGTGAGGAGACTGATTCCTGGCATATGAATGTGGAATTCCCTGCCCTCGGTCAGGATTATGAACGGAGACGAGCAGCTCCCCTCTAGAGGCGAGCGTGTTGATTTGAGGGCCTTTAGTAGCTGTGCTACAATATCATAATCTTACACCAGCTGCTTTCTCTTTATATCCGGTTCTTTCACACACATCACAGACCACAAATCACACTACACACACTATACACAGACCACACACACCACACACACTACACACAGACCACACAATACACACACTACACACAGACTACACACCACACACACCACACACACTACACACCACACATACTACACGCACACACCACACACACTACCCACCACACACCAAACACACTACACACAGACCACAGGCACCACACACACTACACACAGACCACAGGCACCACACACACTACACACAGACTACACACGCCAGACGCAACACAATATCTGTGGCGGGAAGATGTCATCTGAGTCTCACCCGTATCAGCCTCCACGTGGCCTCCAATGTGATTTGTAAACGCTTCTGTGATGTGCTGTGGAGACCAGACCACTCACGCCTGTTTGTCGGTTGAGACACTTCAGTTCAGGTGCGCACGGTAAAGAAGACGGGTAACAGCATTACAAAACCCAGTTCAAATTGTTGTGTGAATAGAAGTAGTGAATTATTTAATTAAAAATGAATGTTAACCTCGATGGCAAAGGTCAAGGTGCAGGTCTGCAGCTGCTTGACCACGCCGCTGCTGGCGGGATATCCTCCACTCCTGGAGCCCGAGAGAGCCGGCAGCCGTCCTGGAAGAGGTGGCAGCCCCCACGCGTCACCCCACCACACGTGACCTGTCATTGACCAACTGTGCTGGACCCTCTTCGTCTGCTGGGTGCGGCGCAAGGAGGAGGGGAAGGGGCGTGGTTAAGAAGTTTGGCAAATCACTTCACCTGCCGCGCCGGGAGAGCGCAGCCGAGCGGCGAACCTGTGACCTTGTGACCTTGTGACCCCAGCGTGTTTATGCCACAGCGGGTTGTGTGCTGCAGCGCGACACAAACACACTCGAGGGCTAGAACAGAAGGAGCACACATCGGGACGAGCGCGTGCACGACATCACTCACAGGCGTGTGCACGCTGCACGCGGATTAGATTCGGCATCTAAATGTCCTCGCCTAATCTCGAATTCGAGAGGAAGCGATAAAGACATTTTCCAGAGCGGCGGAAACGGCCAAAACAGCCAAACTCATCTGTCCTCTCAACAAGAACAAGATTTCCTCTTTCACATCGGTACTTCCACTCGATCGATGAGGCGACAACGTTTTCCACGAGGTGACTGCGGCTTGGAGGCTTCGGTGGTACGGCCATGTGATGCGAAGTGAAGAGTCATCAGTGGCCAAGACTGCCGTGCGTATTGAGTCAGAGGGCCGCCGTCCACGCGGACGTCCGAAGAAGCGATAGATGGACCGAATAAAGGAAGACATGAAGACGGTCAACGCATCCCCTGAAGATGCCCTGGACCGAGCCAAATGGAGAAGACAATGCCGAAAAGCGGACCCTGCGCCACAGCGGGAACAACGCTAGGAAGAAGAAGACTGCGGCTTGGAGAAGCCTTCATCCAGCAGTGGATCGACCATGGCCGATGATGATAATGTTAAGCATGGCGATGGCCGTGTGTGCGTGTGTTTG